>NC_062289.1:36324727-36628527 GCF_902655055.1 Lutra lutra | reverse complement strand
TTTTTTTTAATTAAAGGTTTATTTATTTAGAGACAGAAAGAGAGCATGTACCCATGGTGGGGGAGGGGCAGAGGGTGAGAATCCCAAGCAGACTCCTCTCTGAGTGTGGGCCCTACACGGGGCTTGATCCCATGACCCATGAGATCATGATCTGAGCCGAAACCAAGAGTCAGAGGTTCACCAACTGAGCCATCCAGGCGCCACATACTTCTCTCAAAGTTTTAAATAGCCTGCCTGTAGTTTTTTGTTAGGAGTTTAAACCGTTGTAAAAGATATAATTTGTCTATTGTCTGTGTGCTTTAAATTCCTTTTTGTCAAAACCTTGGGGTTTCCGATTTAAATGATTCAATTCTGGGAAACACCTGCATATGCCTCATTGGCAAAGCCTGTCCTCAGATGAATGAGGCCGAGTTTCTGTCAGAAAAAGTCGGACTTCACATTTCAATTCTGATACATGCATGTCCCTGTGACAACCATCTCACTTCTAGAATTGAGAAGAAAAAGTGGACAGACTGTGAGTTATTTGGATGATTGTTCAGGTATTTTGGCAAAGAAAAAAAAAAAGCATTATGCTTGTTTTATTACCTTCATGTCATTTCAGCACAATTCCCAGGTAGGTGGTCAGGTAGATAGAAGTGGTGTGTGAGACCTGGCTCTGAGGTTGCTCCTGAATAAACTAGGGCCTTCTCCTTCTTCAGTATTTCTTAAGGGTTTCCCTCAAGGGGGAGGCTTTCCCATACTATGCCTTCGCCTGGTATCCTGGAGGTTTTGCCACTCAAAACACTGCCCCACACTGATTTGGCCTGGGTGAGGATGTTGCTTTTTTCCCTAAAAGCGGAAGGCAGTTGTGAAGGGGAGGCAGGAGAGGAGAACTTGGAGACCCTAGGAGTGGCCACAGGTGGACCCATTTTAGGAAAAGAGCAGATACGGAACGCGTGGCTCTGAGCTCCCCTCCTCTTGTTTCCAGGGTGGCGTGGTATGCCTGCCGGAGTGCATGAGCTCCACTTTGAGCACCTTACACTACAGCTTCTCTAGAAGTCTCTTCTAGGTCTCAAACTGTGGGCTTGCTGGATCTCTCACTTGATTTTTCTAGAGCATCTCTGACACAGTTCTTAGGTCCTCCAAGAACAGTATTTCTGTGCAAGTTAAGAAATGTACATTTGACTGGAATAAAAATAACTTGGCAACCTCCTCTTCCCCAGTAGGGTGCTGTTAGCCCGTGAGGGTGACTCTGGGCTTCCTGGTGATGGTCTCACAGGCTCTGATGGAGCTTTCCTGGGCCCAGGTCCCTCCTGCTTGGTCGTTGCCTCTACTTATAGTCCTGGGGGATGGGAGTATTAGAAACACGTACATTGCTGGAATGAACGTACACATAAATTAAGAAAAACAGCTTCTCGTTTGTGTGTAAGGATTGCCTTATATTTAACCAATAAATTTTTATAATTTTTAATCTTTTGTCTGACAGGAATCTGAATGCCGTATAAATATTGTTTGTACCTATAAATTTTCTGATGTTCACTCACTGTGGTTTTCATGGAGTCTGTACAGCCCAGTGGTGGACTGCCACTGAACCGGTTCTAGTAGATACCAACCAGGTAGTCTGCATAAAGGGCCAGAGGAGAAAAGTACAGTGAATTGAGTGAGTTGTATGCTCCAGTTTGTTGGCTGAAATTGAGAAGCAAAACTGAACAGACTGGGAGGTATTCCAATTTTAATTGCTCAACTATTCGAAAAACCAAAGCAGGGGGAATATGCATTATGCTTGTTTTTATTTCCATCAGGTCATTTAAACTCCATTTTAGGAAAGTAATCCTGTTAAAACACTCTCCAAGATGTCCCCTTTTGGTGGAAAGGGGATGGTTTTAGATGCTTGTGTAGAGTAACAGGCTGAGTGCCCAGGTGGCTGGGGGATGCAGGGCCGCAGCCTGAGGTCTCAGAGCTCCTGACCGCAGCCACCTTCCCTGCCCACGTCACAGTGCTCTCTACCCCCTTCTCTGCCTCTTCTTCGCCCATGAGCTTTTTTCTCCTTCCTCTGCTGCCTCCTTTCTTTGTATGCTCTTCTCATCCTTTGCCTTTTGCCTTCTCCGTGCCCTGTGGTTTGGGAGCACTCTTGAAAAGTCAAACCAACCCTCACATGGAGAAGCAGTTAACCTGTTAGACACATAGCGGGTTGGGTTTTTCAAGAGAAGAGAAAAGGAATGCCCAGAAGCCACGTCCGTGAAGATGATGTGTTCATTGAGGAGGGCGGTGGGGTAAGATTGCGTGAGCTGAGGCTTCATCTGCCTGGTGGCGAGTCTCAGTCCTAAGCACAGGCCTGACATGTGATCCCGAATACACATGAAGAGCGGTAGCTAAGCACACCAGACTTAGCAGCACAGGATAGATTTGGGGTAATATAAATATTTTGCTTCCCATTAAAGCAATGTAATTTCTGAAGGCAAATGGAAAATATATGTCTATATTCCACTTTTTAAAATAGATGGCCTATTTTTAATTTTTTTCTATACATAGCTTTTGATTTGGAGAATGTTTTTATACAGTTGTAATCTAACTTGGTATAAATAATATATTCTGATGTTTTACTTGAGCATACATATAAACATTTCTCGTACTATCACATACAGAATTGGCAGTCATTTTTAATGGTTGCATAATATTCCATCAATAAATAACAGATCACACTTTTTCACCATTCTTGCGTCTTTACCTATTTGGGTAATTTCTACCTTTTCTACCACGATCTTAATAATGTTCCAGTGACTATCACCATGCATGACATTTTCCATATGCAATTAACCATAATTATGTTAGCTTCCCAAAAGTAGGCTTAATTCTGTGAAAAGATATCTACATTTGAAGTTAAGTTGCTTCCCAGAATGATTTGTGCTAATTTCTGTTGATGGAAGCTTGGACTGGTTTCACTGGGTGTAGGAAGCTCTTTGTATCTTTGTACACTTATAGTGACCCATGGGGTCCCATACACCCAAATACAGTGTCCCCAACCAGTTTAGGTAAAGGAGTCAGCCCTGCCTTGTGGCTGAGCAGATTGAGAGGCAGAGCTCATTGAATCTCATTATTTGTAGCTCATCATGAGTGTCTGCTCCCCAACCCCTCCTTCCCCACCACAAGGGCTTCAGGTTATGATATGTTTTCTGGGAACACACTGAGGGATAATAGCTAAACGCAAACTACTAGAAAGGACAGCTATTCTAAAAAAGAGAAGGAAAATTCTAGAATTTTACAAATCCCAAAACTTGTCAGAGATGACTGGGAAATGATAAAGGCTCATTTAAACCCGGTGGCTGTACTCTTGGTTCAAAAAAATATATATATTGGCTGAAAACGTGAATACATGTACCTCTGGTCAGCAGGTAAGTCCTAAAGGCCTGAGGACATTTTCTCCTTGGTCATCGAGCACGTGACAAGATGACATTTAATGAAGGGCATTGATTGGGAAATACCTAAGGCAGAATTTTTACTACGATGTTTGTTTAGCTCATCATGTGGTATTTTCTATAGATCTTTAATGGATTTAACACTAGTTATACCACCATGGGAAGCATGAGGAATCTTCATATTTTCAAATGAAAATAATTTGGATTCTTTGTTAGCAAAAAATATTAACATACACTTAACAAGGAAATATGAAGGTTTTTTTTTTTAAAGATTTTATTTATTTATTTGACAGAGAGAAATCACAAGTAAGCAGAGAGGCAGGCAGAGAGAGAGGAGGAAGCAGGCTCCCTGCTGAGCAGAAAGCCCGATGTGGGGCTCGAACCCAGGACCTGGGATCATGACCTGAGCCGAAGGCAGCGGCTTAACCCACTGAGCCACCCAGGCGCCCCGAAATATGAAGGTTTTATTGAAACCCTTTGTCATATATCCTGCTGCCTCAATGTTGGCATTTGGAAAACCTCTCTAAATGAGAAGTAATCAAAACAAAGCAGTTAGTAAGTCAGTTAAAGCAGTTAGTAAGTTAGAATAATCACTAACGGGATTAGCATTTCTAAGCCTGTTTTTCTTGCAAAAATTAAGGTTGTTTGCTAAATGTTATTCATTTACTGACTTGTACTCATTTCTCTGCTGTCCTTCCACACTCCTCCCCACCTTAAACTTCTGCACTGTTTAGATACAACAGTCTTGGCAACACCTCTTATCACTCAAGACCTTCTGGATCTGCCACTCCCGCATCATCTCTCTCAAACCCACCGGAGGCCAGGCCGGAAAGGTAGGTTTTGTAAGAAGCATGCTGATTGCGTCACTGTCCTCCAGTGAAGGAAATCAGTTTAAGAGCAGCTAAAGGAAAAGTACGAATAAAAGCATAATCTGAGGTGTTTTCCTTTACATGATGTAGTCCAGAGGCAAGAATATCTTCTCTTTCTACTATCTACAAAGTAAATATTTTATTAGAGGTGATATTTGTTACTATTGTCTCGTCTCCCTACAAACTTCCCATAGAAAGTATAAAAATTTGTTCCCAAGTACGTAAATGTGAATGCTTTGATTGACCTGTGAAAAACCATTCTAGGTGTTTTGTGTAAGGTCTGCATTTTGTCCTATCAACATCAGTTTTTACCGTGGAACGATTAACTCCATATAAGTCAGGAGGTAGTAGGCCCATTAAGGTCAATGCCTTAATGTAATTAATCCAGGACCTACCAGAAGAGAAAAGAATTGCACGGGTCCATGGAAGGAATGTAACTTGGCAAGAGTATTAGACCACTAGAAATGAACTAATTATTACTTCTGGAAGCGAGTGATTGCACAAGGATGTGTTTACAAGGAAAAGGTAAGACCTGTAATTTTAGAACAATTAAAAACAGTTACCCTTATATGGTAAGAGTGCTGAGTTAGAGAAGACTGGCTAGGGTTACAACATACTCACTGGGAAGTTATTTAATCCCTGAGGGTGAAATGCCACTTATGCCAACTCTTACCTTAGAGGGTGGTTTTGATGAGCCAATGAAAAGGTACCCATGAAAGCGCTGTGTGAACCCCACTATGTGGGTCAGTGGGAAGTGACAATATGTCATAAGAAAGAACATCCAGTATCTCAAGATCAGAAATCTAGACAGGAGCAATTCAGAGTTTGCCTCAAATCATGAATTAAAACAAACTTGACCTGTATTCCATACTCTGATCGTCTTCTGTGTATTCTGAAGTACGTTTTGTTGAGCGTGGCTGGTGATTAGAGGTTTGGTTGGGATGACAAGACCTTACAGTCCCAGAAAGAGGGGGCTGTCCAGTAGGCCTTATCTCACCACCCATCACATTAATTTCCAAGGTGGCACCTAAGCACCTTGTTGTCAAAATCTCAGGTTCCACAGCCCAGCATGGCCCTGGACTGGGCATATTTGGGCTTAGTTAGGTCTTGACAATAAGATAACAAGTTGATTACCTTGAAGACCCTGTCCTACACCCTAGGGTACCTCTTCTTGGGATCAGTTGAGATAACTTCTGGTCCCAGAGAGGTCACCAATGAAGAGGATCCTTATCTTAAGAGATGTGAGATTGAAGGCCAGAGTCAGGAATATTAGAATCTTACTGATACTACATCTCAAATCTTATACATGCTAGGTGGACAGCAACTTGGGAAGAAGAACCAGGTCCCATTCATTGCTGTGTCGCCCATAGTACCTGGGGCCTGGCTATGGCAGAGATGGCAGGAAACACTAGTTGAAGGATCAGGTGAATTACCCCCTTATTGGTTGGGGGAATATAATTTGTCTGAAGTTGACTAATTATAAGGATGGGAAGTTTGCAGGTTTCCAAAGCCCTGGGCTTTGTGGGAAATTTCCCCCAGGTCCTAAAGAGGAAGCTCCAACCTCTGCCTCCTTCCCATCTCCTGGAAGCCTGTTCCAGGTTACAGCTGGGGAGTCCTCTGGAAAGACCCTGCCTGTGTCTCCTTCTCCATCTGGCTGAGAGTCTCCTGGAGCCCAGGTGGGGCGGGATGAGGATTAAAAGAGGAAGGTGGGGCTGGACCCTGGAGTGTCTGGGGAGGAGCCTAGTCTTCCTCCTGAGACCTCTGGAGCTGTTAGGGTTTGGAAGCATTGGTGAGGTGCTCTAACACATCCATAAATGGACCCAATGGGTTGAGGCCATAGGGACAGAGGCTGCCAGAAGCTGTGTCTGAGTCTGAGAGAGTTGACAATGCCCAGGAAGGGCAGTGGCCGTGGGGCTTGAGAGGAGCTATGGGTTTGGGCAGACTTGGAGGAGGGTGGGAGCAGGGCTAGTAGAATGAGTGAGGGGTCAGGTTTGCTCGAACGTGAGGGTGTTAGAAACTAGCAACTGAGACAGAAGGTACTAGAAGAAAAGCAAATCGAAGGTGATGTCTAACCTGGGGCATGCAAGGCATGAGGAGTCTGTATGACACCCAGGGAGATGAAGGGGGGCCCCAGGGAGGTGGACCCAGTGGTCCTTGGCTTGAAGAAGGTAGTGGCATGAAATCCCTCCAGGCAGCCTGCTGACACCTGGTGACCAGAGAAACCAGTAACGGGGCCTTTCCTCTCCTAAGTGGTCTGTTCTCTCCTACAACGGTCTCTGCCATAGAGAGTTCTTTACCTGCACCTTTGCCGTATCCACTAGCAAGTAAAACTGCAAAGGATTTATTACTTCCTTTACATTTGCATGATTTTCCCCAACTATCACTGTCTATGGCTTTGAAAAACCATGTGATGAATCATTTGAGACATCAGATGTGCTGTTCCGTTATTAAGACCAGCAGGTCCCTAGGCCTGACTGTGCTACCATGTTTACTCTTGCCTTGCTGGCTTATATTGGTGACTGTAAAAATAAGGAGGACCCCAACTCCAACTCATGCTTGCTTACCATCACCCAAATGTATGATGTCAGTGGTACATATCATAATATATAATTTAATGCAGCTTAATTTTTTTTCTTTTTCATTTTTGACTACTGGATTCTTTGGATGTCACTCATAATCTGTTTTCATGTTTATGACTATTTCTTGCCCTGTTAAGGTATATGATTGTTTTTACTGAGGTATATGCTTCAGTAGAATTTGTAATGCTATTGAGATGTTTTATATACACATAATTATTGAAACCAAGATGAAAAACTCAGGAAAGACGTTAAAGCATTATGAACAAGAGTTGCATTTTGCAGTGAGAAACCACATCTTCTGTTAACACACTCCTGACGAATAAACAGCTTGTCAGGGTGCTGCTGGAAAGATCTAGAAGTCTATTCCCTTGATTTGGAAATAAGTCTCCTTTCCCGGAAGTCCTAGGAGAATCAAGCCAACTTAAACATCTCTTCAGGCAGGTCGGGCCACTTACAACAGGCCTAGATACCACCAGGCATCATTGTGAGCTTAGAGTTTTCCATATTTTTCCCAAGCATACTAGTATATTGGACACTAATCAAATTTGGAATGATAAGTTGACCTAGAAAGGAAGAACTGAAGAAACAATATACAGAATTAAGTCAAGGCATGGGTATTAAAAGGAAGCCATCTCCAGATCTCCTATTACAGCCTCATTTATAGGGCTCTCTTTCAGAAACAGCATAACGTTAATTTTCATGAAATCGGAAGTCGAGTTGTGCCAAAACAAAAGAAAACAAGAAAACCAGAACTATTTGCAAAGGCCCTCGAGGATATAGAAGCAACCGTTTACCGAAAGCAGACTTTCTAAATGCTTCAATTTTGAAAATGTGCTTTCTGAATGGAAATGTTCTAAATATTTTTATAAGAAAAAATTAGAAGACTATTTGAACCATTCATGTTGAGTATTCAAATGAGACAAACAAGCAAACAATAATTACACCACAGCAAATGTGTCTGGGAAGTTGGGAAGAGCAGACGGCACTCTCTTTCCATCCCTGCAGTGACATCTCCATCTTGTGGGCCTTTTCAGAAATGGCGGCCAGGTGCTTGCTTCGTGTGGTGACCTCAGTTACTGGGTGACTGAGCAGGGGTCAGAAGTCCAGTGCCTGGGTTTGAAAGTACTTTGAGTCCGTCCGTCTTGGTGCTGGGCCTGGGGAATATGCTGTTAACAAGGCCCGGCTTATACCATGAAAGGGGGCATTAGGGACACACACTGAGTGCTCCATGGGAGCACACTGGGAGAACCCCAGGCCCAGATTTCAGGCAGTCAGGGGGGAACTTTGTACACTTACTGAGCTGAAACCTGGAGGGTCAGTATGTGCCTTAAGCCATGATTGTGTTCTCTCTTCCACTTACAACAGTACCATTGGTGACTGGAAAGGACAGTCACCTGCCTGTTCTATAGATTCCTATCAAGAGCCTTTAGAAAAATTCGGGAAATGTCTGCCCCATATAGTTGTCCTAGCAGACTTTTTCCTACTTCCTGGATTGACAGTAAACCCATGTATAAGTAATGGCAGCTCCATTGGGAGTAATAATGCATAATAAGGGATGAGTAAAGGATGCAACTTTAAAATTTATTTTTATGTGGGCTTTGCAAGTACAACACACAGCATTTAAAAGGTTACACAATAGTAATACACTGTATAAACTATTCTGCATTCTGCTTTTTCATTTAAAAAATAGGTCTTGGTCTTCCCCCCACCCACAGTACTTAAAATTATTGCATTCTTTTTAATGGCCGCATCTTGCTTTTTTCTCTTCATGTACCCAATTCCATACTGATGGGCCTGTGTCTTGCTGTGACCAGTGACAGTGCAGTGTAATTCATTCCTCTGCGTCATGTGGTGTATGTGTGGTTATCCATAGGATAAGGTCCTAGAAACAGATTTACTAAGTCGGTTGTTGATGCCTTTTAAATTTTGCCAAATTTCTCTTTGTGAAGACTGTACCCATTTTGATTGTCAGCCATAGTGTGAGAGAGTTTGTTTGCCGATTCCCCTGCAAAAGGATCATTCAGCTTCTAACCATTGCTCACCTGGCAGTGAAGAGTTATATGTCAGTAAAATTTAAATTTGCCCTTGTCTTACCATGAACGTGATTGAGCATGTTTTCATATATCCACAAGCCCTTAATAAATACTTCCTTTTCTGGGAATGTTTGGTTCATGGTCATTGAGCTCTTACCCAAGTGTGGAGGTTATTTATAGACTCTGATAAGAGCAGCCATTATTTTCCTCAGTCACTGGTCTTTTACTTCATTTCTGGTGGTTTTGCCATACAGAAAAATTTAAATTTTATGAGTTAAATATATTGATCTTTTTTTGTCTTCTGGTTTTGTGTTCCTCATGAAGCAAGCCTTTTCTCCCGTGCTTGCTTCCAGAATTTCAAACTACAACTTTCACATTGAAATATTTTATCTATCTAGAAGTTATTTTGGCATATAGCATGAGGCAGAGACCCACCTTAAATATTTTTGCTTGTTTGCATACTATTTATTGAATAATCCATCATTTCCCTACCAATTCACCATACACTGATAGGAACACAGATTCACGCCTGGGTCTGTGTTCAGACTGTTCCGTTAGGTGCATCTCCCATCTCCTGTCTTCTCTGAGGCTGTCGGGTGCTCTCCCTCCTCCCAGTTCTTATCTTTTCCAGTCAGTCAGTCATCTTTGGAGGGGACTGCATCATGGGCTACCTTGAAACAGTCCTGTTATTTTTGTCATCTGCTATTGTGCGGTGTTTTATGGTGATTAATATATGGAACAGAGAATGAGGGGTATCTGGGGAGCCTGAGACTGAGCAGGAGAGTGGGAGCCTGCTGTGTTGAACAGTGACTTCTCCCAAGTCAAGCTCCCCCTTGTGGGATCCCCTTCAACACCTGTCTCCACCACTGGTGTGATAACTTCTTCACCAGAATGAGGATTTTCATTTCCATGCATTTCTTGCCTATTTTCAGGCTCTTCTATTTATTTATTACCTGCCTGGAAGGCCTTTTGACTCTTGCTCTGACTGTAACTATTACCTCTGTCTTCTCCATGTGGGCTCTCTGTTCTGCATGGATATGCGTGTTTGTGTCCTCTTGTTCTGGTCAACTTTGGCTTTTATAATCTCTTGCCTTCACTGGTACCTACATGTGCCTTGAGGTTTTATGCTTGGTCTTCAAACCACCACTTTCTTCAAATATATGATCCGTGTGGTTTTCTCGATCTCTAATACTTGCTGGTTATGTTCCATCACATGATCTATACAGTACTTTGTTAAAAATTGTGTTAGTGGAGTCAAGACCCCCACTGTCTAGTGGAGATTTAAAGTTTTTTTTTTTAATTTAAATTGGTCAATGTAGATTTAAAAAAAAATATTTTATTTATTTATTTGAGAGAGAGAGCATAAGCAGGGGGAGCGGCAGAGGCAGAGGGAGAAGGAGGCTCTCCACTAAGCAGGGAGCCCGATGCAGGGCTCGATCCCAGGACCCTGGGATCATAACCTGAGCCTAGGGAGACATATAAGCTACTGAGCCACCCAGGTGGCTCCCCCATAAAAGTAGATTAAAAAAAATACATAAACCTCGAAAGTCACTGAGAAAATCCTGAATAGCATATAAAATAGGATAAAAGGCATAGCCTTGCTATATGATCCCAATTAATGGCACCCAGTCCATAAATGCCAATAGGAAATAAAAGGCATCAATGTGGATTGAGTCCCTACCATTCGGAGCAGTCGTGTTCTCCTTTTACCATGTAGACTTCCTTCTTGCCTGCCACTGATTCCTGATCCCAGTCTTGTCACGCTGGGTTCCCATAAGGCTCAGTGGGGTGCTCTTTAATCGCCTGTGTTACAGCCAAAGTGCAGGAGGGGGAAGCATGGGTGCATTGGCCACGGGAGTTGGTGGGGGTCTGGCTCCCTGATGGCAGCTTCACGTGGTGACACCAGGTGTTGGGGGACCGTCAGCCCTCTGTACTGCAGGAGGACTCTGAATCCTCAACACTCTCGAGGGACTCTTCTCCCACATGTGTTTTAGAGCTGACTCCTCACCATTCCTCCTATGAGAGATTTAGTTTCAGATCTCTGTCATGCCTGGACTAGCTATTGAGAAGTAAATGTCCTTCCGGAATGTAGATCTTAGCAGGTTACTTTTCCTGCTTAGAAACCTTGAATGACCCTCACTGCCTATCAGTGAAGCCCAGCCCGATTACCATCACCAATAGGATCGATCCTGTTTGAGTCCCACGTGCACCTTCCAGCTTCCTCAGCCATCATGTCCCCCACCCTCACCGTACTTGAACCCCGTGGGGATGGAGAGCCACCATGAGCATACCAGGCTCTCCTGAGGCCCCTTCCTTCAAACATGCTCTGTTCTTTGACTCATCTCTCCTTTATTCACTTACTGGATTCCTCCTCAGCCTCCAAAAGCCACGGAGATGACATCTGTCCTATAAAAGTCCTCTGACTTCCTCAGACAGAATGAACTGTAACGTCTCTATGGGTTCACGTACCTGTATTTCAGCTCTTGGTCCTTTGACTCATCATGGGTTTATCCCTTTTTTTCCAAAATGGGGTTCACAAATCTACAGTAATCTGTGGTAGTGGACGTGGGTCCTACAAACCCATGGGATCAAGATGGGTAACTTCACTAGACTGGCCATTTTATTATAAGATTTGGGAAAAATCATGAAGACAGGACTATGCTCTACAGGATCCATGTTTACATGACTTATAAAGAGATGGTTTTTCTTTGTGCCAGGCTAAAAGCACTCTGGGCTGATCTCACGCGTCTTGCCTTTTCCCGTAGGACGACTGCTGCTCCTTCACTGTTGGGCAGCCACCATTTCTCTGTCTCCCACATGAGATTCCCCAGCCCCCTGTTTGCTGCCCTGTCCTATATCTCTTTGTCAAATCAACAGGCAAACAGGTGCCTGACCAGGTTTAACCTCACAGAATCCTCTTTTCTTCCTTTGGAAGGTGGGATTAGAATAGATTTTTTTTAACTACATAATTCTCTCATCCTTGTTTATATACAAGGTAAGCATAGTAACTTTAAAGGGTACGTATCGTAATTCTGTTGGAAGTGAGAACAGTGTGCGTAACACTTTGAGTTAGGTGAGATCTCTCACAAGGAAATGCAAATATCACTCCTCAGAGAATGCAGACGGAAGAGCGACACCCACAGAGCTGGGAAAAGCAAAAAGAAGCCTTAAACCCATGTCCCCGTCTTTGATGGCCGAAGTCTCCGGTATTGTAGCAGTGATGATGGAGAAAAGTTGCCAGTTTCTTGGGGCTGCCTCTGGAGCTTGCTCATTTCATTTTGAGATCTGAGTTGTAGCCCAGAAGTGTGAAAGAAGATTAACATTTCCTCATTTCAGGGCAAGCAGATGCCTTCTAGAGCTAGGCAGGACCGAGAATTACCTCTTCTCCTGTGATCCTTAGATCGGGTGACCCCCAATTTCATAGCCAGGCTGTGAGGACAACCTCACTGTTACACATTGTCGAACTATCATTTTATTACTATTCTTTGATCTCTATATCTTCATATTAAATCATCTATTTGTGAATTAAGTGATCATATCAAATATCAGATAATTTGTGAGCTTAGTTCAACTTCTGTTACTGTATCACCAGGGATAATTTTTTAATAAAAAATTATTACCTCGGGTGTAACTAACATGAGATCTGTTTCTCTTACAAATAAGACTTAACTCCAACTTACCAAAAGGAGTGTGTGTGTTTAAATAGCTTGTACAGTAATAATTGACCTAAAAAAGCTGAGCAGAAGTTTTTTTTTTTTTTTTAATTTATTTATTTAACAGACAGAGATCACAAGTAGGCAGAGAGGCAGGCAGAGAGAGAGGGGGAAGCAGGCTCCCTGCCCAGCAGAGAGCCCGATATGGGGCTCGATCTCAGGACCCTGGGATCATGACCCAAACCAAAGGCAGAGGCTCAACCCACTGAGCCACCCAGGTGCCCCTGAGCAGAAGTTTTGCTGTATATATATGCAGGTGAAACCATTATCACAATTGGGATAATGCAAATATCTGTCAGCCCAGACATGTTCTCATACCCTTATGTGATTATGGCTGCCGCCCCCCATCCCAAGCAACCACGGGTCTGCTTTCTATCATTATAGATTAGTTTACATTTTTTAGACATTTATATAAATGTAATCACGCTGTCTGGACTCTTAGGGAGGGGTTGACTTCTTTCAATTAACATAACCATTTTGTAAATTCATTCATTGTATTGTACATTTAAATACTTCATTCCTTTTTATTGCTGACTAGTACTCCATTGTATACTAGTACTCCATTGTATAAATGTAAACAGTTTATCTGTTTACCTGTTGATGGACATTTGAGTTGTTTCCAAATTTTGGCTATGAGCATTTGTTTGCAAGTCTTGGTATGGAAATGTGCTTTCATTTCTCTTGGTTAAATACCAAGAAATGAAATGGCCAAGTCCTATGGTAGGAGCTTGTTTAGTTTTTTAAGAAATTGCTGAGCTGTCTTCCAAAATAGTTGTACACTAGAGTACCGCTGGCCTCATAAAATGAGATGAAACTTCTTCCTTGCTCTTGAATTTTCTCTAAGACATCCGTCAACACTAGAGGTCTGGCGTAACGGGCTTGTTTAAATGCCCAGCTCTGCTATATCCAAAATGGGATGACTCTGGCCCCCGTTTCCTCAACTATAAAGGGGAGAATAACGGAACTTCGTGCAAGAGGTCGTCGGGTTAAAAGAACCATTTCACATAAAAGCATTGACACACAGTATTGTCTCCATAAATGGTAACTCTTATTACCAGCCCCATTTCAGTGAAATGGAATTCCTGTTTCAGACATACTGGCGGGGGAGGCTTTAACCAGATGGGTTTCTGGGGCAGCCCCCAGGGCCTGGTATGGCCAAGATTAAATATTGCAATTCCTCTCCCTCAGAGTATATCATCGCTCGGTTGCAAAACCTCTCTCTGGCTCCTCTCCACCTGCATTCTTAGGTGGCTTCACTTGGTTGCAGTTGCCTCGGGTGTAACTAACATGACTTCAGCTTTCCAGCTGCGTTCCGGGGTGGCGCGCCGTCCTGGTGACTCAGCCGGCTGGAAGCCGCTGCAGGAAGGTTCAGATCAAACCCCCAGCCTGCTCTTGCCTCTCAGCCTGGAATTGCCAGGGTCCTATTCCAGATCTAGCCTTGGCGACAGCAGCTTGACTTCTCCCCCGCGTTTAGAGATTTTAGGCTCCCCACATAAAATGAGATGTGGCATGTACCTGTTGTGTCCCAGATGCTGTTCTGAGCAAATTCCTACCTACACTCGTGTTAACCTGACAGTGCTTCATGAGTGGCAAGTAGTATTGCCACCATTTTACAAACAAGTGAACTAGGCTCACAGGTGCTCAATGATTGGCCATGCTCAGGTTTTCTGTAAGCCTTGTGCTCATTCCTTTTCGCCATAGCTGGCCCTCACACCGGCCAAGGTTAAACATCACAGCAACTTCCAATCACTGTAGGTCTTTTTCCTGGAAAACTGAATATGAAAGATAAAAATCTGTTAAAGATGCCTTTATAAGGAGAAGAACTTACCATACTAGCTTGAATTCTGGTATTTGGGTGTTAGGGGGTTTTTTGTTTTTGTTTTTTAAGGAATGAGTTGGGATAGTGCTCCTTGTATGGTCTGAATGCAGTCCAACACTGATATTATAGATTGAGCCCATTTCCAGAAATAGGATTTACAAGACCAAGTGTATGTTCCTATATGTTGGCTTATCCAGGAGACCTACGGAAATTTAATTTATTAATTTTATGTTTCTAGACTTTTGTTTCCAGTATGACCAAAGTGGCTTATATGCATCTAGGACAGAAAAGCTCATGGTGGGGGCACCTGGGGGGCTCAGTGGGTTAAAGCTTCTGCCTTCGGCTCATGTCGTGATCCCAGGGTCCTGGGATCGAGCCCCGCATTGGGTTCTCTGCTCAGCAGGGAACCTGCTTCCTTCCTCTCTCTCTGCCTGCCTCTCTGCCTACTTGTGATCTCTGTCTGTCAAATAAAAAGAAAAAGTAAAAGAAAAAGAAAAGCTCATGGTGGGGGCAGGGGTGTGTGTGTCTTTTTATTCTCCCTTCCTGCTACAGGGATCAGTGTTAGGGTGCTCAAGAGAATGGATCTTGAGTTGTTCAAGGCATTTTGTTTCATTTCCAGAAAAGAGGAACCATTCTGCATTGCTTTGAGTTAACAGCTTACATTTCAGTTCTTTCCAAATGGAAATTATTAAGGAAGGAGACTTCACGTATCATTAATGCTGCCTGACAGTGCGATTGCTGTGTGCCCACCAGAGAGTCACTATGAGAAGGCTCCTTACAAGGGAGCATGAGCTCAGTCTGCAAGAAGGAACGGCCTATCCATTTGACTAAACTGGACCATCCTTAACTTTCTCAAGTTCTAATGCTACTTTAATTTTATATAGGCTCTAATACAGCTGACATAAGGAAATTATGTTACGGTAGGCTACAGAGAAGCTTCACTGTGACTTCATTAGCAGTCACTAATGCCCATTAGTAACTTATGTATTAAGTTTTCCCTGAAATAAGTGGAAACACTTAGAAGAACAAACTAAAGTCAGAAGTATAAGGGGGACTGGCAGGGTCCTTATCTCGCACTTCATCCAAGAGCCCAGACCACCAAGTTCGCTCCTATGTCTTGCCTCTGAAAAGAGACCTCAGAAGATAAAGCTGCTGGGGTTTAACAAACAGCCACACAGGGCAGGCTGGGAAGCTGGGCTGGATTCAAATTCCCCATGTAGGGGAAAAATAGTCCCTAAAATAATTCTCTGTAGAGTACCTTACTTTTTGTTTTAAAATTCTCGAACTAGGGGCATCTGGGTGGCTCAGGTGGTTAAGCATCTGCCTTTGGCTCAGGTTATGATCCCAGGGTCCCGGGACCGTGTCCCACATCGGGGTCCCTGCTTGGCAGGGAACCTGCTTCTCCCTCTCCCTCACTTGTGTTCTCTCTCTTGGTTTCTCTCTCAAGTAAATAAATAAAATCTTAAAAATAAATAAATAAAATTCTGGAACTAGACTTAACTTTTAATGTTCAGCTAGCTTAGGGCTTCAAAGATATTTGATATTAAAAGAAGAACTTTTAAAGACCAAAAGAATGACTTCAAAAAATATATTCCAGGCTTACAGAAGATTTTCAATAATGACAAAGTTCTAGAGCTATAAAGAATATTATATATAAAATTGAAGCCCCCGTCCCTTTGATTTTTTTTTTTCTTCTGCTGGTGATGACCACCTGAAATTGGTTTTATTGTTTCTGTACATGTCATATATATATATATATATATATATATATATATATATATATATATATATATATATGTTATATATATATATTCTGTACATGCATGATTTTGCTTTGCATGTATTTAAATTTCACAGAAATACAGCTTGCTATTCATATTCTTCCAACTACTTTCTTATTTTTTGTCAACCTGCAATCTGAGACATCTGAAACAGTATATCACTACGGGTTTAACTTGCATTCTTTTCCCCTCATTTCTAGTGAAGATGAGATGAGCATCATTTGTATATTTATTGGCCATTAATTTTCTTACTCAGCAAAATGTCCATTATTTTTTGGAAGGTAGCTATGCTAACCGCTATACCACCAACACTCTGGCACAAAATGTCCATTATTTTA
Source organism: Lutra lutra (assembly GCF_902655055.1). Lineage (NCBI taxonomy): Eukaryota > Metazoa > Chordata > Mammalia > Carnivora > Mustelidae > Lutra > Lutra lutra. Next base: position 36,612,000 of record NC_062289.1, on the reverse strand, counting down.
TGTTCATTTTTTCCACTGAGTAGTTTCTTTTTTTCTGATGTAGAGTGGTTCTTTTTGTTGTATGTATACAAATCCTTTGTGGTTTATATGTGTTACAAGTAGCTCCTCCTAGGTGGTGGCTTTTCTTTATTCTTAAATACTCTTTAAATGTGTACAAATTTCAAATGTTAATATATATAAATGTATCAAGTTTTTCCTGTTTGATTACCCTTTTTGGTTTCTGATATTAAAGTTCCTTCTTGAGATCAAACATTGCAAAGTTTTGCTTTTTACATTTTCCACTTAAACTCCTAGAAATTATTTTGTGTTTGGCATGTGGAAGGTCTAATGATATTTTGTTTTATGTGGCTGATAGTCCAATTGTTATATAGTCCATCACTTCCCCACTGATTGAACAATTCTAACATTAAGATGCTCTTAATGTTCCAGGATTGAGGAATGTTTACCATAGTTTTAAAAAAAATTTTGTTAAATACCCGTTGTCAGGTTTAGACAGTGCTCTCCAATGCTAAGCTTTCTGAAGTTGTTGTTTTTTTAATAACAAGTGAGTAATGCATTTAAGGCTTTTTCTGCATCTCTAGAGATAGTCATGGTTTTTCTCCTGTATCTATTAATTTGGTAAATTACAGTCATTGATATTTACATCTTAAACATCCTTGCATCCACTGGACAAACAAAACATGATTTTATTTCAGACTTTGCAGCGGTGTTTACATTTGCAGTCAGTATATAAGTTTCTATCTTCATACTGTTCTTGTTTGGGTTTTGTGTCAGAGTACTACTAATCACATAATATGAGCTGGGAGCTTGTTCTTTATATTCTTTGAAACTGTGTATGAGTAAAAAGAGCTCTTCTCTGATTATCTTATAGAAAATACTTTAAAAAGTCTGAGACTTGTGGGGATTTTTTGTTTGTTTCACTTTGGTGTGTATGGATATATCTGTAATTAATTGGTTCAATTTGTTAAGGTTAACAGGGCTTTCTTAAATATTTCTTCTTCAGTCAGACTTAGTAAGTTATTTTTAGAAAATCATCCATTTTGTCAAAGTTTCCAAACATACTGTCATAAAAATTTCTCATTTTCTCATAATTATTTTTGTCTCCTCTAATATTCATAGTTGTATCTAGGTGCCATTCTTGAATATTGTTTATTTGTAGCTTTTTTCTTGAACAATTTTGACAGAATGTATTTATTATTATGTAAAAATTATAAATCAGCTTTGTTTTTTTTACAAGATTTTTTTTAAGTTTTTCTTTATTTACCTGACAGAGAGATTACAAGTAGGCAGAGAGGCAGGCAGAGAGAGAGGAGGAACCAGGCCCCACACTGAGCAGAGAACCCAACATGGGGTTTTGATCCCAGGACCCTGGGATCATGACCTGAGCTGGAGGCAGAGGCTTAACCCACTGAGCCACCCAGGTGCCCCTGATTTTGTTGATTTCCTCTGTATCTTGATTTCTCTATTTCATTCATCTTTGTTCATACCTTTATTTCCTTTCTTTTGCCTTCTTTGAATTTATTCTACTGTTGCTTTTCAGATTATTGAGTTAACTTCTTTTCTAATATAAACACTGCAGGCAATAAATCTCCTTCTAAGTACTACTATAGAAGCATCCTATAAATCTTGATTATATAGCTTTTTCATTATAGTAGCCTTTGAATATTTTCTGTGTGTTTCTTCTTTGGCCTGAGTTACTTAGAAGGGTTTACAATTTAAATTTTTACAAATTTAAAATTTTTAAATTTTACCTTCTTCTGTTCAATTCAGTTGCATTGTGGTTAAGAAGGTAGCCCGTATGAAACCAGTTTTTGGCATTTCTTTATGAGCTTTGTGGCAGGATCGGCGCTCAGTGTGTGGACAGTCTCTGTGTATTTGAGACGAATGTGTCTTCTTTAACTTGGGACATTGGGTGTATATGTTCCTTTGTTATGTTAAATTTATTAATTCAAGTCCAAAAATCCATCATGTCCATAACAAATTTCTGTCAATCCCTGTATGAGAGGTATGGTAAACCTGGTCACCCTTGGCTTAGATTTAGTGGCATGTAACAGAAAAATAAATAATAGCAACTTAAGCAAGATAGTCTGGACTTCATTTATGTGAAGGAGAAATCCAATTCTATACATGCCTGAATGTCCAGGGCTGATGTCTAGCTCCCTAGTGGGCCTGGAGTATAGGGTGTGGACACTCCCTCCTGGAGCTATCAGGAATGGCCATTTCTTCCCTCTACATCTGCCACCTCTGAAAGAGAGCCAGAGGCCACTCCCCTTCTCTAGGGAGAATGGCTGTGGGACTTATGGCAGAATATGAGTAATATCAGAATCATATCTTTCTCCCGTGCTAAGGACCCTTGTGTTCTCCACCAGGTGGCATGTTTTCACTGAACTGAAGTAGGATTTCACTCAACCAATATTTCAGAAATAGTTGTATCTTACTTTTGGAATTTTTTTTCAATAGATTAAGGCCTCGTTGTTTATACAGATTTGTTTTGACATTATCCAGAGGTCCAACAGACTCTCCTTCCCGACAGTCTCCCTTCCTTATTTTTCATGTACTTACATAATTTTCCCTTTTCCCACCCATTCTCCTGACTTAACATTTCCTGGGATCCCCACCCCTGTGATCCCTCACTGAAGCCTCCCACAGCTGGCTGTCCCCAGAAGGCCATCTTCGGTGGACAGTCCAGATTGTGTGTTATCACCAAGAGTCAAATCCTTTGAACATGCTCTATGTTCTTGGATGCTTCTTGACATAGAATGAAATTTCCTTAATTCCAATCAGATTTCAGACCATTGGACCATTGCTGGGTCTTTTTTTCTTCATCTGTTATCCCAACACCTGTTTTAAGATGACACAGTTATTTATTTTGAGGGCGTATATTGAGAATCTGGTGTACACTAAAATATATTTTTAGTATATGTAAAATAGAAAACAGGTTTTTTCCTAAAGATAGATAGATAGATAGATTTTTATTTTATTTCAATTCAATGAACATATACTGTATTATTGGTTTCAGAGGTAGAGGTCAGTGATTGATCAGTTGTATATAACACCTAGTACTTATTACATCATGTAATTAATGTCCCTCACCCAGTTACCCCATTACCCTACCCCCTCCCCTTTAGCAACCCTCAGTTTGCTTCCTATAGTCAAGAGTCTCTTATGGTTTATCTTCCTCTCTGATTTTGTCTTATTTTATTTTTCCCTCCCTTCCCCTATAATCCTCCATTTTATTTTTTATTTTTTTTAATTTTTTATTTATTTTTAAAAATAATTATTTATTTATTTGACAGACAGAGATCACAAGTAGGCAGAGAGGCAGGCAGAGAAAGAGAGAGAGGAGGAGGAAGCAGGCTCCCTGCTGAGCAGAGAGCCCGATATGAGGCTCGATCCCAGGACCCTGGGACCATGACCTGAGCCAAAGGCATAGGCTTTAACCTACTGAGCCACCCAGGTGCCCCTTATTTTTTAAATTCCACATATGATTGAGAGCATATGATAGTTGTCTTTCTCTGACTGACTTATTTCACTTAGCATAATATCCTCTAGTTCCATCCATGTCTTTGCAAATGGCAAGATTTCATTTTTTTAAATTGATGGCTGAGTAAGAAAACGGCTTTAGATTGAATGTTGGCTCCATAAAGTCTTTCCATAGACAGGTTTAAAATGTGTGTGTATCTCTCTGTAAAGAGAGAGAAAGTGGGGGGATGGAGAGAGGATGAACCTGTATTTATATGGTACGCATATTACTGGAATTATTTTGGGGAATAACAACACCCACCATTGATGAATGCTTCTATGCCAAGCATGGTGCTTAGTGATTTATATACATTACCACCTTCTTGTCCTTCCAGCACATGAAGTGGGTTAATTCCCTCCATTTACAGATGAAGATCCTGAAATACTCAGTAATTTTCCCCCAGCAATACCTAGGTACCAGTGGGCCAGTTCAATTCTAACTGAAGTCTGGCTTATTCCTACTTGGGTGCTTTTAATTACAGCTCAAGCCACTAAAACATTAACTCTGTATCTTTAGGTCATCACTGAGTGGTCTTCTCACATCATCCTTTAGGCAGCACCAAGAGTCACTGGCAGCAGAGAGAGAGCGGCGGCGGCAGGAGAGAGAAGAAAGGTTGCAGAGGATAGAACGGGAAGAAAGGAACAAATTCAAGTAAGAGGAATCACAAGATTTTATAACTAACAAACTGAAAATTAAAGCACATATCTTCATGTTCTCTATGATTAATACCGGTCTGAAGGGTTAGGTAGTAATATGTTTGCTTTAGATTGGGTCTCTTGTTTTTAAGGAACAGCAAGACATTTCTGAAATGGGCTAGCTCTGGCTTGTTATAGCCTTTTCCCTCTAACCAAATGTCAGGAAGCACAGAAAACCAGCCAAATACAATTAGGAACTTGTGTATTTGGGGGGCCTCCATTATCTAAAATTGTCTTATCCAGGCCTTCCTGAAGACAGAGAGCCTAATTGTCTTAACTTAATTTGTCATTTCCCCCTAAAGCTACTCATGTTTTATTCATATTCTATTGGATGCCAAAAGAAATTGCTTTTCCACTTCCTGGTTTGCTTCTTTGCTCTGTGTAGAAATCTTCAGTATATTTTTTTGAACAATAATTTCTCCTCCTATGGAGGAGAAAGCCATTCTGCCGATTACTCCCAGCCCATTATCCCACTGATTTCTCTGGTCTCCATCCAGCTCTAAGGCTGTGTTCCTGTCACAGCCTGTCTGCCCCCACTGAATCCAGGGTCACCCCATTTCTCCTCTAGCTCCAGCCTGTGCACCTATTCTCCCAAGCCTCCTGGTCGACCTCCTTCCACTTCTCTTCCCTGAGCTTCATGCTGTGTGGTACTCTATGAACACTTGCTTACACATTTCATTCCTTCTACTCTTCCTTCCCCTGCTTCCTCTCCTCCTCCTAATCTCTCCCTTTGTCATTTTCCCAGTCATCTCTCCTAGACCTTCTATGTTCTTTCTTGTTTTCATTTCTCACCCCATCTTCACTGCCTGTTTCCTCAGTTTAATTTCTTTGGCAAACAGTATTCCCTTCAGTTACTCCCATTTAAACCCACAAAAAGTATAAAACATTGTCAGTGAAGATTTATGGATTCAATAAAGTTTTTTCGGGGGTGCCTGGGTGGCTCAGTTGGTTAAGCAGCTGCCTTTGGCTTGGGTCATGATCCCAGAATCCTGGGACTGAGCCCCGCATTGGGCTCTCTGCTTGGCCGGGAGTCTGCTTCTCCGTCTCCCTCTGACTGCATCTCCCCTTGCTTGTGTTCTCTCTCGCTCTCTCTCAGTCTCAATCTCTATCAAATAAATAAATAAAAATCTTTTTAAAAATGCTTTTTCAGAACCCAGGATAATATGTGTAATCATAGAAATGGTCAAAATATAAGGGGAATTATGAAGTTGCCTTAACTGTAACTCTATTACATGGAAACAAATCTCCCAAGTCTTGGGTGAGATGCTAATCCTGGCTTTTGTAAGGCTGAGCTAATGGCCTGCATGAAGTAAACCAACATCATCCCTCTACTGTGATTGCATGGCGTACCCTGGGCTGTGAGACTTTTCCCAAATTATACACAGAAATGCCACACCTGTATGCACCATTTCTTATGAAATAACTGTGGAAGTTGTCACGTCTGGAAAGACCAATTTGTAAAACTACTGGAGCAGATGAAATCCTTCCTGGCCAGGACTTTCTGAAAGATTTGCATATTTTGCCACCAAGTAGCAGCCGAGAATCTGACCGAAACGCGTGGAAGATTCAGAGATTTGTTTACGTATATAAGGATTTTGTTGGAAAAACCAGGGTGCCAGTTCGGGGGAAGATGGAATATGTATCCTCCCCATTTCTTCTGCTGCATCACTGAATGCAACCAGAAACCCTGAATAGAACGCATGGAGGTCTGAAAATTCTGAACTGTGAAAGGGAGCATGTGAACTGGGCACAGAGGCTAGTCTGCAAAGTTCCAAGGCAGTGAGAGTGTACCCTTGTTTTCCTCCACTGTCACCTGGTGTGTCCTCAGAGGTACCCTAAAACCCAGAAACACATACTAAGTGTGAACTGAGAAACTCAAAGAGAAGGCCTCTCTTTCTGGACCAAGGAGCAGGAAATAGAGGTCCTAAGAGAAACAGGAGAAATGTCCTGTGTTTTTTTTTTTTCTTCATAATTTTGCCCTTCTTTCCTACCCCAGCCTTGAAGCTATATTGTTACAGAGCACAATGTTGGGGAAAAATTACCCTCCCCCCCCCACACACACACACTGCAGATGGGTGCAGATGAAGTTACTGCAGAGCATAGAAATAAAGCCCAAGCTTTCTGGCTAGAGGAGCAGGAAGGGGGAACCAGGGAAGCCAGAAAATTATAGGGAAGCCACAAAGAGTAGAGAAATCAAGAGAGCACTCCTAGCTTGTCTCCATTTGTGCACATGTGGCTTAAAACCTAAATAGAATGCCACAGACTTGGAGAGCAAAATATAGGGTGGAATACCACTCAGGTCCTAGACTGGCCACTAGGTGGGTGCACACCGGGGCTCGATTTGGAGAAAATTAAAAATATTTGAAAACTAAGCCAATATTGGAACCAATGTCAGAAGGCAGTCAGAATTTGAAGGCTGAACCTAACCTAGTTGATTGTCTGCTAAAGGAAAACAAGGTTCTTCATAGAGTTAAAGTAAGACCCGGAGTCTCCTTTCAAAATATTTAAAATGTTCTCAATGCAATCCAAAGTAACTTGTCACACAAAGAAACCAGGAGAATCTTGAAGGAAAAGAGATTCAAAATAGGCTAACTACAAAAGGACATAGATGTCATTATCAGACAAAGACTAAAGCAGCTACTAGAAACATGTTCTAAGATGTAAAGGCAAATACTTTTGAAACTATGAGAAGATAAGTCTCTGTAAAGAAAATAGAAGCTATAAAGAAGAACCAAATGGAAATACTTAGAGAACTGAAAAATACAGTAATCAAAATGAAAAATTCTTTGGATGGGTTCAATAGCAGAATGGAGATGAGAGAATTTGAAAGGGTCAATAAACTGGAAAATAGAACAATAGAAATATTATCCAATCCAAAAAATGACACGAAACATTGGAAAAAATATACAGTCTCTCAGGGACCTATAGAGCAATAAGAGAATGGCTCACACTCATATAGTTAGAGCCCTAGAAGAACAGGACAGGACTGCATTATACTATATATTAAGCTGTACATATGTATGTATGTAGGCAGACACTGTACTTGTAACTATCCACTATTTGCTTTTGGTCCCAAGTGGGTCTCACTTTTCATTGAAGACACAGATCCTTGCACAACAACCCTGTCTAAGAAGGAATCCTGATCATCAGGACAGATCACATACAGCTTTAATTATGACTGTAGTTCCATCCTGAAAGTCTTAGGATATGAAAGAAAAGAAATTAAAAAAAAGAAATAGGAAAAGCTTTATCAAGTTCTCCCCGGGATTACCCAAATGGCTGACCTTTCTTCAGCCATTTTATTAATTTAAGCTACTCTTCTTGTACTTTTTCCCTTAAGCATCCTTATCCATTGTTACTATTACTAAATTGTTATTAAAGATAAGCATCCTTATAATATGATAATAATAATATATATAATATTAGATATAATATAATATAATAAATATATATATTATATATAATATATTATATATTATAAATATAATAATATAATAATAATATTATTATTAAATTATTATTAAAGATAAGCATCCTTATCTGTTGAATATGATCTTTAGCTTCCTGTGTTATGGGACGTATTATTTCTAATATGGAAAGTGATGAGGACAGGTGCTTACAAATGATAACATATCTGGGTCTTTGCTGCATTTTCTCCTTCTCCTAATCTGCTTTAATTGCTCTGACTTACTGTCCCCTTCATATCCTGTCATCAGTGCATGGAGGGGTATAATATTTAACCACACTGTGAGGTCCAGTTTAGAAAACCATGAATTCATAATTTTTCAGGAGAATAAGTGGTCCACTGAGAAGCGGCTGATCTTAAGTCTTAAACTTAGATTCAAGCTGGCATCTCAGCAGCAGGAACAGAACAATACACATTAAAATTGGACGAAGTTTGGCCTTTTGTGAGTGCAAACAAGAAAATGTACAAAGTAAGAGCCTCCCATGATCCCTGCATAGAAACTGGGAATGTGAAGGATGTAGAGAAAGAATCCTGCATTGCAGAATGATGTCCAAACTGTGGAGTACAACAGAAAATGGCCAAGATGCCTGGACCCACCCAGATTTAATTCTTGAGACAGGAGTTGTGGAGCCTACCAGACCTTGACTGGATGTTAATCGTCTCTGAAAACTTTTTGCTTCCTTGTAATTGTCATATATTACTTGACTGTTGTTTGACATTTTTAAAAGTATTTTCTTCTCCCTTCTCCCCCATATACATCTAAATTCTCCTTTCTTCAATTGTAGTGTTTCCCCATTCTCATCCCTGTGCTTTTATAGGAAATCCATTATATTTAGTACTTTTAAAGTACTAAATACATATAAAGTATTTAGTACTTTATATGTACATATAAATACATATAAAGTATTAATATATAACAATATATATTAATTATATATTTAATCATATATAATTAATATATAAAGTATATATATAAAGTATAAATTATATATTTCAACAACCACTTTCCATTTCTGAGGCACTGGAGTCTTTCATGATATACGGTCAATAATTTCTTGGCAATGTCATGAGCATCTAATTCTTTTCTTTTCCTTCCTTATTTGGTTTCTCCTGCATATTTCCTTCAGCCGAGAGTATTTAGACAAAAGAGAGGAGCAAAGACAAGCAAGAGAAGAAAGGTTTGTATATTTCTTCTTTCCCATTATAACGAAATGGCATATGACTGTGCATTCTTAAGCAAGTATGCTGAGGAGACTATTAATTAAAATAAATAGCTTCACTTCAGATGCCTAAGACTTGGGGTAACTGGTATTTTGTGGAATAGAGTGTCCTAGCTATGTTAATTTTCCAAAAAAGTACAGTTTTATTGTTTAGTGCCATCGTGGTATGAAATATATGTCTGTTCCTCCACACTCCTCTCCACATGAGCACGATAGTTTGGCATATTGACACATGGTATGTATTTAAAATACCCTGCGCTTACCCCCACTGAGCCTGGGGTAGGAGTCCCTACTGTGTGCTTCCATGTCACTCATTCAGCATTCCTTTGACAAATATTTGAACGCATACACTATGCCAGACACTGGCCGAGGTGCCAAACATTCTTAAGACTCTTGCAGGATATGCCTGATCACTTACCTGTCTCCCTACTGAACTCTTCTCAGTTCCTAGACAGTGGGAACCATGTCTCATTTTCCTTGTCGTCCCAATGCCCTCCATAGTGTTTGACACATAGTGGACACTTACGAAGGATATATGGAATAAATGAGCAAATAAACCCACAGATTTATTTAAAATACTGAGCTGTAAACTATGTTTTTCAATGGCAGCATGCTATGAATCCTACTAAAATATCCAAAGCGAATGTATTCAATGTCTGATAAATGAGGATAGGCAAAAGAAACTTTCTGGGAGTAAACCAGCAAGAAGAGTTTTGATCCTGTAGTAATTCCCTCTACCACCAGATGGCGATATTACACGGAGCAATGGAAAGGACGATTTCATACTAGAGCCTGTGGGGAAACTCACCATCTGTGAACTATGCCAATAAGTGGAATTTTGCTGAATTTCCTTAGACACCTTCAGCTAAATAGTTCAAGACAGTCTGAGAGCAGGAAGAGTAGAGTCTGCCTGTGTCCAATTAAAAAAATTAGATGCTTAGGTCAGACTTATAAACAAAACTATGGCATTGTTTTAATTCCAGTGTTTTATTAGATTATTGCCATCATAATAACCAGTTGCGGCCAGCAAATTTAGAGCAAAAGAAACAAGAAACTCCTGTTTTTCAAATTCATCCCCATTTTTGACACTGGGGGACACAGACTTCTGTAAATGCTGTCAACTTCATGCCTAGGCTTAAGAAACCAAATTTCATTTTATTTTTTAGCTTACCTCCAAAATCTGCTTTTTTTTTTTTTTTTTTTTTTTTTTTTTTTGTTTGAGCTTTTGACAACTTGACTGTCAGGTTATGTCTGCACAAGCAAAATTTGAAAGCTTCTGGGGAGATATCAAGGCCTGTACTGGCTCAGACTGACCTCAGAATTTTCCCAAACCATTGAAGGCTCCCTCTTTCTGGATATCAAATCTTTCTGGATGAGCATCACTCATGCCTGGAAAACCTACACAGAGGGGTGTTTGCCACTCCTCTCCTGGTTCCTCTTGTTCTGACATCAGTCCTTGCCCCATGCAGCCATCTGCCTGGGCCTTCTTCACCAGTGTAGCAGCAAGCTTTCTATGGCCTCATGTGGGCCCCATCTCTGCTTACATGGAGGGTTGTGGAAGCAGCCAAGAATTTCCCTTTGGTTTGGACCAGCCACTTTTCTTGGTTAGTTTGCTTCTTGAAGTACCTGGTGAAGAAGGGAGAGAAGGATATAAACTTTTGTCCTTGTTTGGAAAGCTTTGGGGGCTTTCTGGTAGACCAGGAAAAGATAAGATTTCCAAGTGTAATGGAATTCAGAAATGAATGGGTAAACTGTAGGTCAGAGGTGGAAAGAGTTTCAAAAATAAGAGGACTCCATCTAGAAAGTTGTTTTTTTTTTTATTAACATCTTTTATTTTAGAGAGAGAGCAGGGAGAAGGGCAGAGAGAGAGAGAGGGAGAGAAACTTTAGCAGACTCCCCACTGAGCACAGAGCCCGACAGAGGGCTCCATCTCATAACCCTGAGGTCATTATTGAAACCAAGAGTCAGATACTTAACCAACTGTGCCACCCAGGCATCCCTAGCAACTCTTGGTAGAACGAGGTGTGTTTGTTGGGTCCCATGTCTCTTATTCTAAATGCAGTGACTCAGAGAAAAATGGCCAGAGTCACAGCAGAGGGTTTTTTGAGGTTTACAGTATAACAAGATGAATGTGGCTTTGCTATTTTGAGATGTAATGGCCATCCAGGCACATTTGATTTTATTTTTATTGATTTCCCATTATCTCATTTCATAATCTCAGGCAAAACTATTTTATTGACAATAGTGCAGACCCAGAATTAGTTTCCGTTGAGGTGCTACTTCCGATTTTATCTGCTACTTCCGCTTTATCTGATCATGATTAAGTGACATTCACAGGTAATCTTTCTAAGGGAATAAGAAGGAATGAGATCAAGGCTGAATGTATGTTGGGGTAGGGTTGGGGCAGGGATTGGTCTGAGGGGGATGGCATTGGAATGCCTATGACAAGCGGGGGTTATAGGAACAGAGCGCAAGGGGAAGGTCAGACTGGGCTAGGATTGGAGATGTGATGCATGTAAGTGATGAGTGAAGCAGTAAGAGAGAATTCTGAGCATTGCTTAGCAGGTCTGAGGTCTATCTCAGACAGATAGAACTTAGAAGGAGCCAGATTTTGGTTTAACGTAAGGGAGAGCTCACAAGTAGAAGAGTGGCAGGAAAAGTCATCAGTGAGTAGATTTGGGTTAATCTCAAGTCAAGCAATTTCTGTAACTATGTTCCCTCGAGCATCCTACCAGTCCCTGCAGCCCATGACCTTGGCGGATGTGTGAATTCATTACTAAGGTTTGTTTGTCTATCTCTCCCACTGAACTGTGAGATCCACGAGGAGGGTGGGTTCCTTGTTTATTATGAAATCTCTAGTACCTACGGCAGCTCTTAGCACATGACAGGCACTCAACAAATGTTCAATAAATAATGAAAAGAGGAATGAATAAACAAAAGATATGGACAGAGGTAGGATAAATGGGAATGTTTAACTGAAAGTGGGAAAGGTGAAAAGTCTTTCTTTGAGGCTGTGGTCTGTGGGTGGAAAGCCCAATGCTTTGCACACAGGAAACTTCAGGAGGGTCTGTCAGGTGGGGGTTGTGTTGCAAAGCCACAGGGACCTATGACCATCCTCTCATGGACTGCTGGGCTCCTGTGATCAGGTACTGTTGGGCCTCTCAGGGCACTCAGAGTCTGTCTGTAAGGGAATGTGGTGACATAGGGCGAGCTTCCTCCCTGGGGACTGCCAGAGGTCGACATGATCAGGAGAGGTTCCTAAGCCATATGCCCATAAATGCCAGCTGGCTTAGCCCTTCCCAGGCATGTCAGGTCCCCTTACCTCACTGGCCCATTGCAGGTAGACATGGGTACTGATTTCTCACAAAGATTTAGTCACTTTGACTTCAGTGTCCCCTATCCCTGCCATTTCTTACAGGTCTTTAATTGTGGGCCCCCCTGGGTGCCTCAGTCGGTTAAGCATCTGACTTGGTTTCAGCTCAAGTCTTGATCTCAGGGTCATGAGGGTCCATGCTGGGCATGGAGACTGCTTGAGATTCTCGCACTCTCCTCTCCCTCTGTCCCCCTTGCCACCTCCCACAGCATGCACATGTGCACATACTCTCTCTCTCTCTCTCTCAAAAATAAATAAATAAATAAATAAAAAGATAAGTCTTTAACTATCACAAAATACCCATAACATCAAATTTACCATTTTAACCATTTTACACATACAATTAATAGTGTTAGATGGTCACATTGTTGTCTGAGCCGTCTCCAGACCTCATTTCATCTTGTAAAACTGAAACTTGATACCCATCAAACAAGTCCCCAGGCCCTCTCCCCCGCCATTTTTGTCTACCAGATAAGCCTCCTCAGAAGAATTCATATGAAATCCTCGACTCTCCCCATGTCACCTGGATCCTCTCTGGATGACATCTGTGACCTGGCAGGAAGCCTTGAGTCCTATTTATCCAGATCCGGGATGAACAACCTCTGGTGTTCCCTGGAAAGTGGGGTGAACCCCCACATCCCTGCTAGTCTGGCTGCCCGCAGGTAGGGCTTTGGAGAGTCCAGGTCCAGGGCTGTGACCCTGAAATTAATTTCATCAACGGCTTGGCCTCCTGGCTTGGAGCCTTGGACCTATGTAGATCTCCTTGTCTGAGCTCCATTTCTCGGCTGCCCCTTTCTCCTGTGACAGAAGGCTTGGACTCGGCATGGCCATACCTCCTACACCCCTCCCGGGCCTGCAGCGTTCCTGGCCTGAGAGGGACACCACCTCATTTAGAACATGCTCCCCGTTGGGGTTCTGACTCTTGCCCTCGAGGTCACCTTCTTCCAAGATTGCACAGCTAGGTGGTTTTCCTTGCTGGTCCAAGTTAAGCTCGGAAATAGCTTCCTTTTGTTACCGCTCCTGCCTTTTGAGATGGGACGTTGTTGGCAAGGGAAGTCCGGAGTTTCTGAAGCTTTCTGTCTGGGCAGAGTTCCCCTGCCCTGTCACCATGAGGCAACTGTCCTTCAAATCATGCCCCAGACGTTCTCGTATGCAGACCCATCACACGTCTTTTATCAGACATTCACTGCGAGAAGAGGCTCCCTCCCCCAACAAGTGAAATGGGTGCATTTGCCACCCTGGGCCTCCGGGGCAGCAGGGAGACCTCAGCAGGCAGGGTGCCGCATGCCTTGCCTGCTTCTCCTTGGCCGGGCTAATGCAAGGCACTGAGGGAAAGAACAAAGGATAGTGATCTTCTGTTCTCAGAAATCCTATTATCTGCTTGTTGAGAACAGACACACACATGTGAAAAGATGACTAAATATGCCAGGCAGTAAATGTAAAATGCCATCTGAGTTGAATGGACTACATATCCGACATGAGTTCAGAGGCAAGGCCAAGATCACTTCCAGCTGTGGTGGTCAAGGCAGGCCTCGCTGAGGGATACACGCGTGCGAGCCTGGCCCGCGGGGCAGATTGCCTCTGGACTGGCAGGGAGAAGGGGTGACGACCTCGGACAGACAGACCGACAGACCTGGGAGAGCCCCACCCACCTTCTAGATGCATGAAAACTGCGTGCTTTATCAGTGCGTTCTCTTGAAAGGTTTCATGTATGCACTCTGCCTTTCTGATGCGGGTGAACTCGGAACGCCGTGTGCAGTGTCTGGTGGGGGCTTCGGTGGGCTGGAGTCTCCGGGGGCTTTCCTGTTGGGAGGAACCGCAGCAGTGAATCTGGCTGGATGGGAGTGAGGGTCTTGAATAACCTCAGAGTCCAGCAGATGGTGAGATAGAAACCTGCTACAGCTGAATTCAGAAACTTATTTCTGAACAAATAATGGTGGGTAAAATTAGCAGACATCTGGAAGAGGCACATATTTCAAAGTTATTTTGGTCTGATCTATAAAGCGCACTATGAGGAATATGATTGGTAGCTGGTCTTAATAAACAGTTAGTGGGTTCTGCCTGCCTGAAATGCAAAACAGATGTATCTTTGTTCTTTTAAACTGACTTTGATGAAAAAACTATATGTGACGTCAGGTCCAAGCTATTGGATGTCTGAGTCCTACTCAGAAATATTTTAGAATATAAAAAAGTTTCCATGGTCGACACTGAGAGAACAAAGTGAATTCCAGTCGTATTGCTGTTAGCATTGAAGCAGGTTCAGAAATTCAGGGAGGGCTTCGTCCAACAAGCCCTTTTGGTATTTGGGGGGCATTGTTTCTCCCCGCCTCACCAAGGCACCCTCCCATCTCACAGCTGCAAGCCCGGAGTGCGTGTGGTTTTCAGCTGTCACTGCTGGGGCTCTGTAATGGGCATTATTGCTGTTTGGCTTATTTGTACAAATGTTTCCTAAAAGAGCAAAATCGGATTCTGCAGCAGTGATCCAGGATCTGGAGACTGTGTGATGTTGCTATTTCTCCCAATTTGTTTGGTTACGAATGATGCGGGGTTTTTAATCATTAGCATCTTGGCTCTGCTGACTGCTGTTGGCAGACCGGCCCTCCAGCCGGCCCCGCACTGTGCTCTGTGCATCAGGAAACCAGCTCACTCTGCAGGTGTCTCAGGCATAAACAAGCATCGGCCACGGGCTCCTCTTTCTTTTTACGGAAACCCTTTGGAATTTAACTTTCAGATACAAATACTTGGAGCAGTTGGCAGCCGAGGCACATGAGAAGGAACTGAGAAGCCGGAGTGCAAGCCGGGGCAGAGGTGACCTCTCCTTGGACCTGACTGCCCGGGCAGCCCCTTCCTCCCCTACCCCTCGGCGCCGTAGCCCTCCGTCTGTAGACTCAGAAGAGGCTCTCCCGGGATCCTCCTCCTCTCTGGGAACAGCTCAGCATCCCCAAGGTGAGTGCCAGGAGAGTGGAGGGAACTCTGATGGGGTAATTCGTGTTAAGCTTCTGGGCAGTAGGGACCATTATTCCATGCAGAGTGGTACCGAGTAGTCACCGAGGGTAAACTCAGGACAACTGCACAGTGCTAATAAACCAGCTGCCTTCAGAGTCACTTCTGTGAAAGCAGAATTATGTGTGAAGATTGTCAGTGCATGGTCACTGAGAAGGGAGAATATTGAAAATAAGGCTTCCTTGGCCATTTTCTTCCTTAATCACAGGGTATTAACTTAGAACCCTATAATTTGGATATTATTTATTTATTGGCTCTGCCCAATAAAGCGACCACTTTAAAATGTTCTGACCTTAGGAATTATGGGTCTGTTTCCAATTAAACTGATGGAGAATAAAATTAATCAAAGCAAGCAAAGAAAAAATGCGGACCCAGTGGAAATAGAAGTTAAACATTGAATCAGAAGAAAGGGAAGATAGTAGCGATTACTGGCGCGTGTGGTGTGGGTGTAGACGCTTGTGTGGAGACAGACGGGCTCTCTCTGGAGAGATTGTCTGTCATCTTAGCTTTATTTGGAGAAAAACAGTGTTGTACGCTGCAGCCTGAGAGCATCAGCTGTTTTCCTGATGGCTCTGAGGATGGTGGGTCCGTTCTCTCTCACATTAACAGAGAAGATGGGACTTGGGCACTGGCGTCTACGCTGGGTGTTGACGAGCCTGCAGCTAGCACTTTTCAGTGTGACCGGGTGTTATGGCTTGCAGCCTGGCCAACTGAAGACAACAGACAAGCTCAACTTTTAACTCTCAGAGGTACTGACTAAATATGGCGTCAAGTTGAATTTCAGCAAGGCAGCACTGCATGACCTCAGCAGAACTGGATGTAACGGAACAGTGTTGTCTGTCCAAGTCCTCGCGGGCTCTCCAAGCTTTGGGGCTCATTCTGCAGGAGCAGGATGGCTTCCCTGCAGCTTTCTATCGCGTCCAGTTCCTGCTGGTCCCCGAGCCGGGGAAGATTGTCCCAGGCAGATGGGTCAGTCATAGATGAGTAATGTTGGTCTGAAAATCCTGAGACTCGAAGCCTCAGGAAAACAGACTGTTCTGTGACAGCTCTGTGCTTTCCAGCCCCTGCCTGGTATCCCTGCTCTATCTAAATTGTGGTATTGCCAGAAGCGAGATGAAAACCATTCCCCTGCGAAGCTGCGGTTCACCACTTAATCTGGGGACTTTTAACTCTAAGAGTTGTACCCTCTCCAGTTTGCGGAATGGCTGTCTAAACTGGGAAATACAGAGTGGCCCCAAGCTGAGAGAGAATTGTCAGTATCTATAAATAGTGTTTGTCCTCAAAACTTTTCGTCTTCTTGATGCTTGTGATGAAAAGACAGTTCCTCAAGAATTTTGCCCGGGGATGGTCAAACTTGAGATTGTTTTGTCCAATTGTAGAGGCAGAATATATTTTTTAAAAGATTTTATTTTTTTGAGAGAGAGAGAGAGAGAGACAGCATGAGTGGGGGGAGGGGCAGAGAGAGAGAGAAAAACAGAGTTCCCACTGAGGAGGGAGCCCAATACTGAGCGGGGAGCCCTATGCAGGACTCAATCCCAGGGCCCTAGGATCTTGACCTGAGCTGAAGGCAGGTGCTTAACCGACCGAGCCACCCAGGCACCCAAAAAATGTTAAACTGCAGTAAGAAGACAGAAGATACTTATTTGGGGTACATGCAATATGCATTGGGGAAAATAAAGTTATTTCAGTATGCTTTTAGAGAGATTAATAGTAGGTGTCCTTTTCCTCTTCAGAGAACTGACTCAGACCGAGAGAACGTTTGATGGAAATCATCCCACACGCATCTGAAGTAGGGATGCTGGGCTTGAAATGAGACATAATTACAAATTAATGCAATAGCATCGTATGATGTTTGCTTTGTCCAAAAAAAAAAAAAAACAAAGCAGTGGTTCCTGTTGAATCCAGAAAAGCTGTCTGTCATACATTAATTATCCACATCAGTCAGAACCAGCCAAGCAATCTAATACCTGTGTCCTAATACATTGGTGAAAGACATAATTGGCGATTGGAAGTGTATAAGAGGAAATGCTGTGAGAGGATGGTCTCAGAAAGGTGCTGAGACTTCCTTCCCATTTGGAGACCTTAGCCCTAAAGGCAGAAACACAAAGCTCGGCTGGCAGCAAGCTTTCTGTCAGCCTAGCTGGCCGTGGTTCTCTGAAACCTACTAGTCTCCAGTTCTTAGTCTGTTCTTCTTACCAGCTTCCATTATTAAAGGCTCACAGTAGTTTTTTTGTTTATCCCTCACATTTACAATATCCCAACATCTGGGGGAAGAATAAAAAAAAAATCTGATGACACATCCAGATGTTTGTCCCGCTCCAAACACCTGGCATCGTGTGGTCCAAATGGGCCCGGGGTTGACTCGCTTTTTCATTCTCTCTCCTTGTGGAATCCTAGGGTGATCATCTTCACGCTTCTGTAGTTCTCTGTCCCTCCCTCACAAATGCTACTATTCAACCCCTCCTCGGGCATCCGAGGGGCAGGGGAGATGTTGCTACCCGTATTTTACTGAGACTCAGATAGATGGGAAGGGACACCATTTGCGGAGCGAGTGGACACCATCCTGGGGGTAGAAGCCATCTTTTTCCGCTCGGCCCAGCCATTTATGAGGGCGTCACAGCACCCCGGTATTTGTGGTAGTGATCACGTTCACACTGTACCATCCCTTTGCTTTGACCCCCTACATATGTTGCAGCCTACATTTCAGAGTTATGTTTGCAAAAGAGAGGAAAATATTTGCGATATTTGCGACTGAATTACATATATCTCAGGATGAAAGGTCACTTTATGGGTTTTTTGTTTATTAAAGATTTTGGAGAATTTTTATTAGCAGAAGATAGGAAAACATTAAACACTCCTTTACCTTTGCTCTTACAAAATATATTTAGAAAGAAGGAAGGGTAAATGTTAAAATGCCAATAGCATTATGGGCCATCTAGTGAAGTCCCTCAGCCAAAAGCCTTCCCAGCTAAATCTGCTCTGACTTTTGTATAACTTTAAGCCACTGCCCCCACCGTCGAGTCAGTGTGTGCTTGAATTATTTTTCCATCTGGCCCTCTTGTGGCTCACAGCAGATGTGTGTCCCAGGACTGCCTAGACTTCGTGGTGATGGTCTGAATATTTTTCCCCTGTGTGAAACTACCAGGCCCAAGTGAGGAGCAAACATATACATGTGTTCTCATTTGCACTGTGCTGCAATTCATGGAGACAATCAGCCCCCAATTTAGGTAAACACAAAGGGCCTCTCTCTTCATTGCCTTAATTAGCCTTGCCTTATTTTCACTGAGCCCTGGTAGTACGGATCAGAATATCTAGTAAGTTTACTTCCTGTTATTTTCAGAAACTTGCAGATGTCTCTGGAAATAAGTTATTCTCACTAATTAGAGAAAAAGGTTCAGTATTCTTATTGGGAGAGGATTCTTTGCTATGACTCTTGAGAAAGTTGCTGAGGAACAGAAGTAATCTGCGTACCCATGAGTGAAATCATTTTAGCCCAGTAACCTGTTACCCCAGTGGGGACCCCAGATCCACATAAGCTATTTCGTGGACACAAAATGGAGACACCATCCACCTCAAAACTGGGCATTGATGTTGGTCCCTGCTGGGTGGCCCTGTTGGGAACTACCTTTCCTGGAGGCTAGTTCTGAGTGGCTTTCTTGCTCCTTGACTGATACCGCTGAGTCCACCCCGAGGCTAAGTGGAGAGAAATTACCTTTCCCATTCAAAAGCAGCTGCTGTCATGAGGCCACAAGTGGCTTTTCCCCCCAATGCAGCCATGAAAGCATACATTATGGCTAGATTATTTTTATTTTTAGCTCAGTTATCTTTACAATGCACACAGAAATCATACTTTAGAGATGCATTTGAAAATTTTCCCACACTCTATTATGTCAGGGAAAAATATTTTCAATGGTGTGTTTTTTTTTTTTTTCTTCCCATACCTGGATTCCTAGATATTTCCAAATGTCTTCTTGTTGGGCCTTGGAGATCTAGACTATAACCTGAATGGCCATTGCCTACTCACCAGCATTCACCTGGAGGCATTTACAGAAATTACTGACATGCTGTACGATATTTTCTGTCATAGATCCAAGCTTTTAAAGTGCTGGTAAATAGGACTCTTCATCTAGCTTCTTTACTTTCTCACCTGGAAATAAAATATAGACCTATAGTCATATCCTGAAATGTTCCATTGGCTTATGTGAATAATCATTTTTCACGTGGGCTCGTTCATCATCACAGCTGTTGTCATTGTTACCAGTCATTGACTGAGCACCTTTGTCGCCTTGTGTGACATGTTTTGAGTCTCCTTCAGGTATAGACACTCTCCCGAGTTACCCAATCCACATGGCAGAAATCAGAAACATCTGGTATCCTGTTTCCAGTTGGCACAGTAGTGATGGAATATCATCGGTCATCAGCGTAATGCATGCTGGTTCCCTTGCATAGAGCTTTTGGATGCCTCCAGTCCAGTATTTCATGCACTGGCAAGAAACTAGATTCCTTGTGGTTAATGTGACTCAGGGAAGCCCCACCTCCCCACACTCCACCTGACGGCTGCGACTTGATGCCATTTGGTCAGTTAGAACCTCTCAGAAACTCTCCCTAAGCCCAAGACACTGCCGGCTACACCTGCTGTGGAACTGCTTTATGAGCCTTTGCAAATCATTCTGTTTTCCTGCCTCACTTTTTCTCTGTCTCTAAAAATGGAGAAGGGCAAAACTCTCCCTTTTTCCCTCCTATAGAAAATGACAGTTGCCTACAGCGTGCTTTCATGCGCCATATTTTAAGACATAGTCTTGAATCCTTTTGAAGTAGAGCACATATGAGTCTTACTTAAGGATGCTTAAGTGAAGACAAGGCAGGGAATGGCACTGGAAACGTTAAAGAATGGTATTGTGTGATCAACATGATCATTTCACAGGTAGTATTTAGGTATCAAAAACTCTGAAGTACTCTTGTAGGTTAATAAGTTAGTCTGCCACAGCTTTGTGGATGGGGGCACAAGGCATGAAACTGCAGGGTCGGAGACAATGGACTTGATTACACATAGCAACAGTAGTAGCCAGAGTATCAGTATCTGTGCCATTTCTCCAAGCCCCAGTTCCTTCAAGTTGATGCAAATAGGTCCAAGTGATGGCTGCATACCCAGAGAGGAACCTTGAGCTTAAGGACCCCTCATCTTTTATAGGGGGCAGTAAACACATCTTCCCTTTCTCCCAGAGGGAGACCTTATCTTCTTCACAGCAAGCGTTAAACCAGCCAGTCCTTTGCTCCATGGGGAGGCACCATCTCTGTCTTCCAAGGCCATTCACTATGCACACATCCTCAGAAAGATATCCCAGAGCAAAGACTGTCCATGCCTCTGCTTGTAAGACTGCAGAAACAGGAGAGACCCACGGAGAATTGTTTCCAAGATTGGATTATAATGGTTTTTAATCAACATTTACAAATTTGCATCTTAAAATCTGTTTAATAGAAACAAAATATTCAGTTTTAGAATAGGAATTAGCTTGTTTGTTCTTACTTGACAAAAAGAAAGTGCATCAGAAGTTACAAGACCCTGGGGGGTGGGGTTATGGATACTGGGGAGGGTGTGTGCTAGGGTGAGTGCTGTGAAGTGTGTAGACCTGGCGATTCGCAGACCTGTACCCCTGGGGATAAAAATATATGTTTATAAAAAATAAAATTAAAAAAAAAAAAAGTTACAAGACCCGGTCTGGAGCAGGCCCTGGGGGTGAATGAGCTTGTCTGCATCTGGAGGCGCTAACAGGGAATCTGGAAAGACATCAGTGCCTTTCATCCCAGGTGAGAGCCTTGGGTAAATGCTCCCGGGAATATTCAGGAGGCCTCTCTAAGTAGGAACATTGAGCATTCTTCAGTCAGTGTGGTACTTTGAATTTCCAGAGTTGTTGACTAAGAACTGAGAAATAACAAAGGTGAATAATTACCCAGTTCCTTGTAGCATTCCTAGCTTTGGTCAGGACCTTGATCAAGCCTCTTGCCATTCCACTTTTCCCTCCAGCACCCCTGCCCCCACTCTACCACCCCTGATTTTCCTCCACCCACCCCTATAAGGCATTTGTGCCAAATGATACACTGTTTGCAATGTGGCAGGACAATCTCACATTGATCTTCCAGTCCCTAAAGTACGCTTTT
This sequence comes from Lutra lutra, assembly GCF_902655055.1. Taxonomy (NCBI): domain Eukaryota; kingdom Metazoa; phylum Chordata; class Mammalia; order Carnivora; family Mustelidae; genus Lutra; species Lutra lutra. The sequence continues at coordinate 36,590,561 of NC_062289.1, read as the reverse complement.
GCAGGAGAACTCCAGGGGTCGGTAACCCTGCAGTGCATCTTATCTGCCTCTGAACATGGCACAAATCTTTAGAGCCTTCTGAAGCTGGAACATCCTCTGAGAAAGCTGCCTCTGCCAGATACATTTGGAAGTTCCAGTAGATTCTCGTTGACTCTCTAGATTGGGCAGCTTTTGGTCCCTATGTATTCTCTAGATAATCTCCAGATTCAGCACGTTACTTGGCTGTCATATCTTCTGCATTTCTCATCACTGTTTTCTCATCATTTATCTCAGTCTTTCTCGTCATTCTGTTTCAGTCTTCCTACTGACTCTTCTGCCTGCCTGCCTGCCTCCTAAGCGTTGGGATTTTCCAAGGGACCTTTCTCCGAAACCCTCTGTTTTTATGCCTAACTTCTGGCTGTTTTCTCACATACCCACATGTGATTTTGATCTCCCTACCATTGATGAAAACCACCAGGTCTGCATCTCCAGCCTTGGCCTTCTGGAGCTCAGGACACATGGATCCAACCTCCTTAGACATCAGCATCCGAATGTTCTGCAGACATGTCACACTCAACAGGTGCCCATCAGGGACATTCAGATGGGAGCTGTGTCCCATCTTTCACCCATAAACTCCTTACCCTCTCAAACCTATTCATACCTTCCAGTCTTCATCTGGTTTAGACCATCTCTTTTGGCTTAGTCATTTAAGCTGGAAGCATGCATATAATTTTTGACAGCTCCCTCAATGCTCACACCTACGTGCAGTTACCAAGTGTTCATGTGTTCCTTTCTCTCAACTCAGCCCTCTTTCCTGTCTCCCCATTGCCTCTGTCTTAACCTTGCTCTTAACCATCTCTCATCTGGACCATTTCAATAGCTTCTAATAGATCTCATATCTTCCAGGTTCTTATTAGCAACCCAACCAAAAAAATATATATATCTGTCTTTAAATAGCTCTAGTGGCTCTCCATTCTCTATAACAACAAGCCCTTATGGGCACTCAAGATTTTGGTTATCTGATCCCTACTACCAGTCTTTTGCCTCCACAGCATCTTCTACATGTTACATTTCATCAGCCCCAAACACTGTTACTACCTGAAAGGTGTTGTGTTTTCTCACGTTTTCTCTGTGCTTAAAAGACCTCTTCCACTGGGTGCCCACTGGGCTCTTAGCCATCTCGTTGAAGGATCTTCTCTAAAGCCTCCTTTGATTCCTCTTATATGTTTCCCTTACATCTTGTGCATACCAGGGATACAGGGCTTAGCTCACTGTATATGTAATAAATTGTCCCCCCTCCCCCACATCTGTGTGTTAAATTTTCCCCCCTCCCCTGCATCATCTCCCAGAGGAGAGTCCATGCCCACACTCACCTTTGTTATCTCCTAATGCTTGGAGCAGAATAGATATTAGGTAAATGTTTTATGAGCTAGTGAATGAACAAATAGCATGAAAAAAACCCCACTAATGTTTTTTATTTATCTGACAGAGACACAGCGAGAGAGGAACACAAGCAGGGAGAGTGGGAGAGGGAGAAGCAGGCTTCCCACTGAGTGGAGAGCCCAATGCAGGGCTTGATCCCAGGACCTTAGGATCATGACCTGAGCCAAAGGCAGACACTTAACAAATGAGCCACCCAGGCACCCCACAGACATACTTATCTATAGAGACAGCTCTTTACCCTATATGCAGAAATTTACTACATGGGTTGTGATGGAGGCCATGTATTTGCCAATATAGACCACTCTCTAAAGACTGAAGGAAGGTCAGTGGGTTTAGTGCAGAAAGTGAACTTTTGCAGAGAATTGACATATGTGGGCTATTTCCTTCTGAGGATCTAACCCTAATGGAGGAAGAAAACTCAGAGGATAATTCTTGATAAATTAAGAGTTGAGAATGTATTCAACCACATATTAAAATACCCCTTGTTTTAAGTGGATCTTTCTCCATTTTTTTATGAATGAATTTGCTAACAAGTTAGGATAAACTAAGTTATTGACTAAGTGAATTAGTGACTAGATATAAGTGAAGAAGGGTCAACTGCTTAGGGTGAGAGTTTAAGAGTGAAATTTCTAGTTGTACTCCTGTTCTAGGCCAGCTGGTTCTGCCTCGGTGGGGTCAGACTCTGCTGGCAAGAAGCCCTGATATTTTCTTTAGATAATAGTTGTTTAGATCCCATCATATCTCTTGGCTAGACCACTTTATCCTGAAAAATATTTGGGGGAAGATGTTTTTCATATCTGACTTCCTTATGCTTAACACAGTGCCTGGCACATCAGAGATATCAATAAATACTGACAGAGTGAGTGTTGCTGCTAATTACATTAGAACATCTAATTAAAAGGAACTGTCTCCTGCTGAGCCGGAAAAAGTGAATTAATAAAAAACCTCAAGTTCAGTCAATTTATTTGCTAGCTGTTATTACTCAGGACTATCCATTTTAATGCTTGTGTAGACTTTCCAAAATAGGTTTTGTTTTGATGTCATTGATATTCTGTCTGGGACCATGACAAGAGCCGGAGGTGCTCTTGAGATGCATTGGCAATTTGGAATTAGACAATGTCTTCAACCTTGAGGAAAGGCTTGCCTTCTTCTTTGCTCTTGTAAGAAAATGAGCATGCAGTTAACCTAGGAACTCCACCAGCCGTACTGGGCATGGAAAGACAAATGAATATTGGAGTTGATCCTGTTCTGATCCTGAAGCAATCCTGAGCCAATCAATGTCTCTCTATCTGTTTTTAGGAGAATTTAAGCAAGCTCAAAGGAAGTCTTCATATGCAGGGGTTGATGTTTGGGGTCATAAGGTTTGAGTTCAAGATAATGATAAAGCAAAAAAAAATGATAAAGCACTGATAGAGTACAGATAGAGTAATGATACATGACAAAATAATCTTAAATTGCTTTTTCTTTTTTTTGTCGTTTTCTGTTTATAGTGTGAAATCAGATCTGTCCATTAACCAATATTGCAGTAATTGGACCTGAAACTAGAAACTTCTTTTTTTGTCCTAGATGATAATACAGTGGAATTATATTCTGTACATTTTTAACCAGGTGAACTCCATCAGAAGCATAATCTGGGGGACATGGGTCAGGGGAGTGAAGATTACAATCTGAAGAGGGCTTCTGATCCTGTACAATATCCAGCTCGGATGTTGGTTTCCACGTGAGCCCTAAAATGGCGGTCGCAGATCTGTTTTTTCTTGAGTCATTCCTAGCTTTCATGTGCCTTTTTATAGTATGAACAGTGCGCCATACCAAATGTGATTTTAGAATGTAAGGTTGTGTGTGTCATGGTAATATGGCCCCCTGCTACAAGCCCAGTACTTCTTATGACATTCCACTGAAGCAAAGCGAACACCTTGTTGGAACCCTGAGGGTTGGTATGGTTTCTACAAAATGGTGTCTTCTAAAAGATGCCTACCTTCCTACCTACCTACCTTTCAAAGGTAATTTTGACCCCTTCCAAAGGTAACTTTGGCCACATATGGTTTTCATCTTAAGAGGTGGCTTAGGCTGAGCCTGTTTAGAAAATTTAGCTCTCGATTTTGATAATCATAATAAAACTGGGCTAAATTTAGAAGACATATGAATTCACTAGACAGATGGATCAGTATTTCGCACATGATAAAGTGGGTTGTTTGTGTAAAGCTTGAGAGGCTGAGTTTGAGTCCATCCTAATGAAACTGTTCCCTTAGGGTCAAGATTCTCGACATAGGATGCTCCCTGCCACCCCACTCCCCCACTCCCTCCAAGAGACATTTGACAGTGTCTGGAGGTATTTTTAGTTGTCACAACTGAGGAGGTGGTGGTGTTGGCCTTTAGTGGGTAGAGGCTAGGAATGCTGCTAAGCACCCTGCAGAACACAGAACAGCCCTCCCACAACCAAGAATTCTCCACCCCAAATATCCATGGTATTAAGGCCAAGAAATCCTGCTCTAGAGTGAATCTGAGTGAACAGCTTAGCATGAACTGGCCCAGCACCAAAGTCTAAGTCTAAAGAATTTTCAAAGTTGTGGGCTTTTTCTCTTGGGACCTTTTTCACATTTATGTGATTAAACCACAAGTTTAAAGTTGATGGTGTTAGTTATTAGCTCTGAACTGGGGAGGTCCCTGGAATGTACATGATTTGGAGCAACTGTTATAGAATTGGCTGGCCCAGCCCTTGGTTTCGTAAGACCTGCCAGAAAACCAAGTCCTGGCAGAGTCTTCGAGACACCATCACAGACAGAAATCAATTGAAGCCACCCAAAGACTTATTAAGTTCAGATCTTTCTACCAGCAATTTATCTCTTCAAAGGAAAGTTGCATGATTGGAGTTTCCAACTGGACACTCTGGACTCGGCTGTCAGGGACATGGATGAAAGCAGACCTGGAATGGTCGTGTTATATTAGTGTGTTTGTCTCTTCAGGAATGATTCTGTGCTTCTGCTTTACAGCGTAAGTCACCCACCTCAGAGTGGACCATCGTGATTAATAGCCTAGGCTTTTCAGTCAGCTCTGGTGGGGTTCAAATCCCAGCTCTGCTTGTCGGTGAGGCTGGGAGGAGATGAACACTCAGAGGGTGCCTGAAGGCCGCCAGTGAAGGGACAGTTCCTGGAGGTGTGGGGAATGTCACAGGACCATCAAGAAGCCCCCAGAGATGAACAGCACTGCTCCCACCTCCAGGCCTGGAGGAACTTGGTCATGCCTGGGACTCAGCAAGAGCCGTAGCCTTGGGGAGGAGAGCACAAGGCAGAAATGGTGACCTAACCACTTCTGCCAGACTGAGGCCCCACGTAAAGAGAGTGGAGGCATAAACACACCAGCCTCTCCTTCCTCCCTCCCGTGCTGCTACTTCTCTGTGAAAGTGAGAGGGAGTCAGCCCCCCCAGGGCACAGAGCAGAGCAGAGAGCGGGTCTGGAGAAGCAGCTGTGAACAGCCAGCCCATAGTGTAGCCTGGACAAGTTGCTTAACCTCTCTGGACAGGTGTCCTCCCTTCTCATATGGGGACAATAATCTTCATATTGCTGGTGCAAGGACTCCATGGAGTGGTATGTATGCAGTTCCTGGGACGCACCAGTGTGTAGAAGGCTCTTGGTACCCAGTATGCAGGGCCTGATGTCCAACGAGATTTTCCAGACCAGATGAGGAGTTGGTGATGGGCTTTTGGAGGGACAAAGAGAACTAGCTATTAGAAGTCGTCCTCTGCCTTGGCTGAATTCCTCAGGGCCTGCTCTCTCCCCTCTCCCTCACAGTTCTGTGATCTGCATGAGGGAAGCCCCAGCGTCTGACTGGGCCCTCTTTTATATTCTCTCAACAAAAGCAGTAAAGTTTTCCCTCTTTCCCTCTGGTTCTTATGTTGATGGGTTCCCATCCTGATCCCACGTCTAGCCTCTCTGTCCTGTAAAGTCTGTTTTCTTTGGATAAAGCATTCCCCTCTGTGGCCATGTTTGGGTTACAGGCCCATCCCCAATATGGCAACAACCAGGTTCCTTGTTACTTCTTTCTGAATATACTGTGGATCTCTTCCTTTCAGTGATTTCTTCCACATTACCTAGATTATCCATTTCTACATCCCTTTATGCAGTTTAATTTTAATTTCTTTCTCCTTTTTCTCCTCTCCGCACTCCAACCTTAAAATTTAGTTTAAAGCCCTTTGAATCAGGTCAGTGCAGGTTCTGGCCAAATACATTTTTCTGGCCTTTGCTAAGTGCGTTCTGGCAATGCCGGGATCCCATCAGTCTGCTCACTTAGGATGTGGTCCAGGAAGACAGGTCCCGGTTTTGGATGCCTTTTATGCTGCCAGGCATTTCTTGCCATGTCCTCCTTTCTGTACTCATGCCTCCTGCGGGAAGAAGGACTACCTGGCCCCTGGCCCAGGAACTTCTCGCAACTCCTCTTCTCTTAAGCTCAGGCCCAGAGATCAGGCAGACCCTTACGTCCTTCCTCTGTCCAAGGTGATGGGCAGGCATGGCTGGTGATGGAAAAGCTGGGTTTGCGGGGTGGCTGGCAGCTCGTGACTTGCAGGTTTGGTTAATTGTGGTCACTTCTGAGCCTGCGCCAAAGGCAGGGCTTCAAGGTCCTTAGAGGCGTGCGCTTGGGCGTGGGTGCCCTGCCCGGCACCATGGCCTTCACTCTTCCCTCCCCAGCCTTGCTCTCTGATGGCAGTGTGAGGGGCCTCCCCACAGAGGGGTTGTGCTCATTTAGGAGACTATTCATGTGAGGGTAGTTGTAGTCCTCAGAGGGAGACAACACCCCATGCTCTCCTCAGATGCTGACAGGCTACCTCCACCAGTGACTCTCTGGATTGGAACAGCTTCCCATTGGTGCCATGTTTTTAATCATCATTGTGCGTTGAGCTCCAGTGTCTGGCATTCACCTCTCCCGGCTCAGTCTCTGTCTGCAGGGCTTGCTTCCTGGGCTGTGTGCTCCACACAAATGAGGCGCTTCTCCCATAGCCCCAGGCATGTGCCAGCCGTCTCAGTAGCAGGAGTTGCTTGCCTGTCCCTACCTACAGCCGCCATCACTGCCCTCAGTGTGACATCCCGGATCCTCATCCCACCCCGCAAGGCCTACAGCCAGAGCTCTGGTGCGCGCAGCTTGCGTTCCTCCAGCATGCCCTGTCTCTTCATCTCTGCACATGCTCCTCCCTCTGCCCAGAACATTCTCACGTCCACTCTTCCCCCTCTCAACTCATTTTCCTCCTTGGAGACCCTGCTTAAATGTCACTTTGGCATAGCAACTTACCTTCCTTCTCAGGCCTTGCTAAAGTCCCTTGTCATACCTTCCCCCTGCTGCCTCCACTGGCCACCATGCTTTTGCTTTTAGAGCATTGTCACATGTTTAACTGTCTCAGGGTGAGCCAAGGGGCTGAGATTCCCATGTTCATTGGTGATAGGGCTCTCCCACCTTTGCCATGCAAAGGCCATGGCCAGGCACGTACGGGCTCTTTGCTCCTCTCTAATCCCTATGATGACAAGCACTGGGTCTGTCGCTTGTGTCACTCGTGTATCCCTGTGTCTTTCATCACCAACACTGTTGTTGGGCCACAGAAAGGTTCATTAAATATGAGGGTTGGCAGTAGGGGGGAAGTTGTGAGCAGTTTCCACCCCTAGGTGTTGACAAATGTCTTAGCTGTCTTGGGGCTGTTCCTGAAGACTCATAAGATACAGTCATCCTGCTTCCTGGGCACTCTGTGAAGGGAGATGATACTTTTTCCCCCTGTCTGCTCAGAGCAGGGCAACCTGGCAGAGGGTAGTGACTCAAGGAATGGAGGGGTGTGTGTGGAGGGGCCATGAGAGAGGACCTGATGAGGGAGAATGGGAGAGGGGAACAGAAATGTTCTGGAACTTGGTGTGCAGTCTCAGCTTCCTGGGCGTCAGCGAAGACTTTGTGAGCAGATGTTGCCCCGCTGGGGGCTCGCGGACACTGGAGGAAGGTCAGGTCAGGTCTCAGCCCTTGGGGACCTTTTGCCTTATCATTCCTGTGTTTGGTTAATGCAGCTGCAGAAGGGCTGTTCCGTGGGTCCTGGCTGCTCCTTCCAGGGACCCCCTGTCACTTGTTATCCAGTGCCCTCTCTTGCGTGACTGGCGACATACTACTGTGATCCCCATGGATGGGTTTTTATGTCCCTTTTCCCTAGCCGAGGAGCGAGCCCTTGGAAAACCGGGATGCATGTTCTGTCAGTGACAGGGGTGCTGCCTGGCGTGTGCGGGACGGGTGTCATCAGGAAGGAGCCACATGTGTTTGCTCTCGCACCGCCGCCCTCTAGCTGTGCTGGTTTTGCTCGACTCATGTGTGTGTGACTATTATTTGTCCATCGCTAGGACAACCTCACATGCCACAGATTTGCAGTCAGGCCTGGTGGTGCTGAGTCTGCATTCTGGTCGGGGGCGGTTTAGGAGATGGCCGCCTCCCCAGCAGCGGGGCATGGAGAAACCAGCCAGTGTGGCTCACACACAGAAATGACTCCACGAAGTGAGGTCCTAGCATAGGGGGGCTGAGGTTTCTGAGTGTTTTAGCCACCAAGACTGGGTGGCTCTCTGGCACGTGCATGACTGTTACCAGTAGCACCTGTGCTCCTCAGGGGCTGGAGTCGCTGCTTCAGTGGAAGGAAACAGGGTGGCAGCGTGCACGTGGGCTGAAGTCAAACCACCACCACACGTGGGTCTTTCCTACTTCGTGGGCCCAGTCTCCTGGAGATGGAGAGTAGGCACAGGCTTCTGGCAACCCACTGCACCCGTCTCCCCATCACTGACAAAACCACATGGAGGCACCCTAGCCTGTGTTCACCATATGCTGACCACTTAAAACTCAAATGCCCGCCACATGCTAGACGGTTGGAAACACATTTGGGTTTTGATGTGGCTATTCTGATGTGAGTGTGTGCGAGGACATATGCCTTCTGTTAACCCAAGGATGACAGTGGTATTGGTAACACGGCGCTTCTGCCGTACTCATAAAGGAAGGGGTGTTTGTAGCTCCTCGATAAATACTTCACTATCAGAGGAAGAAGAAATCACCAGAAAATTTCCTTTAATACCAAAGGGCATTTTTCCCGAGGTTGTATTCACACTTTCCCTGTACTCTGTTCAGTCTTTGTTTTTGAGGAAGAGGGTCCGCTGGTACCATGCTTTGGTAGGTGGGCTCAAGGTGTATGCCCTATGGCTTCCTCCTGCTGCTACCAGGGAGCACATTTCGGCCTGGAAACCTTGTCCTCGTATCACCAGTTCTTGGGGACAGCCAGCAGGGACAGCCAGTAGACAGCGGAGGGCCTTTGCTGCCCCGGCCTGCTTCCTCCAGTATCCCAGGGAAGCAGGTTCCCGTACTAGACTAGAAAATATACAACCTGTCATGAAGCCTCGAGCAGGCAGGAGGGAGAGGATTTCTGACCTCTACACTCAGTTCCTACCTGAAGGACACTGAAGAGACTCTCCTGGAGGAGTCATTCTCCCTTTGGTGGTTGGAAGTTGCCCAAGGACATAAGGAGAAGCTGATGTTGCACCTTCCCCAATTCCCTCTTTCTCAGAGGAAGGCGGCCTGACAGCAGATAAGGAGTGGGGGAAAGGACCCAGGGAGTCCTGGCAGAATGACTTCTGGCTGGGGAGTAGAGGGCAGCTGGGCTCTCTGCCCAGTGAGGCCTGAGCAGTCCTCTCCCATAGGAATGGCACCGCCTGGCCTGCTGGGGGGTCTGTTCTGGAAATTCCACTGCCAGCCGCCCCCACTCACCTGAGCCAGCAGGTTGCCTCCACAGGGAATGCCCTGATCTGCTTGTTCTCCTGGGGTCTTCTGAGGTCTGGGCACGTTCCTTACAGTTCCTGTCCTGTGCAGATCCTGCTGAATTTCTGTATTTGTGTAGCATATGCTTGGGTCTTGAGCACATACTCTTGGGATACACTGTCCCGATTCCAGCAATGTGGGTTTTGCCCATCCCGAGGGTCACACTCTCAAGAGTGACCTGTCTCCCTCTGGACTTCACATGTGGCAGCCGGTTCAGAACTTCTTGTGTTCTCTGTCATTTTGCTACTCCTATACAGTGCATAGCTAAGAATTTTGCTCAGGAAAACCATGCAAAGCCGTACTATGCCACTTTCCTGTTCCCTAGAGGATGTCCCACACAGGAACGGGAACATCATACCTTGCTGTGAGCATCAAATCTCCAGTCCTGATAGGTTTATAAATAATTCTGTGCCCATGAGAGGTTCTCCCGAACAACTTTCCAAATCATGGGCTAATCAAATTATGAGTAAACCTAATTCAAGCGAAGGGTGTCATTCCTCATTGGTTTGGCCACCGATAAAACACAGGGCTGCTCCTGGTGTGTAACAAATTACCGCAAACCGCAATTCAAATTAGACCCATTCATTATCTCACAGTTTCCGTAGGTCAGAAGTCCAGCAGGGTTTAACTGGTTCTCAGTGCTGGGGCTCATGGGGCCCCTCTCAAGCTGTGGCTGGCCTGTCCCTTACTGGGAGTCTCTGGGAAGAATCCACCTCCGGTTCATTTAGGTTGTTGGCAGAATTCGGTGTCTTGTGCTCTCAGGCCCAAAGTTCCTGTTCTTTATTTTATGTTGGCCAGGAATTGCTCTCTACTGCTAGTGGCCACTCACATTCCTTGTCCGTCACATCACACCCCCACCCCCATCTTTAAAGCCACATGCTTCTTACCTCTGTGACTTTTTTTTTTTTAAGATTTTATTTATTTATTTATTTGACAGACAGAGATCACGAGTAGGCAGAGAGGCAGGCAGAGAGAGAGGGGGAAACAGGCTCCCTGCTGAGCTGAGAGCCTGACATGGGGCTCGATCCCAGGACCCTGGGATCATGACCTGAGCCGAAGGCAGAGGCTTTAATCCACTGAGCCACCCAGGCACCCCTTTGACTTTGTTTTTTATGGCCCATCAGAAAACACTGTGCTTTTCGAAGTCTCACCAGATTGTCTCAGGCCACCTGGATAATCGCCACATCTAAAAGAGTCAAGTGACTCGAGACTTCACTGTCAGCTGCACAATCCCCTCCCAACAGTGCCTAGAAGAGGGTTTGACTGAATGACCAGGAGATGGGAATCCTGGGGGCCACCTTTAGACATCTGCCCACCACTAACAACAAAGAAATCAACCTCCTGTCTCCTTTCACACCTCCCTTAACATTCCCAAGAAATTCCTGTTGTGATTATAATCTCCATTGTTGTTGTATCCACCAGCGAGTGTTGGGGATCCTGAGCCTGGACTGGAGGCGGAAGTGGGGCAGGGTACCGATGAGGCCAGCCCAGAAGTAGCCTGTGCCCGCGTGGGAGCAGAGAGCGAAGTGGAGCGAGCACTGGAGCAAGAGCCAGAAGAGCGAGCTTCCCTCAGTGAGAAAGAGAGGCAGAGTGAGGAGGTGAACGAGAAGGACAACTGCTCTGCCTCCAGCATCTCATCCTCCAGCAGCACGTTAGAGAGGGAGGAGAAGGAGGACAAGCTCTCCAGGGACAAGGGAACTGGTAATACAGCCCCAGTAAATACATTCCAGGGAACCCTGGGTGGGGGACTTGGTTTGTTGCCCACTGAGGTGACCCTGCAGGCTCAGCTCACTCAATGGGCTATGTCACCTGGTGTCTGGAGGTGAGGGGTGTGGCCATACTGTGGGCAGCCCTCAGCTTCCTGCCCCATGGGGAGGTGGCCCCATGCCCTATGCCAGGCTCACTTCGACAGGTGGGAAAAGGGCCCAATAATGAGGACAGCAAAGGACTTTTCCTGAGAAATAAGTCCCAAAAGAGACCTTCCTCATTTCCTTCTAATTGCTTGTTCATAGTAAATGTAGCTTTTGTTCTAAGTTAAATTGAGACATATGTCATGTTGCTGTCTGCTCCCTTGAAAGTTTCTGCAGTGAAGTGTGCTAAGCCATCATGATGGACATTTCAGACCAGAGCAGATTGGTTAAAATGAATTGGATGAGTACTTCTAAAAAGTGGCAGTTCAAAGTGTGCTGAAGTCAGTTTGATGTTCTCTAGTGGAATATACATAATTTAAGGAACTTTCCACAATATGCTCAGAGCCACTCTTTTATTAGAAGTCTTTGCTTTTCTTTATGAAATTAGATCTTTTGGGCATTACAGCTGATATTCAATCAGTTCATCTCTGTAGTGATAATTTTATGTTGAGACACCAAATGGCATGTTAATCCTCACTGGGAACTCGGGGAGGGTGCCACAGAGGATTATAGAAATGCTAAAGGATTCATGTAATCGTTTGAATTATGGTTCACATGCAACCCCATAAAGTTGGTTTTCTTACCCATGACTTGTGTGCTATTGAGATGACAGCCACCTCTCTCAGCTAACACCCTTCACCAGTGGAGGCATGTCTTACTAGCCAGCCTTCATTAACCTACAGGCTGATACACACTCAAGGAGCCTCTACCTTGTGCCCAAAGTGCATCTTGAAGGTTCCACAAGGGCCTGCCTGCTGGTGACATGACCCATGCCTGGCTTGTCAGCTCACAGATTAAGAATACGTGATCACTGAAGCATGGATGTGCGAATGAAAATTGAACGAATGAATGGAGCTATAATGCCTGCCATGAGACCTATCAATCAATGGCTTAGTCCTAGTTGATACTTGAGTTTTTACCAGCTATATTAATAAGTTTTATTCTTTAAATTTCTGGTCATTATGATGCATTGAAGAAGAACTGAGACTTTATTAGTTTATATCTTAGTAATTATTGCATTGAAAATCTCATGTCTGTTTGGTTGAAGATGTATGTGCAAAAGGTATTACATATATGGATATTTATTTAATTTTCTTTCAAAGTCAGATGGCAGTTAGTCTCCCAAATCCTGCTTGTTAGTATTCACATTTAATGTGACTAGGGTCACAGTACAGGGGGTCGGGTTGGGGAAATCTTCTTGATCAGTTTCATCTTAAATCATGTTTTATTATAAATAGCTGTAGAAATTATTCGTCATCACTGGGTTTAGCAAGCCTAAAACATATCAACAAGTTGGGTTAGTGAAAAGAAGCCAAGGAACAGAACTTTCTTGGATCAGCTTGTCCAATATTTTTCCAAATAAGGGCAACTTTCCAAAAATAGAGACTCTACTCCCAGTGAAGAACCATTGATTTTCTACCAAAAGCTGGTGGTGTCCAAGACTATTGACTCAGAAATTAAGGCTTTCCCGTGATTTTTTTCTGCTTCAGTCTGGTGCTATTAAGAGATGTTATCATGTCTATTTGTTGTAGCTTCTTAGTTCCTAGAAAATCCCACTGTTCCCAGGCACCAGGAGCAGCAGTGAAGTCAGGCAGCTCTGTCATCATATCTCTTGCCTTTGAAAGTGTTCTCAAATCACAGAAGCAATCACAATGATCCTAATGATTGTATCCATTACTCAGAAATGAATCTGTAGGGCTTGAAAGAGTCTCAACTTTTTCTGCTTAGGTGGATTTCTTTTTGTTTCATGTGTTCCTCTCCATGGCATCAGTGTGAGAGGAGTTATTGTGGCATTTGTTACACTTTGCTATAATGCCTTGTATAAGTGTCCTTTACTGCCACTTGCATGTAAGCTTTGTGAGGATGTCTGTCTTGTTCATTGTGAGTCCTCACTTCCTAGCTGTAGGACTAGTACATAGTAGAGGCTCAAAAAAAACACTGATGAATAATTGAATGAAAAGACATCTGGCTAAGATGGAGAAGCTCTATTGTTCCCAGTTCCTTCCTCTCACAACCAAAATGGGAACACCCTGGGCATAGCAGAACAATCAGTTGTAGGAAGACTCTGAAAAGTGGAAAGAAGGCAGACTGTCTAGGGACCTTTGGACATTAATGACATGGCAGTGAAGCTCTAAGTAAATCCTATTCTCATAGCCAAAGAATTGGGAAAAGGATTGCCTAACAGAGCAGAAAATCATTTTGGGGGTGCCTGGGTGGCTCAGTGGGTTAAGCCTCTGCCTTTGGCTCAGGTCATGGTCCCAGGGTCCTGGGATCGAGCCCCACATTGGGCTCTCTGCTGAGCAGGGAGCCTGCTCCCCCCTCCCCCTGCCTGCCTCTCCGCCTACTGTCAAATAAATAAATAAATATTTTAAAAAATTAAAAAAAATCATTTTGGCTATTAATACATGCCCTACCATAGACAAGCACTAATGGGAAATCTGCTGTTGTCCTACTCTTCCCCTACCTAGTAGTTTCAGTGGGACCAAATAGGAAGGAATCTTCTACAACCTGCCCTCCATGGAAACAGAAGTTATATGGTTCCCATTCTCCCCTCCCTCCAACTGTCTAGTGTCAGTGAGACTCACATGGAGCTAGTTCTCTATCCCCTGCCCAGCAGAAGCCAGTAGTGCTCTCTCATTTCCTTGCTGGCGTAGTTCTGGCCTAATGGGGAACTGATACTCTATCACCTACAGGGCAGAAGCAAGTGGCATCCCAGTTCCCCATTAGGGTAGTATCAGTGGGATCTTCTAGAGATCTGAATTTACACCTTCACCCAGTAGAAGAGAGACTTAAGGAGGCAGTAGAAGAGGACTAACTAGCATTCTCTTGCCCCGGCCTTCCTTCTCTGACACTGGCTGGGCCCAGCAGGGAGCTCAGTCTCTATTCCCACCCTGCATAAAAAAACGTAGAATGATGTGGCTGGAGGTGGAACTAGTCTGCAATCAATTCTCCCCACCCAGAATCAGCAGAGACCAATGGAAAGCTGAGCCTTCACCTATACTTGGAGGCAATGTGAGTTAAATGTTCCACTTCCACTGGGAAGATGCCAGTGGGGTCATGGGGCTGCTGCACCCCTAACCTGGCCATCTTCAGTGAGGGCGAGTCAGCCCTCTTGCTGAGGTGGTGATAGTAGGACGCAGTAAGGAGCTGAACATCTACCCCCGCTAAGAACTGTCCACCACATCTAAACAGAGCGAGTGCCTGCTGAAAGAGAAGGGTAAGTATGATCCAAAGTCTAGCAAATAATCCCCAAAATATCCAGGATACACTCTAAAATCTCTCATCATATCAAGGACTAGGGCACTCACAACTTGAATGGGAAAGACAAGAAGCAGATGCCAACACTAGGATGAGCCGGATGTTGGAATTATCTGACAAGGCTTTGAAGGCAGCCATCATAATAATGCTTCCGTGAACAGTTCCAAACATTCAGCAAACACATGAAAGAAAAGAAATATCTTAGCAAAAAAAAAAAAAAAAAAAAAAAGATATAAAAAAGAACCAAAGAGAAATTACAGAACTGAAAAATACAATGACCAAAATAAACTACTTGTTAGGCTCTGTAGTAGATTGGAGACAGTAAAGGAAATAACCTGTGCAGTTGAAAACTGATCAGTAGAAATGACCAAATCTGAAAACAAAGGGTGAAAATAGACTAGAGAATGAACAGAGCTTCAGGGACCTGTGAGACTCTATCAACAGAACTAACATTCATTTCATCGGAGTCTGAGCAGGAGAGGAGAAAGCCTGCAGGGCTGGAAAAACATCTAAGAAATAAAGACTGAAAATTCCCCAAATTTGACAAAAGGTGTAAAACCTCCAGATTTAAGAAGCTAAGCAAATCCTAATGGGGATAAAGCCAAAGAAATTCACACCAGTTCTAAAAATTAAAGACCAAAAATAAAAAATCTTGAAAGGGAGTAGGAAGAAACGGTGCATTATCTATAGAACACCACCAATTCAAATGTTTCATCTGAAACATGGGGGCGAGCAGAAAGGGCCACAGCATTTGTCAAGTGATGAAAGACTAGAATTATCAATCTGAATTCTGGATCCAGCAAAATTAGCCTTTAGGAATGAAGAGAAAATGAGGACATTCTCAGTTAAAGAAAAATTAAGAGAATTTGCCGCTAGCTGGCCACTCTTAAGAATGGCCAAAGGATGTTCTCTGAACAGAAGGGGAATGATGACAGCAGGCGGCTAGGAATTTCGGAAAAAAACTGAACAATGGAATAGGTAAAAATAGTAAATAAAGAAGACTGTCTTTTGCCTCAATAATTTTCTTAAATCCTATGTGATGGTAGAAACAAAAATTAGAATGTGATGTCTGGTGCTCAAGTATGTAGAGGAAATGCTTAGGACAATTCTGTTTTTAAAGTAGGGAGAGTCAAAGGGTCTAATGGAAGTAAGGGTTCTATGCTTCAGAGTAGTAGAATTTCAGTACCAGCCCACGGAGAAGTTTGTGTTCATATTGTAATTCCTAGAGCAACTGCTAAGAAGATTATATGAAACAGCGGACTCAAAAGCAGTAAAAATTGAATTGAAATTTTAAAGAATATTCAGGTAACCCACCTGAGACCAAAAAAGAAGAAACAGCCACCAAAACAAAGAGAACAAACAAAAAATAAAGAGGTCAACTGAAGCCCTAACGTAATAACTACCTCATTTTTTTTAAGTAGTCTCTACACCTAATGCGGGGCTCAGACCCACAACCTCAATATCGAGAGTCACATGTTCTACCGACTGAGCCAGCCAGGCACCCCAATAATTAAAAGATGGAGATTTGCAGATAAAAATATAACCCAACTCTATGCCATGTATACAAAACTCCTTTTAAACATAAGGCCACAGGCAGATGGAAAGTTAAAAGTTGGGAAAAGATATATACCATGCTACCATGAATCAAAGCAGGAAAGACTGTATTGATATTGGATAAAGTAGACTTCAAAGCAAAGGCAATTACTAGAGACAAAGAAGCCTATGTAGTGTAGCATACACTACATAATGATGCAGAAAGACCTAAGTGAGTAAAGAGAGTAAGGGAGAAACCCAGCATTTAAAATATTCCAATTGTGTCCTTTTCCTTGTTGACAAAATACGAAATTGCAACATTTCCCAGTACATGGAGAAAGAGAGAGACTCAGCCACTTTATGTGCAGCAGCTTGCTGACCTCAAAGCAGTCTTCCCATTTACAGGGCTGTCTGGCCAGTTGTGGGGACTCTAGATACCCAGATTTTCCCATCATGTCCTCAAATGCCATCTTCTCCCTCTTTGATGGGGGTTGGCTCCTAAGTGTGTGCTTTGAAACACTTGTGAGAGGTTTCAAGAGCTCCTTGTTCTGGTTATTGGTCCTTTGGTGAGGTTAGGTCACTGCTGAACAGAGGACAAAGCTACAGAGGAAGGAGAGCACCAGGGGACCTTTGTGCCTCCCCAGTAATGCCTCCTGTAAGATCAAGGCAGGGCCCGGTGGGAGAGAACAGTGTCACTCCCAGCATGTTTGATTGGGCCATTCTCCTTCGGTGGAACCAAAGCTCCTGATGTGCACGTCGGTGGCCTAGGCCCCTGCTGTTCCCCAACACGAATAAAGGCTTTGGGTATACCATGGAACTCACATCCTGAATGCCCACCAGACAGCCCTGCTGGCCCTTAGGAAGCAAACTCAGAGGAGTAACTTTCCTGACCATTCATTGATTCATCCTCGAGGCTGGGAGTACAACAAGGAACAACAGCAACCACAAAACCCAATCCCCGCTCCCGTAGAGTTTACATTCCAATGAAGAGGACAGTTTAACGAGTACTTATAATCATTCCAGTGGTAGGACAAAGGCAGCAATAAAATAAATAAGGAAAATGTGTGGAAGATGAGGCAGTACTCTTTTTTTTTTTTTTAGCTTATTTGACAGAAAGAGAGATCACAAGTAGGCAGAGAGGCAGGTATAGAGAGAGGGGGAAGCAGGTTCCCCGCTGAGCAGAGCGCCCAACGTGGGGCTCGATCCCAGGACCTTGAGATCATGACCTGAGCTGAAGGCAGAGTTTTAACCCACTGAGCCACACAGGCACCCCTAAAGTACTCTTGTGATGAATGCTGGAAAGGGTAAAAAATGGCATTGGGGAGAGGGAGGAAGTGTTGCACAATTTTAAATAAGGTAGTTGGGGAAGACTTCATCGAGAAGGTGCTATTTGAGCAAAGACCTAAAAGGAGGTTGAGAAACAAACTGTGTGGTTACATGGGTGCAGTTCGTTCTGGGATGGGCAAAGGTCCTGAGGCCAGATCATGCCTGGTGAGGTCTAAGAATGTCAAGCAGCTACTATAGCTAAAGAGGTCCGGGTATGTTTGTCAAGAAAATTAAGGTGGGCTCACACAGGGTTTGGGAATATTGAAAGGTCACTGGCTTTTTTCTTGGCAGAATGTGGCAGTTTTAGAAGTCTTTGAGCAGAAAGATCTGATCGGACGTTTTAACACATGGCATTGCTGTCAAGAACTTACTCTAGAGGGACATGTGTGGAAGCTGGGACCAGCGAGGGGACACCTCTTCAGTGTTGTAGGCAAGAAACCATGCTGGCTCAGACCAGGGCCATGGCAGGGCACGTGATGAAAGTGGGCAGATTCTGGATGTGACATGAAGATTTAGCTAACAGGACACCCTGCTGTGTTAGATGGTGTGCATAAAAGAACAGGAGGAGTCCAAGGACTGAGATTTTTGGAATCAGTCTCAAATGGATGATGAAAGTTGCCATGTCTCAAACAGGAAAGGACTGCAGGAGAAGCAGGTTAAGAGGGGGGGCGTGGATGAGGGCAGACATGGCACCTAAAGCCCGAAGACTGGATGGGATGGTAACTAACTGTATCAGGATATAACAGGGCCAAGGACATTTAAAGGGTAAAGATCAGGAGGAACTGGCATAGGAGACGAAGAAAGAGCAGTCAGAGGAAAGGCAGTAGACCAGGTGAGTACAATGTTCTAGAAGCCAAGTGAAGGCATAAGGAGGGAGTGAGCTGCTGGGTCTAGTGCGGCACCAAAGTCTTCAACCACCTGAGAAGGAGCAGCTTTGACAGGTGCTGAGAGCAAAAACTTCGTTAGACAGGGTTCAAGAGAGAATAAGGAGAAAAATTGGAGCAGTGAGTGAAACAACTCTGATAAGCAGCTTTACTTGAAAGGAAAGGAGAAAAGTTGGATTATAGCTGGAGGGCTAAGTGGAGTTGAGTTTTGTTTGCTTTTTTAAGATGGGTGAAATTATATCATATTACCAGGCCAGCAGGAAGGTCTAGTGGGCGGAGCATGGGAAATGCAGGACAGAGAACTGCTGGAACGGCTTCCAGAGGCGCACGTGGAGTGGTTGCCCCTGCTAAGGGGGGTGGTTTATCGGTAGTCACAGGAGGGAGGCTGTGGTTGGGCTTCAGGTGCAGAAGGGGAGTCAGGATGAGACCCTGCAAGATCTCCACTGACTTCTGTTGAGCTGCTGAACTAGAAGCAAGGCTATGCTGGTGTGCAGATGAGATGGTGGAGAGATTTGAGGAGAGAGGGGAGTTGGGGAGAGTCCCCCAGAAGAGGTCACGGATGAGGCTGCCAGGCAGGCTTAAGGGTTTCCTGAACACAGGTGACCACAGACTTAAGGTCCGACTGGTGACATGGTTGGTGCGCTTCCCCAGGCACATGAGCTGTACTGACACAGATGTGGAAACAGACCTCACTCTCCAGCCTTCCCAACACCTGTCCTATGGTGGGAGAGGGAGCATCTTCCTTGCCTTTCCCTGCATCTAGTTAGGACAGAAGCCCCCTAGTTACCCATGGCTGGGTGGGTCAGGACCTGCTGTCCTGGGTAGGCAGGAAAATACTCCCCTGAGCCACGGTGGGAGCTGAGAGCAGTGTCCTGCCTACAAGGGTCTTGCATCCTGGGGCAGGTCACTGAGACTCTGATGCAGCCTCTCTTCCTGGTCGGGAGCCTCCTGTGAGCTGGACCACCTTCCCCTTCAGTCGCTTTATTTCAGTGTCTTGTCTGAAGTCACTCTGTGTGTAAGGCCGCCCTATTCCCTAACTGGTTTCTCATGAGACTGAGACACCTGCCGCTTGCTCACTTTCTCTCCCTCCTCCTGTATGCTTTCAGGTTTGTGGTCCGCGGGTGTTCAGGATGCCGGTGTAAATGAACAGTGCGGCGACATCCTCACCAACAAACGCTTCATGCTGGACATGCTGTATGCCCATAACAGAAAGCCCACGGATGACGAGGAGAAGGGGGAGGGCGAGAGCGGGAGGACTGAGCCAGGCGCCGAGGCGGTGGCCAGCCTGGCCAGCAGGATATCCACCCTGCAGGCCAACTCTCTGGCCCCGGATGACAGCGTCAGGAGGGTGGACGTTGGCTGTCTGGACAATCGGGGCAGCGTGAAAGCCTTCGCTGAGAAGTTCAATAGCGGGGACCTAGGGAGGGGCTCCGTCTCCCCTGACGCCGAGCCAAATGACAAGGTCCCCGAGAAAGCCTCCGCGCAGCCGAAGACGGAATCTGACTACATCTGGGACCAGCTCATGGCCAACCCGAGGGAGCTCCGAATCCAAGACATGGATTTCACCGACCTGGGGGAGGAGGACGACGTGGACGTCCTGGACGTGGACCTGGGTCCCAGGGAGGCCCCGGGGCCGCCGCCCCCGCCCCCGCCCACCTTTCTGGGTTTGCCGCCCCCACCCCCACCGCCCCTGCTGGACAGCGTGCCTCCCCCTCCAGTCCCCGGTAATTTATTGGCTCCTCCTCCAGTATTCAACGCTCCTCAGGGCTTAGGGTGGCCCCACGTCCCCCGGGGTCAGCCGGCATTCACCAAGAAAAAGAAGACCATCCGTCTCTTCTGGAACGAAGTGCGGCCGTTCGAGTGGCCGTGTAAGAACAACCGACGTTGCCGAGAATTCCTGTGGTCGAAACTGGAACCCATCAAGGTGGACACGTCCAGGCTGGAGCACCTGTTTGAGTCTAAGTCGAAGGAACTGGCCGTCTCCAAGGTACCGCTGGCATCCCAAATGCTTCTTGATTTGCAGAGTTCCGCTGTTGGGTAGGAGTCAGAGGTCTGTGGTGTGTAAAGATCGCTTCGCAATGCTTTGGCTCCGTGGTAAAAGAGGCGGTTCGTGTAACAGTCTGACCTTTCAGAGACTAGTCTGTGCCCTGTGCTAGACACAAGCTACCGCATGCAGGACCTTAACTGGCTAAGGGGCAGGGCAGCCTCCTAACACCCTTAGGCAAAGCAGCTTTCAAAGAACCAAATCACCCAGAGGAAAAGGCAGAAAGAGTCGCCAGGGAGTATTGGCATAGCCCAACCATAGACACTGATGTCAACGAGAGGAAAGCAGTCTTGCACATTTATCAAACGCACGGACTTTATCCCTGGGTCTGCTTACTCTACCTTTGATTATAGTGGGTGCTGGTGGTGGTTGGAACCTCAGCTGGAACCACACAGTAATTTAGAGTCTGCAGATCTACCTGAGAGAATTTACTGCGAGTTAGTTTTAGCTGTATGTGTTGTTGCATTTATCAGCATTTGGGGTGAGTATAAAGCTACCTGAGCTGGGCTCCCCCACCTGCCAGTCGAGTACCAATTCTGAATCAAAAAGATCAAATCAACTTCAGGATAAGAGTGCCCTTTAGACAGGGAGCCAGGGGACAGTGTCAGTGCCTGGGGTGGCGGGGCGGGGGGGGGGGGGGGGGGGGGGCGCTGGGGAGCAGGTAGGGCTGCTTTTCCTGAGTTGGCCTTTACCCTGGTGTCGATTTCTGCCCAGTCTCAGCAAGGATGTGAATCTAAACTATTCCAGCCTCAGGAATCCCGCCCCCACCCCCCGGCCCTGAGTCAGAATGAACGCTTCCTCCTGCTTATAAAGCCAGACAGCTAGGATCCAGCATAGCGAAGCTTGTCCTATCAGCGCTCTCCTTCAGCCGAAAGTAGACCCTCTTTTGTCCTCTCTCGGAAATGACATCGGGGAAAGTGAGGTTGGGCACCCGCTCTGTGTGTCTGTGTCCTGACTTTGCCAGGACTGGGGACATGTGGTGCTGAGCCTCCCACACGCCCCCTTGAGTTCTTCCAGTGCAGTCCGGCATTTGGGACAAGACAGGCCTGGCGGGTTCCAGCAGCCGTCTCTGGTGGCCCAGAGTTCCCCAGGGCCTGCTTTCACCACCCTCCAACCCACTGATCTAGTTGGCTGGTCTCCCTTGGCTGCCACCTCCCACGTGGGCTCCTCTGGCTGGTGTGCCCTCTGGGCTTCCCCTGGGTGCTCAGCCCCTGTAGGAGGCTGGTCCTTGACTCGGGTGGGAGGAAGACAAGGGAGAAGCAGTTTGGCAGTGAAGTTACTTCTGATTTCATTTTTACAAAGGAAATAGCAAGATTAAAAGCTTCACTGAGAAAACCCCAAATGGGCAGTCCACTTGCCTCCCTCCTTCTCTTGGCTCTACTCTGGTTGGTGACAAGAGTCTGGTCAGTGCCCGCTCAGTAGCCCAGAGTTCCATTCTGGCTTGAAGCAGGTGGTGACCTCATAAAATACTTTATTGCCTGGCTGAAGGACAAATGTTTGCCTGGTTTTTATAAGGTGAGAGCATAAGAGAAACATAATAGTATATTGAAAAATTTACCAAATGGATTCAAGTATGTTCTTCCGTGGGACCTAGAAAGCCATACCTTTGCTCTTTGGGTAGGGCTGGGGGTGGGGGCACAGATAAGAAATGTGAGCAGGAACTAATTCACAAATGTCCCAGAAGGTGAAAATGCACATTAGGAATAAGATACATCACAGTGGGGAGTTGAATCCCTTAAGTGTAGGTTAGTAAAGCAGGTATAACCAATTTTATTTCTGTTTCTAATTCTCTACTGTGATTTTCATAAAACACAGCTATAAACAACCACTTCTGAATTCTGGCTCATGAGACGTTCTTCATTAAACACAATAGTGAGCAACACAAATATAATGGAATAGACTTCACAAGCCAGCACAGAGCAAAGGGAATTGGTTTGGGGTTTTGTGAGAAAACTTACACTAGACCAGAGTTCTGGAACATGCTCGTGACCATCCGGGTCACCCCCAAAATAAAGACTCCTGTTCCAGATCCAAGGCTGGGTGACCACTTAGTGGAAATAAGAACAGAAAACTATGCTTTTGTGTTTCCTTTCCAAATAGTTTTTGGAACTGGAGCCATTTTTCTCTCTCAGCACGAAATATATATAGATTTTTAGTAAGATGACTTTAATTATTTTCTGTGGAGAAAGGCAGAAATCTTGTGCTACATTTCATCATGTTGTGCTTCTATTGCTGGGCTAAGGTGTGGCAAATCACAGAGGAGATCATAGGACTGACCCCAGAGAAAGATGTCAGGGCAGAAAGCCCTGGAGGTAAGGAGAGATGCCCCTGTGGATCTGCCATCATCCTGAGGAAGCCCCAGGAAGTGGTCTTCAACCCATGTGCCCAATCAAGAGTAGCAAAGCCCCTCCTGCTCCCAAAAGGCAGTTTTTAGATCCTAAGTTACAGACAGACCCAGACTTGTGTGGAGTGGAAGAGGAAACAGAAGGAAGGAAGAGACTTGGTCTCCCCTTCTGGGGACTCCCTCCTGTCTTACTCCGTTGGGCTCATTAGGTTTATCATGGGGAGGGAACTCCAAAATGGGTTTGAAGAAATTTTTTCAACTTTATTTACCCTGGCATTTTAAAGTAGATCAGATACGATTAGCAGGGACTTCTTAAGAAAATTCAGAGAATGATGGTTTATTTGGTCTGGGATTGAGCCCCAGCCTGGGTTATTTTTAAAAGCTCCCTAGGGACTCAACCAAAGTTGCACCCCACTGATTTAAAACGAAAAATCAGATACCAATGAGGAGGGCATTGATCCCACCTCCCCGCCCCAATACACACACACCACCATTCTCCATGTTGACTTCCCCACCCCCTACCCCATTCAGTTTTATTCTCCTGGGAAGAGAGTCAAGTTTTCCTACCCTGTGTTCTAGTTCAGGACATATGGAAAAGCTATTTTATCTAACGTCATGCTCAGAGAAAACCCGACATTGGGACTTCAGTGGGCTAACCATACATCCTGTGTGTCCAGGTTGGCCCAGGTGTGTCCCTTTTGTCCTGGTGTGAGTATTAAGAGCTCTTCCTTGCTCTCCAGGCCTGGTTTGGGTAATACACGTACTCCATTCCCATGGGAAATGCAGCTGTTTTGCAGCTGGTCTTAGCTTCAGATGACTGCTGCAGAAGAACTGGGAAAATAATACTTTTTTTTCCCAAAACCTCATGATAAGGCAAGCCTATTCTGCCAAGTTCCTCAGAAACTCCATTCCTAACGATGGGATTTTCAGCCTTTATTTAGACATAGTTGGGTGATGTTGTTGCCTTAATGCTCACCAATGCTCATCAATGTGTATCGGTCTCCCTTGTTGCAGGACTTAGGAAAATTCCACAGTTGTCCCATCTTTATGACATCTGTATCGTGGCCTCATTGTCATTGTCACTTTCTCAACAGACAGTTTTGAAAATATCTTCTGGCGTCACTCTTGGCAGTTAGTGGGGAGTGAGGAGGAATGATTTATCATCGTGGAGCCCATGCTTTGCTGAGCCAGACCAGGGTTTGTGACAGCGAAGCCAAGAAGCATTTTGAGAGGTTGTGCATTTCTTGGGAGTGCTCTCCAGCTTAGGGCTATTCATCTAATAAATCACATCCTGAACGCAGTTCCTATGTTCAGTCACAGCACCATGGGGTGACAGGTTCTGTACACCGAAGATCCACTGTTTAAAGTTTGCGTCCTTTATTTCTAGTGAAATCAGTCTTTAAAAACTCAAAGGAGTGACTCTTCATGGTAGCATTAGGCAACTGGAAACCACGCTGTTTACCTGCCCAGATTGCATGCCTCCACACCTGTCCCCTTCCCCCCATGCTTTTTATTTCATATTTGCCCCTCATGAGGAATTTTCTGCCTTCACTGGAGCCCTACTCTGGACCTTGGTCCTCCTTATCATGGTATGCCACAGGCAGAAGCCCCAGGATTGTGTGGAGAGGAGGAACCAGATTGTTTTATTTCCAAGAGCCTCACTCGTGATGTTAGCTGTGGCAGAATGTGTGGCCATTCAGGGGTCAGCTGCACCCAACCCCAGAGCCTCCCATGCTGTGGAAAGACTGTTTTTTTCTCTATAGCTGTCCGCTTAGCTCCCTGTCCTGGGATGTGAACTTGGCATTTGTTGGGTATGTCAGTCTCACTGTAACGTTGATAAAAACTTCCTGCATTGTCTGTAGCTGTCAGGACTTTATCCTGCATCATTCATAAAAATGGCAGTATCGGTCCTTGTTACATTTTAGAATGGACAGGAGTACCCTGTTACTGTTGTTCTATTTTAAGAAATGTCCTCTTATCTCTTGCCTTTTGGTTCCTATTTTTAAATTGCATTCCTCTTGAAAGAATACCTTTCTACTCAAAATTCCTGTCTCAAAAGTTGAAATCAATAACTCTGATTGCATGAGAGATCATTTAACGTCTGTGACCCGTTATGCCCTGCTCCAGATCAAGGAGATCATACTCTCAGAGGATAGAACCCAGGCGTTACTGATGTTTAGAAGTCACTGAAGATTCTTTGTGTACCCACAGTTGGTAAAGCATTGGTCTAAAAAAAACTACATTTTCTGGTTTTCCTTCAGAAAGTGTCTGTAGATCTATCAGGCCTATTTCCTCCTCAGTTACATGATGTTGAATTTCTCCCAGCTAGTGATAGTGACTAAATGTTTACCCATTCTGCCATCAGTCATGGAGGCAGCCCTGTCTGCTGGAAAAGAAGACTCTCCTGTACTTCCTCCGGAACATCCCTTTGTGTTAGTCCTGGAGACTAGTCTGTTAGCTTCCAAAGGGAATTCGGCATGTGGAAATCACCATAATATTCTTTGTTAAAAACAGAATCCATGATGTTCTCTACATTCTTTTTTGCAAAATCTTTAGTACCCCTGAAGGTGCACTCATTTTCTGGGATTCAATATGCCTGGAGGTCTGCACAGATTCTGATGAACACCCATGAGCTATTTTCACTCATTCACAAAGCCCCATGCAAGTTGATCATGTCCCCAGCAAGCAGCTCCGTGGGCTACATTTTCTATGGAGTCTCTACCCATTCCTCTGGAACTGTCACTCTTCAGAGTGGGGACACTGATCTGATCTGACAGTCCTATTTATGTAGGTGCCTTTGATCAATAAACGTGGTAGATGCATTAGGCATGAAAAATATACATTGGTAGACCACATGTTTTTAAGATGTCAACAGAGTAAAAACAATAAAAAGAAACACTATTGGTGAAATAGGTAAGAGATCATTTTAAAAAGCACTACGTTCTGGGATGCCTGGGTGGCTCAGTCAGTTAAGCATCTGCCTCAGTTAAGTCATGATCCCAGGGTCCTGAGATCAAGTCCCGAGTCAGGCTCCTCGCTCAGTGGGGAAGCCTGCTTCAGCCTTTGCCCTTTGCCCACTGCTTCCTCTGCTTGCTCTCTCTCTCTCTCTCTCTCTCTCTTTCTCTCTCTGACAAAGAAATAAACAAAACCTTAAAAAAAAAAGGAAGCATTGTGTTCTAAGCATTGTCATAAGGACTTTATATGTATTAATACCAGTAATACTATTCTGACAGTTCTGGCAAATGCTTCTGTAGTGCCCACCATAAGGTAGGCATTATTCTTGCTGCTCTACATCCTTTGTCTCATTTATTCTCATAGCAAACCTTGTGATATATGTGCCAGAGAGGAAACAGAAGGTCAGAGAGGTCCAGTGACTTGCCAAAGTCACACAGTCATGAGTGGTCAGATGCCAGATGAAGCTACTTTTAGGGCTCCCAAGTCTGTCCATGTGATGTTTGGATTCCATTTTATTTCTACTATTTCTTGATAAAAGGTCATCATCTTAGAAGAGATCTGTCTCCCACCTCCCAAATCTCAAGAACTCTCAGGGAGGAAAGGATTGCTGGAAGGAGGCTCCTGGGGGTCCAGGCTCTGGGGACAGTGTGCTAGACTAGGACTTGGCGGAAAGTGAAAACAGGAACAGCAGACTCTGGGGTGAGTGGTAGCGAGGCAGGGTGGGGAAACCACTGTGGAGCTGTCTCCGAACGTGCCACTTCTCCAAATATGTCCTGAAGGGTTCAGGGGAAAATAAGAACTTCTTTAAGGGGTATGGAGTACCCCAGGATGAAGCCAGGCTCTGCTTTGCTTCCAGAAAGCCTGGTTTACCTGAACTCTTGAGCAGAACCAGGCAGCAATGCTTAGCATCTAAGAGAGCACCACCTTTGGAACCCCAACTATCAGGCATCCTCTAGCATGCCAACAGTTGCCTTTCCAGAAATACTGTCTCTGGGGAAATGCTTCAGCCTTGGATGCCATGTAGGGCTTGTGTTTGTTTTTGTTACTGCTTTAGCCAAGAAGATTGCGGCGGGGGGGGGGGGGGGGTGGAAGGAGCGCAGTATAGATGGCCAAACTGGTAAGAGAAGAGGTTACTCTCCATGAAAAGAGATGCTGTCAAGGCAAGGAGAGACCTTTTGGAAGGGGTAGGAAGGAGGTCTCTAAAACAATTCAACTCCCTTTTTCCAAGTTGTGCAAGACGACTGAAGTTCCGGCTTCCAGGAAGGCAGAAGTGAGCCCTTCCAGGAAAAGGTTTCATATGGGCAGCCCCCAAGGCCATAAAGGTTTCTGAGAAGCATAGAGGAGATCATTAATTTAAGTGGTTGTTGCTAGCTGCTAAGGCATGGGGGAGAGCTCTGACCATTCCCGGCAGTCCCCAATTCACCTAGTTGTCAGCTTTCTGGGTTGAGGTCTGCTCTCTGGAACCAATCTGTTCTAAGAGGCAGAGTCCTGCAAACAGGTACTCTGTCACAGGACCATGAGAAGGACATTGTGAGGGCCACTCTTGCTGTTCTGGGGCTTTGACCACAGAAAGACAATTGAGATGGCTCAGACTCGATGACTACTGATCCTGAGACATGGACATGTGCTCCCAGGCACAGAGAACTTTGGCTCACCCTTGAAGTTGCTGCTCTAGGTTATTGTGGGAAGGAAGGAGAGAGTCAGAGATCCCCACATGACCCCTTCTTTGTCTTGGGCAGAATGGACCCCGGGGCTCTTACATGCTCAGCAGCGCCCAGTGAAGTCTGTTTTAATTTTGAAGAAGAGCATTTAAAACACCTCTTGGATAAAATTCAGAGATTGAAAACTTCAATTTCAGATATTACTTTAATTCTTATTCTTTCCTTCCTTTCCTTTCCACTTGGGTGGGTCGAAGGGCTCTGAAAACACGTGGAGTCATCTTTGGGGCCAGCTCTCCCTGTCATTTCAGGATGCTCGGCGGCTCTGCTGCTCCCTGACTCATAGGGGAGTGTGTGGGCGTGTCCACTGGTGTAAACTGGGTTCTGTTAGGAATGGGAACCAGGACGTGTCCGGCTCAGAACCATCGCATAGGTGTCTGTCGGTGGTTTGCCATACGTGAATGCTGACTGAGGGGGAGAGACTGAAATCTGAGTGGTGCTTCTCTCTCAAGCTGTTTGCCATGGGGCTGTGTCTCCTCCAAGGGGGCATCTTTTTCTCATTTGTACATAGGCTGGGTTGGGCTGAGTCTGCTCATGCATCTTTCCAGGCTCTTGGAGTGAGAGGGGCTATATAGATGAGGGGCTAAGGGCCAATGATTCCCAGGGAATCCCTGCCTTCCAGGAATGCCTCCTGTCCTGGAGCCTGGCTATAGGTACTTGTTTCTCCTGCCATGCCTGCTTTCCTCCTCATGTGGCACCAGTTCCTCCTGCTCACAGGATGTCTACCGTGGGTCTCCAGGCCTCTTGTCCTGGCATCCCTCTTCGTTGCCTCTACCCAGCATTTTGCCAAAACTTTTCTCGTTCCTTTTTTGCTTTCCACACACAAAATATTATCTTAAATTCAAAACTGAATTTCAGGGGCTCCTGATAAGCTTCCTTGATTAAATACATAGAAGATCAGTTTGCCCTGTGGAGTGGGAATGCTTCTGCACCACATGTCCCTGGGCCTTCAAAACTGATCACACCCACAAGAATTGTTCCTCCTGGCCACCAGGACCCAGAACAGCTGGGATGCTTTCAGTTCTTTTCTTCGTGAGGAAATTTTAATTTATCCCCAAATGCATATTTAGGGATTTAAAATAGAATTTTAGCAATTGAGTTGGGAAGGGCTCAGGAGGACGTAAGGAACCACAGCCCATTTCTCCTTGCCAGGTTCCAGCCTCCAGTGTTAGAGCAAGCCAGCTTCTCCAGAGAGCTCAGCCGCTCGCAGGCCCGGCCAGTCGGAAGGGCCTCAGCACAGCCAACCGATCGTCAGCAGCATCAGCTGCGCCGCTGTGGCCCACGTGCCGCAGACTGGAGCAGCTGGCTCCTGAGGTCCCCGGCCTGTGGCCCTCGAGCCTCCAGCTTCATCTCTGGCAGTTCCCAACAAGCTAGACAAAGCCTCTTCTTCGCTCCTGATCTCCACTCCCTGGTTACCAGCTCCGTCCTAGACATTGTTTAGGGCCCAGCTCAAGTGTCAACCACTCCAGACCTGACCCCCTCCTCCCCCAGGTGAGGTAGTTACCCCACTGCTGAGCGCTTTCCCATGGGGGCACACTGGCCATCGTGCTGAACAGGTCTTTGCCTTCAGGAGATGCACTGTGCCTTATTCATCATTGTCGTCCTGGGCATGTTACATACCTGAAAACAGGCATCCTCCCGGCTCTGTTTGTCTCAGGGGAAATCTGAGCATGAACAGGTGCCTGCTGAGGCGGGTCCCCTTCCCTTGCCCCCACTGCCACCCACCCCTAACTTCTGGAGAGCTGAGGGGGAGAGTATGGAGGGCCTAGTCATCTCGGCCCCGGCACTTGTTGCTTTACCACCTCACAGACTTGTTAGGCTCTGGTCATGTGCTAGCCCAGGGCCCACCCTCCCCCGCCCAGGGAGCACCCAGGTCAGCAGGGAAGCCATACACATGAGGGCTTCGTGAGGACACCTGTCCCCTCTTTGGCCTCTGTGCCCGTTCACCCCTCATTCTTCTTGAGTAGGTTCCCTTTGGTTTCCCTTCCTTGGAAGGCCCTTCTTCACCTACCCAGTGGGCAGCCACCTGGTGTCTAAGATCGGCAGGTGCTCTGTAGGTGGGGGCACAGGAGGTTGAAATGGTGGGAAGACCCTTGAGATGACGCATCTAGGATGCAGAGGGGCTGACTGGCCAACGATGCTGGATTCTCCTCATCACTCTTCTCCGCATGTATACTGATGGTCTCCACCTCTGGGCTCATACCAATGTGTGCTAGGGCCAACCAAGGCACATTCCGACACCTTGCAGCCTGCAGGAAAGGAGTGCTGAGAGGTTTTAGTTTTGTTTCCACTGTTTCTGTGGAAAAAAACAGGTTTTTTTTTTCTTGCCAAATATCACATTTTTCCCAATTGAAGGAAAATCAATTTTATTTTGTAATGTGTCTGACTCGCGAAGTTCCGTTGCTGACCCATGCTTGGCAGCTTCTCAGAGCTAATCCTTGATCTCTTTCTTCTGTGCTGAGCAGTAGCCAGTCCTTTCCTGAGCTGAATCGGGGCCATTTGTTTTCATCTCTAAATAAGTAGTGAGTTTGCTTTTAATAATGAAACACAGAAAAGACTGAAGATTATGCATTAATCTTGGATTCTCCTTATTTTATCACCAAGAAAACTGCTGCAGATGGAAAAAGGCAGGAGGTCATCGTCTTGGACCCCAAGAGGAGCAATGCCATTAATATTGGTCTGACGGTGCTGCCCCCTCCAAGAACGATTAAGATAGCCATTTTGAATTTTGATGAATATGCCTTAAACAAAGAAGGAATTGAGGTAAGAGAAGTTTTATGAAGCATTATTCGTGTTCTGTTAACGTGTCCCATATGTAAAGCATTACTGTGTCCAATATGACTTTCTCCGCAGGGTGGCTTGCCATTTTTCTGTTTCAGCCAGACTCTGAATAATGTTAAAAATTCTCACTTTTTGTTGTTGTTGTTTTTTAAAGTTCTGGGTTGTGGGGGAAGCCCCACTTGGCCTGTGAAGTTCAGTGAGCCTCACTCTCTGGTTCGTTTACTGCCTGCCTTCTGACCATGCTTCCACCTCAGCATGGAAGAAGAGAGGACAACTTTCTGCGGGGACTGGTGGGGGCTTCTTTCATGTCATTTCCGACCAAACATGCTGAACGAACAGTTTCACGAGTAGGGCTTTCGACGTGTGCTCACCTCCTGGTGAATGACTTTGGTTCTCTCTTGGTGTTCATTGGGATATGTAGAGCTAGTTTGTGGGTTGATAAGCTGGAGAAGCCATGCCACCTGCGCCATTAGCTATTGCTGGAGAGAGAGGGTCACTGGCTGGGACCACATGGCCTGCTGGGCTCAGTGCTCTTCTGCCACGCCCCATTCTGTGTCCACCGTGGGCTGCATGTGGCAAGTTAAATCTCCTCTTCTAATAATGAAGAGTGAGTGGGGCAAGTGGCCCATCACATAGGCTCCTCCGGATAGGCAGTATAGCCTGGGGCTCACTGGGTTGTCGTGGGGATGTGAGGACAGTACTTTGTGGTGTTGGGTGACACCCACTCAATCCTTCCTGTTGGCAAGGAGGCTGGGATCCCTTTAAAGCCTTCCCATAGTTGGGGTTCATTCATGTGCAGGGTTCTCTGAGGGACTGGAGAATGGGCGGGACCAGTGAAGACTGGCTGCAGAGGGAGAGCAAGCCCCTCAGAGAGGAAGGGCCCAGGACCATGGTGCAAGGCTCGTCCATGGCCCCAAGTGTGGGAAGGAGCAGTGGGGCCCATGGGACCAAGTGGGTCTGAACCCAGCAGGTCAGGCATCCCTCTGTACTTTGGAAAGAAGAGGCCCCCTCAGGAAAAACTGTGCTTCTAGAGCCTTATCCCGGGTTAGCAGTGTCCCTTCAAAATACATGTCCTCCCACAAGCTCAGAATGTGACCTTATTTGGAAATAGGGTCTTGGCAGAGGCAATCAAGATAATGTCATGTTCAATTAGGGTTGGCCCTACTGCAGGGACTAATGTCCATATAAGAAGAGGGAAGTTTGGGCAGAGAAAGAGAGAGGGGAGTGCCATCCTGTGAAGACCAGAACAGAGGGACACACACAGAACAGACTGTCATCAATGACCGAGGTAGAGATGGGAGGTGATGCGTTTAGAAGCCAAGGGACACCAAGGATTGCCTGCAACTCCAGAAGCTAGGAAGAGGTAAGGGGAGCCTTCGGAGAGAACGCCACCCTGCAGACACCGTGATGTCGGATTTGTAGTCTCTCAAACTGAGAGGATTCTGTTGTTTTAACCACCCGGCTTTGTAGTCCTCTGGCAACACTAGAAAACCACTGTGAGGTCTGAACTGCTCAACTCTGAGAAACACACACACACACACGCTGTTCCAGGAGCCGGGCACAAGGAGGAGCATGCATGTGCTTTCTGCTTGGAAAGGAAATTGAGCCCCAAGCCCTGGAGTTCAGCCAGGCAGCCGAGCAGGGGAATCTGCCTAGGTGGGCAGCTGAGGAGTGCGAGCATGCGGCCGATGGAGGCAGGAGAGAGCTGGTGACAGCAGGCAGGTACAGAGAGGATCACTGAGGCAGCTGCTGGACAGTGAGAAGGCAGCAGCCCAGGCCTCAGTGTGAGGCAGTCCCTCTCTGGGGCCCCCACAGAAGTGAGGAAAGAGAAGAGCATTGGCTGGTCCCTAGGCAGGTGGGAGCTGAGAGCCGGAAGAACCCAGTGCAATGTGTCTTTCATCAGGACGAGCTACGTGGTAGGGCCTAGCACACGTGCCAGCCGTCCTACTTAGCAGTGTCCTTTGGAGACTGCAAAAGCTTCAGATTCATACAAAGAGAGGCTTCAAATGCAGCCAGAGCCAGCCTGATGGAAAGGAAAAATGACCTCTTCCCCTGTTACAAATATTTCCCCTTCTTGTCATGAGAACTTGAAAGTCTGTCAGGAAAGACTGATTCCTTTGGGTTTTGCCTTTGTTCTTTCCTGAAATGTAGCTCTGTGGGTAGGGAAAGTTTCAGATACAATAAGTTACTTCGATTTTAGAAGAATGCAGATTACTTTTTTTTCCTGACTGGTTTCCAGTGAGGACCTTTTCGATCCAGGAAGGGGCAATGATAACAACAGTAGTGCCGCTGAGGGCTATGGGAACAACAACGTGGCACTAAACGTGACTCCCGTGGCTTTCTTCCTGTGGGCCAGGAGCAGGCCAGGTGCTCTACACAGATGCTCGTGAGGTACAACTATTAGGTTCCCCATCTCGAAGATGAGGAGAGAGAGTCCCAGTTTCAGTCAGGGCCCAGGTTCATGTGACAAAAAGAACAAGAGGGAATCTGAAAGGTTAGGGAGAAGACTCCTGAGGCCAGCCTTCGGCCTCACAGCGCCACCTGCAGGGCGCCCCCTGGAGGTAGCCGATGTGCGTAATGGTTACAGCCGGAGGACGCAGCCATAGAACCACTGCTGAACCCTTCCTGGGCATTGGTTGTATCCTGAATGCTCAGCCAGTGCACCCTGCGCACAACACCAGAGGGGGGCGGCACATTTTTTTTTTTTTTATCACAGTGTTTATCTAAACAGGGTTTCTCAACTGTGTCACTACTGACATTCTGGATTAGATGGTTGTTGTCCCCTATGTCATAGGATGGTTAGCAGCATCCCTGGCCTCCACCCAAGGAGGCCAGTGGTACCTTCCTAGTGGTGACAACCAAATACATTTCCAGCTTTGTCAGAAGTGCCCTGGGAACAAAAATCCCTGTGAGAATACCCAATCTGAAGGCTGCCCATGTGAATACAGGGACCGTGTCTATTTTTCTCTTTCTTTCTTCCTTTTTCTTTTTTTTTTTTTTTTAGATTTTATGTATTTATTTGAAAGAGAGCGAGAACACAAGTAGGGAGGAGGGGTAGAGGGAGAAGCAGACTCCCTGCTGAGTAGGGAGTCTGGCCAATCAGGGCTCAATCCTAGGACCCTGAGACCATGACCCGAGCCAAAGGCAGTTGCTTAACCGACTGAGCCACCCAGGCACCCCCAGGGACCATGTGTATTTTTCAGTTCTGGTCTGTCATGCTGAAGAGTCCAGTGGAAACTGGACACACTCATTGGTCACCTGCCACCTCTGGTCAGTGAACTCCCAGACCTGAGGGGGCATAACTGGTCTAGATCCATGTCCCGAGCCACTACCCAGAACTTACTCTCTAGTCTTGTTGTTCAAGAGCTAAGTCAGGACTGAGAAGAGATGGAAGTCGTGTACTTACAGATCTTTGCTAATAAGATTTCCAGCTAATGCCCGAAGGGCCTTTTGCCAAACAAGCTGTCTGCTTCTTGGACGCAGGCACTGTAGCATGGTACCATGGCTTAAAGGGGCCATTTGAAACCTCTGTGTACCAAATGTGATTACGATGGATTAAATTACATCCTGTGGCTTTTCTTAGCAACCCAGTGATATGTATCTGGCTTTGTCACGAAAACCTGAGAGAGTGCTTAACTAACTTCATTAAGGAAATAATCTTTCGTAAGAGCATTAAACTTTAGAGCACATTTCGGGTCCATCTCTAAGTAGTATTCATGGTATTTTTCCAAATAAAGCATGCCATCAGCTTATCATAAATGAAGTATGAAGGGTTTTCCTCTTTTTCTCTTGCTTTTCTAACTTCTGTTGTAGGTATCTACAGAGGGTAGTACAATTGGTTGGCCACAAATGACACTCACCTTGACTCACTTTGGTTGCCAGAGCTGCCAGCTTCCTAGGAACCGAAAGTCCCTTCAGCCACATACACAAAACCAGAGCACATTTTCAGGCCATGTGTGCTGTGTTGCCCCTGTTCGAGTGGGCGCTGGACACACGGATGAGCCCAGGCCTAGGAGCCGTGGTCACTCAGCCAGGCCAGGGAACTAGAATGTCCCTGCAGCTGGGTGCCTTAGCCACACCCGTGGTTCTGCCTTTCTGGCTGAATAGCCACAGGTCATGGAAACGGTGCTGGGAAAGTAGGAGCAGTCTCCTTGGTGGCTCTCCAGCTCTGCCTCGGCTGATCGAGCTGACCTTCAGGCAAAGCACTTGACCTGCAAATTTGATGCGACCACTTCTGCCCCACATGCCTCACTGAGGAGTCACAAAAATGAAGGAAAAGATAATCAAGATACCTTGAGAAGAAAGGGAAGAAATCCCTGCAGGAGAATAAGTGCATGAATAGAGAACCATTGACTCATGAGGTTATGTGGGTTGTACACAGACCAACCCCAGCCCTAAGGGCCCCAGCTTTCTGCTGTTGTCCCCCAAATCCCCAGGCTAGATTCTCATCCAGAGCTCTAGCCAGGTTCTTCTAGAAACTCATGGGGCAGAACAGTTCTTCATGATAGTCTTATCTGCAGGTGAATGACATGGCCAAGCCCAAAAACCTTTGGGTTTGTAAAAAATGAGACCGCTCTAGTTTTCTCTGGACTCCAGTTTTGAGATAACCAAGCAAGGTAGACTTAGAGTGATGCTGGCGGGATACCGTCTGGGAGAAAGCAAAAAAAAAAGAAAACAGACATGGAGATTATTACGTAGTGGTTTTGTTTGATGTCTTTTTCCCTGTGAAACCAAATGGTGACCATAAAATCATCAGTAAATTCACAGACATGGTAGAAGAACGAATTAAAGGTACCTCTTCCCACTCAGCCCTTGTCAACTGCTCCTTGAAAGGGCTATCGTCTCACCAAAGGTGGCTTCAACCCACCGTTTCCCCATCTTACGGCTATTTTTATTGCCGGGGATGTGTAAAAAAAAATAAAGTGAAATAAACTGACCGATGGCAACCTCATAAATCTTCAGTGGTGAACAAATGGTTTAAATTAGTCAGAGAAGTAAAAAAACAAAAGTAAGAGTGTGTGATTACTTTCCCAAAGGAAAGAAACAGCTAAAGTCATTGCAGGAAAATGCCTTCTGAGGAAGGGGGAAAAGGTGTTGACAATTTTTTGTTTTGAAATTCTCGTACATGCTTCAAGCAATTTAAGCGGTAAGAAAATTAAAATACAGATTCAGCTCTTGCTTTGAAGGCTGGTTCAGCTCAGATCCTGGATGTTTTTAAAGGGGTGACATCTGCTTGGATTGTTTTAGTTATTTTTTAACACCATCTGTGTGGACAGGTGGGAGCGAGAGCATTGTTGCCTTCTGTGTGCCCGGATGCTCAGATTCCGCCCACACCGTCTCAGTGTTAAGGCCACGGTGAAGGGAATGGTGGCTCCCTTCTGCAGGGTCACCATGACCAAAGCATGGAACATGTGTCTTCAGTGCAGTCTGACACCACTGGCTTCTAAGAAACTATAGAGATGACCAGCCCTGGGAACTCTCAGCAGACCCAGGATGCCAGACACCCCACCCAGACAGATCCCAAATCAGTCATATGCATGTTTGCATGGATTAGGCTGTCTTGTTCAGTTTTTTAATTTTATTTTTAATTTTTTTGCATCAACATAAAGGCAAACTGACTTGTTTTGGTTCTAGGACTTTTAAAGTCTATAAAATCATGTAGTGACCCCTGTAGTCAGGATTCAGATCCATCCTGTGTCCCAGAACAGGTCTTACACTAGCTCTTTCTAGTCATACCCATTCACCCACCTGTAGCCTCTGGTGACCACTGATCTCTTCCATGACTATGGTTTTGTCTTTTCGAGAATGTCACGTAAGTGGAACCATGCAGTGTAACCTTTTGAGGGTGGCTGCTTTCACTCAGCATAATGGATGATTTGAGATTCATCCAAGTTGTTCTGTGTAGCTAGAGTTGGTCCCTTTTCTATCGCTGAGCACCGCTGCATTACAAGGATGTACCATGGTTGGTCTGTTCATCTGTCCAAGGATCATGTAGCTTGGCCTGGTTTTTGGCACTTGTGAATAAAGCTGCTACAGACACATACGGGTTTTTATGTGAACATTAGTTTTCATTGTTGTGGGGTCAACAGCTACAAATGGAATTGCTGGGTCATATGGTAAATCTGTGCTTAATGGGTTTGAGGAACTATAGTTTAGTCTTTGTTCTCTTCACAGTGTCTTTCACAGAAGAAAAGGTTTTTAACTTGGATGAAGTTCAATTTCTTAACCTATTCATTTTTGCCATTGTGTCTAAGAGTTCATTGTCCTAACATGGGTCACAAAAATTTCCTTCTGTGTTTCCTTTTAAAAGTTTTGTAGTGTTACCTTTGACTTTGAGATCTGTGATCCCTTTTGAGTTAATTTATGTGTAACATTTAAGGTTTAAGATTCTTTTTTTTTTTTTTTTTTTTTTTGCATATGGATTCCAGTTCCAACACCACTTGTTGAAAATACTATCCTTTCACTAGTGAACTGTCTTTGCACCTTGGTCAAACTCACAGGGCTGTATTTGTGTCTTCTGTTTCCAGACTCCTTGTATTGTCCCACTGATCCGTGTGTGTTTCCCATGCCTGTGTTGCACTGTCTTGTTCCTGTAGCTGTTTAGTAGACCTTACCCATTTCCAAATGTTTTTGGTTCATCTGTTTTGCCGTTTAACTTTCTATTTTATTTTAATAAGAAATGTGAATCTTTTTTTAAATTTAAAGACTTTCTTTGACAGATAGAGATCATAAGTAGGCAGAGAGGCAGGCAGAGAGAGAGGGGGAAGCAGGCTCCCCGCTGAGCAGAGAGGCCGACACGGGGCTTGATCCCAGGATCCTGAGATCATGACCTGAGCCAAAAGCAGAGGCTTTAACCCATGGAGGCACCCAGGCACCCTGCCATATAACTTTTTAGAACCAGCTTGTCTATATCCATGAAAAATCCATGATGGTGTTTCTATTGGAATTTAGTTAGATTTATAGATCAGTTTAGGGAAAATTAATCTTGAATATATTGCACCTTTCAATCTGGGAGCATGGTATATATCCCATTTATTTAGGTTGTCTCTGATCGCTTTCACGAGCATTTTTACCTTCCAGCATACAGATCCTGAATATGATTGGTTAGATTTATTCTTAAATATTTCATTATAAGTAGTACTTTTTAAAAAAAATTTCAGTTTGTAACTGTTTACTATCAATATAGAAATAAAATGGGTTTAATGTATTAACATTAAATCATATGACCTTGTTAAACTCAGTTTTAAAACTTTTTGTAGATTCCTCAAAATTTTTTACATAGACAATTATGCTGTCTATAATAGACATAGTTTTGCTTTTTCCTTTCTGATTTGTAAGTCTTTTTTAAGTTTTATAAACCCTGTCCTGTTCCCAATCTTAAAAGGGAAAGTATTCAGTCTGTCACCATTAAGCATGATATGAGCTGTTGGTTTTTCATAAATGTCAATTATCAGGTGGAGAAGATTTCTTCTATTGCTGGGTTGCTGAGAGTTTTTAATTATGGATGGATGTTGAATTTTATCAAAAATATTTCTTCATCAATTGACCTTATTAAAAAGATTATGTATTTGAGAGGAGGATGGTGAGAGAGACTGAGAGAGAGAATCTCAAGGAGACTCCCCACTGAGCGCAGAGCCTGATGCAGGGCTCAATCCCACAACCCTGAGATCTCGACCTGAGCCAAAATCAAGAGTCAGATGCTTAACCAACTGAGCCATCCAGGCGCCCCATCAATTGACATCATTGTGTGAATGTTCTTATTCACATCATTAATATGATAGATTAATGGCAGTGATTGTTTTTTTGTACTGAACCAACCTTGTGGTTGTTACTTTTAATGTTACTTTATAAAGTATAGCAAAGTTTATATAACTTAATATATTGACATTTACATATTTAAAATAGTTTAGTTCAGGATTTTACATCTAGGTTCATCAGGGATGTTGGTCTATAGTCTATAGTTTTCTTGTAATATCTTTATCTAGAGATTCTGATCTTGTAAAAAGGATGGAAGGAAGGAAGGAGAAATAAATTAATAAATTAGAATATTCTTTTCCGGGGCGCCTGGGTGGCTCAGTGGGTTAAGCCGCTGCCTTCGGCTCAGGTCGTGATCTCGGAGTCCTGAGATTGAGCCCCGCATCGGGCTCTCTGCTCAGCAGGGAGCCTGCTTCCTCCTCTCTCTCTGCCTGCCTCTCTGCCTGCTTGTGATCTCTCTGTCAAATAAATAAATAAAATCTTTAAAAAAAAAAAATATTCTTTTCCCACTTGCTTGGATTCAGGCCAAGCAAGTTGGCTTGGCCTGAGCTGCCTTTTTGGGGCCGTGGTTCCAGTGTCGGCTCAGTTTTCAATGTCTTTGATATGACACTTAAGGTCAGATTCACACCTAAACAGCTCAGGGATGATTCCAGAACTTCTTAAACAACATATTGCACTTGCTTTGCCAGGCTCTTCATTTTCCCTGACCTCCCTAGTACTTTCTAGCTCCCTGGGGCTTTCTTTTTTGGTCATCCAGCTAAAAGCTGGTGCTTGGTCACCTCACTTTGCCATGTATTTCCTGTGACTGTGCCCATGTCTGGGGCCAAGTGAAGGGATGACAACATGTGCCTAGGTAACATGTGCCCACCACATGGGATTGCCTTCTACCAAGGAGAACTCCACCTGTTAGTACCTTGTACAAAAATTAAAAAGAACAAAGTAAAGCAAACATGTACATTCTTTATTGTCTTTTTTCCATTTTTTTAATTGAAAGGAAGTGACAGAACCAATTTGGGACCCAAAAGGAAGGAGTAGACCAACTGGAGAACAATAAAACCTTGAGCTTTACCCTGACTGCTCCCTTAGTCTGGCCCTAATGGGGCCATAGCCTCACTGATTGGAGGGGAAGTTTCCCTCCCACAGAGTTGTAGGGGACTGCCAGGCCCTGCTGTCACTGTTGTCACTACTAGGAGATCCTTTTCCCGTTCTTCAAGTCAGCACTAGAGGATTCCACTGGAGCTCTCTGTCTGCATCTGCTACCCAGTCCAGGTTTGGGGTTACCTGAGCTCAGAACAAGTGGTCAACTCATTACCAGTTGAGTGAATTTCCGATTGTGATCTTCTTCCCCAATATACCTGCCACTGTGTACTTTTTAGAATCTTCAGGTAGTTGCTCCATTCGTGCTGTCCAGGGTGTGGAGCTGCATTCAGTGAGATGGGGTGGAGGATGTCTACCCCCACCTTACCCAGAACCAGAGCTCCTTCCACTTCTGCCCAGATGCTTGCTACTGGAAAGCAGCGACCAAAGCTACTTAGAATTAATGAATTAACATAAGTGACCACAAACTGCTAAAGAAGGAGAAATGAGAGAAAAATAATGGCCCCTTACCTTTAATAATGTTGTTGGTGAAATGTTATATAATGGAAACTTTTACTTTCTTTTATACTACTTATAGTTACTAACAAATTTGGATCTGTAAGAATCATAACCCTTATTGTGACTTTTTGCCTCCTCTGCCTTCCATCATTAATTTTAACTAGAAACAAATGGAAGCAAAAGATGCTTTTTAATTAGTAGGTAGGTATTTCTCTTTATAAATACCGTCATCATTTTTCCTCAACCAGACTTGACTCTGATGCTGTTTAAAGTGTTTTCATTTGGGGGCTCAGTCGGTTAAGTGTCTGATTCTTGGTTTCAGCTCAGGTCATGATCTCAGGGTTGTGAAATTGAGCCCCACATGGGGCTCTGTGCTGGATGTGGAGTCTGCTTGGGATTCTCTCTTCCTTTCCCTCTTCCTCCACCCCTCCCTGGCTCTCTCTCCCTCTGTAAAAAGATAAGAATGAAAAAAGTTTTTTCATTTCCACATAAAATGTAAAATATGACTTAAATATTTAAAACAGCTTAAATTATGTGATGCCCCATGTGCAAAAGCCAGTCTGAGTTCTCACATAGTCGAGACAAATTTTCTCTATTTCCTGGGAACAGGGAGCTGCTTTCTAACCTTCTATATTATGTTTTTCCTTTCTCTCACCTCCCATCCCCCTTTCTTACCTAGAATGTGCTTCATGTTTGAGACCCAGAAAATTTAGGGCAAATTATTTAAATTCCTCTTGAAACAGGAGATCAAAGGAAAGAGATAAAGAGAGCATTTTAAAATAAATGAATGTGAATTTAGGGTCTACCTGATACCTTTTTTCTCTACAGTATTTGGTTTATACTGATGATAGAATCTCTTTACTACCTGTTTGGAAAATCACAGTATGATTTTGGCAACGTCAGAGGGCTGGGACAGGGTCCATCACTAAGAATATACTACATTGTCCCATCCTTCCAGAAAATTCTAACCATGATTCCCACCGAGGAAGAGAAGCAGAAGATCCAGGAGGCACAGCTGGCCAACCCTGATGTGCCACTGGGCAGTGCAGAGCAGTTCCTCCTCACGCTCTCCTCCATCAGCGAGCTCTCGGCTCGGCTCCACCTCTGGGCGTTCAAAATGGATTACGAAACAACAGAAAAGGTACACACTTAAGAAGGGAGTTAGCCAACCCTCCCCCGCAGTGTTGAGAAAGTCAGTTTTTTATTGGTGACGGTAGTGAAGTATCATTCTTGAGTGAGGGTTTGAAGGGCAAGTTAATGATAATAAGGTTGTAGCTACACTAAGTGATTGGCTATGGCAGTGAGACATTTTTCTCCAGGGGCTGCCTGGCCCCATCTGGCACCTTTGCTTGAGGCTCCCAGATGACTGGTTTAAAAAAAAAATTTTTCTGACTGTGTAACTCATTGTAATAATTTGGAAAATGTACAAATGCACTAAATAGAAAGTGACTTCTAATCCTTCCACCTGATGACAATCACCTACAGTGCCCTTGACTGTGGCAGTTGGCCTGGCAGAGTCACTTTGAGAGAGTACCTCTGCAGGAAGTTGAGGGCAAACTACTCTAAGAGGTTGAGAGGGAACTAGAAGGAAAGGGACCTTAACAGTGACAGCAAGGGAAGACTTATCTGAGTGAGTAGTGTGGAAGGACTGTCTTCTGGACTGGGGAAATGGGAGTATTTTTACAGGCTGAGCAGAAGGAAGTAGTAGAGAGGAAAGAGATGGAAGGTGAGCTAGAATGAGCTTAATTGAGAGGAAGTTCCCAAAGGGGACAGATCCAAAGCATAAGAGCCTCTGGGGTCTCCAGCCTCTAGCAAAGGAGGTGTCAGGTTTATCCTAAGGACCAGATAAGTGACAGTGGGTGTAGGGGCATCAGGAGGGAACTGTGGTGTTTGAATTTATTCAGAAATCAAGTGAGGAAGAAGAGATATAGGACTGCTGAGGTGACTTGGTGTGATGTAGTCTCAAAACCATTGTGGAAGTCTGAGAGAGTGGGAGTTATGAAGGCAGTAGCAGAAATGAGGATGGCAGTCTTCTAGAAAGTAACCGGGGCTAAGAGGTGGCCAGCCCAGAGTGCCCAGAGGGGAGGTTGGGAAACCTGAGGGGTCCAGGGACAGTGAGGGATGGTTCCTGGTGACATCTGCCTAGAAGAGGAAAGTGAAGAGGAAGACCATGGTCTAAATGCTGAAGGTACATGTGAAGGAAGTAGAGAAGAGGGGAGGGTGGTCTAAGGGTCCTGCTTGAGCCTGGCGGATGGGCAGGAACAGGGGAAGACTTGTCACCCCAGCACCGGTGGCCGTATGTTCCCATTTGGTCTCCACTGAGGCCTAGACTGCCCTGCTGCCTCTTGGCACTTTTCCATACCTAGGAGAATGGGCCCGCCACATGGGACTGCCTTACAACAAGGAGAACTCCACTGTGGTTACCCTGTACAAAAGTTAAAAAGAACAAAGTAAAGACAAAATGTGCATTCTTTATCATCACCTTGCAACTTTTTGTAATTGAAAGGAAGTGGCAGAACCACTTTTGGATCTGAAGGAAGGAATAGACCAACTGGAGAACAATAAAACCTTGGGCTTTATCCTGTCTACTCTCTTAGCCATTGGGAACTTTCTAAATGGAACTAATGTAAGTGTCTTATATCCCTTATTGTCCTACCTCCCTTGTCACAAAATCCCTGCCCTTCATTTGCTGAGGGAGGTTGTACCTCTGGTCCCCCAAAGCACAAATGAAGCAACCTTTGTATTTTCTTTCTGGAAAATCTAGAAGGAATTTTGTCCTTAACTTATCATGGCCTATTTATTTAAGTCTGTGTCCTGTTATTAAGTAAGAAAATTTAGAAAAGTAAGCACCCTGTTCCTTACGAAGCTTGGCTACTCTCAAAACTGACATTGGAAAGAATTTCTTCCACCTCCCTCCCCCATTTTTTCCTAAACTTATCACTCAAGTATTTGTACTTAGGCACATTATAAACCAACTTTAAAAAAAAATTGGCCTGTCTTTGGTCAAGAAGTAGAAAAGTAGATGACAAAGAGAGAAGGAAGTTGTAGATACCCAGATGGGGAGACCCAGCCCCACAGCTCCCTGATTCAGGGGTAG
The DNA here is from genome assembly GCF_902655055.1 of Lutra lutra. NCBI lineage: Eukaryota > Metazoa > Chordata > Mammalia > Carnivora > Mustelidae > Lutra > Lutra lutra. Next base: position 36,548,123 of record NC_062289.1, on the reverse strand, counting down.
AGGCCTGGGACAGCTCGTGGCTGATGGCTGTGGTGGGAAAGGGCTGGAGGCTTATTCACGCTCAGTTGTGGCTTGTCCGTATGTGATCTGAGCAAGTGGCCTGAGAAGTTCTGGTCGCAGAGGAACTAAATATTAGGGCACCCCCAATAGGGCATTGATTCTAGCCATTTGTGGCTTTCTGTATAAAACTTATTCATGTCCCTTATCTAATGTTTACCACACAGGCCAAAGCGTTTGAGTTAAGCTACCTCGAGAAGGTTCCAGAAGTCAAAGACACCGTGCACAAGCAGTCGCTTCTCCACCACGTGTGCACCATGGTGGTGGAAAACTTCCCAGACAGCTCTGATCTGTACTCCGAGATCGGGGCCGTCACCAGGTCAGCCAAGGTAGGTCCGTGGGCAGAGAGGAGTGGACCTTTTCCTCAGCTGTTGGATCTTTTGTCAGTCATCTCTGAGGAGCACAGACTCTATTAAGTAAAAATGTCCAAGGGCAGCCCCTGCTCTAGGGTTTGTGGATATGACTTGTCTGACGCCATTCCCAATGGGCTTTTAAGATCCTTTTGCCATTGCTGGGTCTCCGTCAGATTCTTTCCTGCTGAGGTATGCGAGGCAGGTCTGCCGTCCCGGTCCTAGGCCCTGCACCCGCTGTGGAGCAGTGCTCCTCTCCAGGCCTGGACTGTCCCGAGCATGGAAACTTCTCCACTGGCTTTCGGTGGGCACAAATGTCTTAACGATGCAGTTTGGCTCCTCCTCAGAATTCTATAGGACCCTGTGGTGGGGCGTGGAGTCAGGAAACGGAGGGCTTCTGGCCTTCTGTGCACCCATAGATTGGCTGGCTCTTCCTATGATCTTACACAGAGGAAACAGTTGACAGGGCTGTAAACTGTATATAGTTCTGGCCCCTCGGCTGCAGACTCTTACACTGAGTGCACAGTTGAAATCTTCATGAACTTGTGGTTTATTAGAACAGAGACAGTGGCACTAGCTGGACACCCAGCGGCCCCACTTGCAGGAGCATCACTGAGGCTGAACCACCCCCGGGGAGTCCCCAGCACAGCACAGCTGGACGATGGGAGGGTCTTAGGAACAGCAGGAGACGCCGGGGGAAAAGCTGAATAGGGCAGCAGGGGTCAAGCCAGTGTGAGGGAAACTCCTGGAAACCCAGCCTGGGCAAGTTGAGGAGATGAAAGCAAATGACTGTTAGCTCTGGGACACTCTGGACCCTAGTATAAGAAGAGGAGATAGAATGGTGGGCAGTGGGGAAGGGGCCTTGCCAGAGTCTCCTTCACGGAATTCAATCTTGCCACCTTCTCCCACAGAACTGGCTTGTAGGGGCCACAGGGGCTGGGACCCTCCTTCACCTGCCTCGGGAGCAACAGGCAGGCAGTTGCCAGTTACAGCAAGCAGAAGGCCCTGGGCCGGCCTGACTGTGGGCCTGCCTTGTGGCAGAAGGAGGCATGCCGGCGATCCCCCAGCTGTAAGAGCTGACCACAGGCTTCTGAGAACATGGACTCCTTTACTTCCCAGGCACCCTTCCTGCGTTTACTGTGTGCCAGGCACTGTTCTGAAGTCTTTTCAAACAGCATGTCAGGATCCTAACCAAGACCAGAAGCCTCTCTGCCTGTGGCAGCTGGGGGACCTCCAGTGGCTGCTCTGACACCCGCCACAAGCACCTTCCCAGAAGGCAATTTGTTAGAAATACCTCCCTCTTAGACAGGGCCTGCTGCAAGGCTAGAGTCATCTTTGTCCTGTTTCCCGACCCACACAGAACAAGTCCGTCCCTTAGTTGTCTGTGGTCCTTTGTTTTTTCCCAGGGCCGCCTTCTAGGTAGAGGCCACCTAGGACTAAAGTAGCTTGGCCGAGGAGTCTGGACCCCAGGCTGGCCCCCAGTGACTGCCCCCACCCCCACCCGACCCCCAGGATCAGGACTTTCCCAAAGGGTGTTCAGTTTTTAGTTAAGTAATAACAAAATAACATAGCCTTATGCCAAGTTTGGCTACACAAGCCACAAGTGCTGGTCGATTTTCTTGACTAACTGTGGCAGTTGCTAAAGATGACTGTTGACTCAGCTCCTTGTGACTTGCAAGAGGGCATCTACCGCTTCTCAACCTTTACTCCCAAAGCTTTTTGGGGTATTGAGGGGTCCTTCTGTGTAGACGGGCACCAGATAAGCCTCAGGAAACTCCAACCCTCCGTGCCTTCACTCCATCCCCTAGTATGTCACTTGTGGGGCTCAGCACTGCCGCCTCCAAGAGCCAGGTTGCTCTGGCATGGGTGGAATAACCATGTCCCTGAGCTGTTCCACAGCGTCCCAGTCTGACTTGATAAGGTTGGACCTTGCTTCAGAGCACAGCTCATGGGGCTTCCCACACACAAAAGTGGCCCCTGTGGATCAGTTCTCAGGCAACCACTTCCTTCTCTAAGACGGCAGCCAGGCCAGCTCTGTCTCTGGGGTGGAATTTTTTAGGGGCAAATTGAGGCTCACGGCATGCTTGGTTCTTTCCATGGTTTGGCAACTGTGGCCATTGCTGGGAGGAACACTGGGGTGCATATGACCCTTCTTTTCAATACATCTGTATCTTTGGGGTAAATACCCAGTAGTGCAATTGCAGGGTCATAGGGAAGCTCTATTTTTAATTTCTTAAGGAATCTCCACACTGTTCTCCAAACTGGCTATACCAACTTACATTCCCACCAACAGTGTAAGACGGTTCCCCTTTCTCCACATCCTCTCCAACACACATTATTTCTTGTCCTGTTAATTTTGGCCATTCTAAGTGGTGTAAGGTGGTATCTCAATGTGGTTTTGATTTGAATCTCCCTGATGGCTAGTGATGAAAGGCAAAGGAAACAAAAGCGAAAATGAATTTTTGGGACGCCATCAAGATCAAAAGCTTCTGCACAGCAAAGGAAACAGTCAACAAAACAAAGAGGCAACCCACGGAATGGGAGAAGATATTTGCAAATGACAGTACAAACAAAAGGCTGATACCCAGGATCTATAAAGAACTTCTCAAATTCAACACACACGAAACAGATAATCATGTCAAAAAATGGGCAGAAGACATGAACAGACACTTCTCCAAAGAAGACATACAAATGGCTATCCAGGCTCACTCTTAATCTCTGTCGTCTAAGCAATGGCAGCTCATCTCCATGCATCCGCTTTCTCCTTCTGACCTTGATTTGCCCAGCATTCCCCTTCTCCCACCATGTCCCACTGCACTTCTACTTCTCTGCCCTCAGTCTCCTCTCTAAAGCTCACCAATTTATGTGTTTCTGCCTCCCCTTCTCGCCTTCTCAGTTTCTGTCCCCGGTCCCACAGCTGTCTGTATTAAATGCTCTCAAGTGCATTTTTTTCCATGACAAACTCTTTGATTCACATAATTTCTAGTCTAGAAACTCAGTAAAGCCTCAGCTCAGGCTACTTCAGTTAATCCGGACGTCCCCACTTCCCTGAAGAGCACAGCAGGGGCCGCGTCACATCTGTTCTTTGCACACACGGCTTGCATCTGCCAGCAAGACTTCTCTCTCTCTCTTTCTCACACACACGCACACGCATGCACGCATGCGCGCATGCACAGTGGGTCCTGTACCTCCTCAGTGTTTGGTCTGTATACCTGTCCGTACAGCGAGTCTCCTTGAGTGAGATCAGCAGCTTAGTCTCATTCAACATCCATCTCTGCGTTCTCAGCCCCTGGTGTAGGAACTGACACACACCAGTTTCTCCACGGGCATGGGTCGAATAAATGAATGTGCGGAGAAATAAAATTTGTCCCACAGTGTAAAAGAGATCACTGTGAAGAGACGCTGTCTGCCCCTGAACAGACCGTCTCCCCATATCAGAATCGCCCTGTATGACTGGTATATTCCTGTAACCCTAAGTGAAAAAATCCTCTCTCGAGAACAAGAGTACTCTGAGAAATTTTGTGAGACATCTACTCAGTTCATCTTGTACTGGAGTTCCTTGATATGTTTTACTTTACAGTTCCCGAAGACTTTCCTAAGATTTCTTTCCAAATATGGGGCGGGGGGAGATGGAGAAAAGAGTGATATTTGCACTGGGTTCATTTGGAGAACAGTTTTATCACTAGATAATTTGATGTCAAGATAATGACAGATGCACATGTGGGTAATTTTTAGGCCCTCAATATGTTTGTATTGCAAGATGTAAATTTGGTTTTGATGTTTATTTCTCCCCAGAGGCAGTTGAGTTTCCTGGTTCAGGTTGGTGTCCGGCGGTTTGAGTCCGTTTGCCATTGTTCTCCCTCTGATTTTCAGGTTGACTTTGATCAACTTCAGGATAATTTGTGTCAGATGGAGAGAAGATGCAAAGCTTCATGGGATCACCTCAAGGCAATTGCAAAACATGAAATGAAACCAGTTTTAAAACAGAGAATGTCAGAGTTCCTAAAAGACTGTGCAGAGCGGATTATAATTTTAAAGATTGTCCACCGAAGAATAATTAACAGGTGAGTGGATGAAGGAACCAGTGTTAACACCTGTATATAGTGGCATGTTAAAAATGGTCTACAAACCATGACCTGAAGGTTACGTTTACAGAAGTTGTACTGTAAATTCATAGAAAATACACCTTCGCGCAGGTTTGTTTCAGGGGTGTTTTTCTTACACACACCCCCCAATAATAGAATGTCATTGGATTTTGAGGTTGCAAGCAATCTCAGAGATAGTGTGATCCAAAAATCACACTTAATCTGGAATCGCCTCTCTCAGATCTTTTTTTTTTTTTTAGATTTATTTTATTTATTTGACAATGACACAGCGAGAGAGGGAACACAAGCAGGGGGAGCGGGAGAGGGAGAAGCTGGCCTCCTGTAGAGCAGGGAGCCCGATTTGGAGCTCAATCCCAGGACCCTGGCATCATGACCTGAGTGGAAGGCTTGAGCCACCCAGGCGTCCCACCTCTCTGAAATCTGACCAGTAGAGCCTGTATGTCTACATCTGTTTGAACAGGTCTGTGTGCACACAGCCTGTGTCCTTGCAGGGCCGTTTGACTTGTTGTCAGTAAAACTCCTTTATATGATCTGCAGTGTTCCCTCCAAGACCTCCCACCTGCTGTGGCCTGCCTGGGTGAGGCCTGGGCCCACCACCAGTGTCACCCTCTGGGTAGCCGCCCTTAGAGTCACGGGACCCAAGAGGCCCCTGAGATGCACAGGGCTGCAGGAGGCCTTGCCTGCCTGCACAGAGGCTGGCTGGGGTCCAGGCCTTCTCCACTGCTGTCCAGGGCTGGCTCACCTGTAAGCAGGAGCCATACCCAGACCCAAACGTGGGTCTTCTGACTTCCTGGGCCAGGCCGGTTCTGACCACGCACCACCACTCTCTTCTGGGTGATATCAGAGTATGGTTGTAGGCTTCTTGGCCTGGCCTTCGGGGTCCAGCTGCTCTGTCCTGGGCCTTACTAAGTAGATGGGCCTGTCCCCAGACCTGCAGGCTGGGGTCCACCCAGAGCAGGTGCTCTGGTGACAGGCCTTCAGAGACAGGCCTCGTCGTGGTTCTGTGAAGGGAACCCACCCCTTGGGGCTTTTCCAGGAGACCTGCTGCCTCTCGAGTGCATTCCCAGGCTGGTGTCCAAGCACTTGATTATTTTTTTTAAACAGATGGGCAGTATTTTCTTTTATCCTTATTAGTGTTGTATTTTTTTAAATTAACTTTTTATCTCTTCCCTTCTCTCCCACCCTCCTTTAACCTTCTTTTTTTGTTCCTTCCTTCACCCTCTTTGAACCCACCAGCACTTTAACAACGTAATTGTCTTGTCTGCCTGAGAGCTCTTACCCACCTTTGTTGCTTCCGTAACTGTACACCTTCTGGGTTTTGATCCAGACTGTTGCTGGGTGGAGAAGGTAGTGGTAGTCTTTAGATGTTAGCCAGGGCAAGAGTAGGGAAGAGAATCTTCCTTCCAGGTTGACCACAGTCCACTACTTGTACTTCAGGAAATCAGTTGTAAACCCCTCTCACTGCACTCCACCTTGACCTTACAGGGACCTCTGGGGTAGAGGGACTGATCAGAGACTTCCCATTGAAATCAAGATACACTGTGCTTTTAACGAGTTTAACAAGCGGAGTCCAGGAATGTGAGTGGCTCTGGCCCTCCATGCTTAGTAGGACACGAGCAATTTCCAACTCAAAACTGCTCGAATAAACAAATAGTTTCCACTTGGAATGTTATGAATCTGGAGCAATTTTCTGAAGGCCTTGTAAAGCTGTTAGGCCTGATCCCATTAGCCATTTTATCCCAGACAGGTAAAAACTCATCTTGGTGATGCAGCTGTTCCTTAAGCTATAGGCATCTGTGTGTGTTTTCGTGTATGTGTGTGTGTGTATAAAATGCACATAATGATTGCTCTGATTGTCCCATTCTCCCTGGTAAGCTGGTTACCCAAATGACAGTTGCTTTCACATGACCCAGGTTCCTATCTCCTCCCTGGTGCCCGTCCCACTGGGGATGCCCAGCACGAGCTAGGAATGAATCATGGATGTAAAAGGGGCATGAGTCCAGGTAGTCGCCAAGACAAGACACCAAACCATAGCACCCTGGCTTCAGTTGAAGTTGTTAGCGGGAACACCATACGCAGAAGTGATGAAAGTAGGATTATTTTGTTGAAATGGCCATGGAGGCCCGAGAGCCCTGAAGGCTGTCCTTCCTCTCTCCCTCCCCACGACCAGCATTTCCCAGGAGCATTGCCTGTGACTGCTGTGGTCTAACATGTTCCCTTTACACGCTGGACAGCTGAGACCCAGAGAGTAAAACCCTAGTCGAGGCGGTGTGCAGATCAGCCTAAACAGAGGACTTTGGAGCAGAAAGTTGGAAGCCGCTAGGCCTTCATCTTTTTTCCTCACCTGCAAGTGTGAGAGTTATTTTTTTATCTGTGTAATTAGGAATTCATGCAACAGGGCACTTTTTTGAAAGATGCCGATGTCCCACAGGCACGGCTCAGAGGTTCTCAGGGTGTGAAGGTTATCTGGCTCCTGGGGGCGAGCCCAGACCCTCACAGGCAGTAGAACTGCGGATCTGTTCTCATGACACTCAGATATGCAGAGAAAAGAACTTGGCTCCCCTCACTGTCCAGTCCAGCTCCTTAATGACCACTGCCTGACAGGTCTGCTGACCCAGCCAGTAATGTAAACAGCTAAACTTTTTATCTCCTGAGTGTTTGGTCTTCAGGAGTTCAACTCATCCCTCTCAAAGTTGTCCTTGGGGAAGAATAGTGATTTCTAGTGCTCAGTGGAGAAGAAGGGGAGATAGGTTCCCAGATGGAGCCATCTGGAACCTCACGGGCCTCGTATGAGGACAGGATAGGCCCATGTCTGCTGGCACCCCCTGCTGTGATTGGCAGCTAAAGGGACAAGTCGTCGGGTCTCCCCTCTCTCTGCTCCACTCATCCCCTCACACCCTTCAGGCTCTTTGCTCACACCCTCTGTGTTCCCTAGGGTCTGCTGTACACCACACAGGATCCCATGAAGGCTGAGGAGTCTGGCCAGACCCTCCTGCTTCCTCAGCTTACCATGCTGCTGTTTGCATTCTGCCAGGCATGTTCTGTTTGGGTCTGGAACCCTTTGTCTTGCACAGGGACCTCCTGATGGGACAGAAATCCCTCTTGGCCTCAGTGCACCGTAGCCTCTCAACAGACCTCTCTCTGGTGCAGGTTCTCCTTGGAGAGAGATGAGAACCCATATCTAGCCACCTACCTTCCCTGCTCGCCTTGGTCGTGGAGTGAAAGCAGCTGGCGCTCCCACCTCCCCTTCCTGTCTGGCCCTCCCTTAGTTACTCCACTGGGTGTCCTCTTGGTAAAGTGGCAGATAAAAGAACTTCGACCATCAGCTTTCAAAAACCATTGCATGGCTAAGAAGATCTCATTCTGCAAGCCTGAATGTGCATATTCCCCTTTCTTTTCACACTGCCCCCTCTGCAGCAGCCTCGCATGCCCGTGCCAGTAGACTCACTCATTGGGCTGAGTTACGCACGCAATGATGGGCACTGGAGCCCGGGGGCCAGTGGATGGAGGCCTCTGGAGAACTCAGCAAGGGGCTGGCACTCCAGGGGTAGAGATGGGGAGACAAGCAACACCCACACTGGCTTCCTGGTACCCCCAAATCCACCCCTCCCCTTCTTGGGCCAGACCCCGTAATCATTGGCACACTTGAGGGAAAGAGTGGATGGCGGAACAGAGCAAAGAGACTGAGGGATCATCCCCTCAATTTTTCTTGCGTGCGCTACCCTATGCTACCGCATCATAGATCCTATCTGCCCTCTCTGGTGTCAGGTAGGAGTAAGAGCCAGGAAGAAGGATCAAGAGTGTAATCAACACAGGGAATGACAAAGTGCTGTTTTATAAAACAGATCAGGCTTCTCTGCGGAGGTGATGGTTGGGCAGAATCTTGTAGGATGAGAGACAGGAAACAGCTGGGACTAGACACCTTTCAGAGCCCGTGGTCCTCCCAATGGAATGGCCTCCCCGCCCCTCCTATTGCAGGCTTTCAGCCATCTCAGTGTCCCTGTAGGATCCCCGCACACCAGCCCTGGGGCCTGAGGCTTCTTAAGGAATCTTGAGTCCATTGCGGCTGGGTCCAGTTGAGATGAGAGAGGAAGTGGGGCCGCTTGCGCGGTACCTTGTATGGATGGACCACGTTTTGTTAACCTGTTCATTTGTTGGACATTTGGATCATCTTTACTTTTTGGCTGTTATGATTATTGCTGCTACGAACATTTCTATAGAGGTTTTGTGTAGTCACGCATCTTCTTTTCTTCCAGGTATATACATAGGAGCAAAATTGCTAGGTCATAGGGTAACCCTGTGTTTAACTTTTTAAGAACTGCCAGACTTTTCCATAGCAGCTGAACCATTTTATGTCTCTGCCTGATGCATTATGAGGGCTCTAGTTTCTCTGAGTCCTCACCCACTCTTGTTACTGTCTGTAGTTTTGATTTTCATTCTCCTAGTGATATGAAACAACTTTTCAGGCACTTATTAGCTATTTTTGTATCTTTTTTGGAGAAATGTCTGTTCACATCCTTTGTCCATATTTTCTTTGTCTTTTCAATGTTGGGTTGTAATATATATATATATTTCCTGGATACAAATTTCTTATCAGACACATGACTTACAAATTCTCTCCCATTCCGTGGGTTGTTTTTTCACTCATGATAGTGGCCTTTTGAGACACCCAAGTGTTTAATTTTGATGAAGTCGAGTTTATCTATTTTTTTCTTTGGTTGCTGATAGTTTTGGTGGCCATATAAGAACAAAATCATTGGGTAATCCAAAGTCATGAAAACTTACAGTCTGTGTTCCTCAAAGAGCTTTATAGTTCTAGCTAAATTTTCTGACTTTAAACAGCATTTTTTCAGCCCCTTTAATTACAAGTTGTCTGTTTTACTGTATTATTCTTCACATAAAGAATAGGCCCATTTCCCTCACTCCAAAACAAAACGAAACCCCTATTCATATTGTACAAATTAGAATGATCAAAAACAAAAGTAGTTGTCCACAAATAGTGGTATCATTTATATAAGACTGGTCTACATACTAATGTCCCTCTGTCTCCTAGTATCTTCTTTCTCATTTCATTATAACTAAAGATGGTGTACATATTTGCTTATTTAATTTCTTTTACAAAGTGTTTGTCAAAAAAATCCAATAGTTTTTAATTTATAAAGTTAAATAGCTGAAATTTATTTGGGGCTACTTATGTGGTGTTTTTGAATGAAATTAAGATTGTATGTGGGGCACCTGAGTCGTTCAGTCAGTTAAGCATCAGGCTCCTGATTTCAGCTCAGGTCATATCCCAGGGTCATGAGACCCAGCCCTATGTTGAGCTCCACAGCCGGCATGGAGCCTGCTTAGCATTTTCTCTCTCTCTCCCTTTCTCTCTGCCCCTGCGCCCTCCCCCACTCATTTGTGCACACTCTCAAAAAAAAAGGGGGGGGGGATTGTATGTAATATCATGAGAAAATATTTCAGAGTATTTACTCACAGAAAACTTAATCAGCATTTTTACAAACCATCCATTAACAGCTCATGTGATTGGGTTTATTCCAGTAATCATTACAGCAGGTTCTCAAGGAGTCACTAAGCTGCATTTCCTTATTCCGTATTCAGCTCTTACATAAGCTAGAAACTTGTGCAGTGTTTTCTTGAAAATATTACAAAAGTGTTTGTTGCACATACATTTTAGAAAAACAGTAAACCACCGAGAAGCAAACAAAACAGTAACTAAATCCTGAAATCCCACCACCTAGACATCCTCCATCAGCGAGAAAGTGAGTTGAACTGGACTTCCGGTTGAAGTGGCGGTTCCAGAAGACTCAACCCCAGAGCCCCAGGAATGAAGAGCACTGCCTGCCTGACTGGTTTCCTGCTGGGAGTTTTTAGACCATTGGTTTTTTGTTCCTTAGAACTGGCATCATCACCGCTATTGGCTTTTCCATTGCAGGTTCCATTCCTTTTTGCTGTTCATGGGGCACCCGCCTTACGCAATTCGGGAAGTCAACATAAACAAGTTCTGCAGGATCCTCAGTGAATTCGCGCTGGAGTATCGCACCACCAGGGAAAGGGTTTTGCAGCAGAAACAGAAACGGGCCAACCACAGAGAGAGAAATAAGACCAGAGGGAAGATGATCACTGATGTAAGTTCTGTGAAACCTGTCGCTTTGTGTCGTTTGTTGTAAAAGTAGATGAACCCCCGCAGTGTGGGGCTGATCTTTTTTTTTTTTTTTTTTTTTTTTGTGGAAAAAAATGCCATCTTTTAAAAAGTGCTCTTAAACTCTTCCTCTCCTATTACTGTGAAAATCTGCTATTATGACAGACATGGGATAAGTCCATGTGAATTAAGGCTATGTGGCTAGAAGAGGAACTTTAACCCATGTCGGGGTGTTGTAGGCTGTGGTGTTGTGAAAAGCTTGATGCCGTTTTCAACCTCTGGAATGTGGGTAAAAGTGGAAGAAAAGAAAAAATATAAAAGACAGTGCCACGTGTCCTAGGAAGACAGATATACTGATTTGGGAATTGAGTCAGGATTTTAATCATTCTAACGTGCTGTACAACCAGTTGACACATGGACCCATTCAAGGCACTGAATCAAGAAAAAATGGATGTGGTTGCTCAAAGACACAATCTGAGGGTCCCTTGGGTCAGAGAACCTTCACATGGGAAGAGATCCACAGAACGGTGAATCCAACAGGAGTTCCCCACAGCCCCTTGGGAGTGGGAGTGGGCACCCGCATGCTTGTGTGCTTCCCCTATTCCTGGGCTCCCCTCTCCCACCTCAGCCTGGAACCCTGCAGGCCACAGGTGCTGTGGGCGTTCAGATGCAAGACGCTCTGTAAGTGGAAGGGAAAGGGATGTGTGAAGATGCCAGAGATGAAGACCCACCATGCAGGTGCCTCTTTCTGGTGGGTCTTTAGGAAACTTAACTCACCTGTATATGGATCTGCGAAGCACATTGGCACTCAGTGATACAGAGAATAGGTTGGGTAAATGTCCAAGCGGTAGAGTGCTATCATTCTAAGGGTTGCAAGCCTCCACTGAGCTCAAATTAGGCAGATTTCTTTGGGGGAGGAATCAAATCAGTTCTACCCACTGTCTCCAGGTAGGTGTGCATGTTGTAGGAGAAACAGAGGGCACGTGGTTACTGGCCACATTCTTGAGGGATATGGAGACAGGATCTATCAGCTCAGAAATTTTGTTGTAATTTTAAGACATTTCTAAGAACAACCAGGGACTCATCCCCTCACCCAGACTCCTTGTTCACCCACAATTTTCTCAACCCTTACATCACTTCTCTGCAGAGGAGCCCTTTGTATAGCCTGCTGCAGTTCCGAATTCCCATGCCACCAGCTGAAATCTGGGTTTGGTAGGACGTATAGCCTCCCAGAGGACAGCAATTGGAAGCAAACTGAATCCATCTGGGCAAACTGTGCCCACTTTTCATTCCAAGGTGTTATTTTTAAAAGTTTTAAAAGGGGCTTCCTTGTTTCTGAAGAAGTGAGACACATTGGCAGGTGAAAACTACAAGCCCAATAGGCTTAATAGTTATGAAAACACAAAAATTTCTTGCCAAATTCTTGAGATTTTTTTTTTTTACAGATCCCACTAATTTTCGAATTCTGCCCTTCTCTGAAAACATTCAGCTTGCCTATTTATAAACAAGGGTAAATGTTTCTAGAGTTTGAGTCAAAAATATTTAAATTACCATTCATATGTGGACAGAGCTGGCTTCAGGGTTCATCCTCCACGGGGTCCAATTTTCGGTGGCCAAAGTGGCATCATTCACGTAGAGAGACTGCCATCTGCTGGAAGATTTGGATATTGTTGCTCAAGACGAAGTGTAGAGCTGCTTTTCCGGACTCTGAATTAGGTTCCCCTGGTGTTCCCACATGTGCAACTGCAGTAGAAGACAAACTTATACCCCAAGGATGTCCTCATGATTAGAAAGCCACACATACACAACTTAAACCACTAAAAACAAAACCTAGCAATAGATGGAGTCCCTGAACGTTAGAGCTGGAAATGATTTTTAGGGAAAATCATTTTTAATATAGATGCTGGGTAAAATGAATGCAGAAGTGGTAGCAATTAGAGATGATTTTAGGAAAACAATTATTGTTTAAGACACAGTGAAATCTGGGTAAAATCCAAAGACCCTGCGTTTGGAGTCTACCCTATATCTGCCCCTGTGTGCCTGGCGCTCCTCTTCTTTCTCTGCTTCTGAAGTGCAGGCTGCTTTTCTCAAAATCCAGGAGCCCTCCCAGGTAGAAGTCAGTGAGAAACTAGGGGATTCCTCATCCTTGTGCCCTGAGCTAGCTCTAGACAAAATAGTGACACAGACAAGGCAAGCAGCACAAGATGCCGTGGCCCTGTCTGCTGTCATCATACTCAAGATGGGCTGCAAGACCTCAGGCCATCAGTCCCAGGACCTCCCCATCAGGGCTCATGGGGGAGCACTGTTGACCTTGAAAATGAACCAGCTGTTATTTTAGCAGCAAAATTAGTTTATTCAGGAATGGCAGACGAACTGCAATTTGGGACATGCAGGCTATGACCAAAGCATAGGCAGGTCCAGAGAACAAAGGAGAGGAACATTAATTTATTGAGCAAAGAGGACATTGGGAAGGGCTGCTTCCAGTGAAAGTCCCTTGGAAGAAAGTAAGCATTCAGGGTGGCAGTGGTTTCTCATTGGCTGAGTTGTGGCAGTTTCTCATTGGCTGGGCTGTTGCCAGGTGAGGAGAGAATCTTCATCCCTCTTGGGTTGTAAGTTAGGCTGCTTCTTGTTGGTGGCTGCAACTGAGGAGAGCACCCCCTCTGCTGTCCTGACTATTTTAAATATTTCCTTCAGTTTTGCAGGCATGTCATCTCAGCTTTGTCTTCTAGAAAAAGGGAATGCTAGTTCCTTTTAGCATTGAGAAGGCTAGAGATTTTGTATACGTAGTGCCTTGCACTTGGGCTGATGGCTGAGAAAATACCAACAATCCTGGTTAAATAAATAAGCTCTAAGGTAGACATAGAAATAGAGAGGACAGTCTTCTCTGGGTGTAGTGCCACTTGCCTGAGGGTTGTGGGAAACGTGGCGAGCCAGAAACATTTTGTCATTTCAGCTCCTGAAAGTTGAGTTGGTTCTTAAAAACCTTGTGTCCAATCTGCGGGCCTGGCTTTGTAACCTCAGTGGAAACACAGGTTACACTGAGGGTATTTTTCATCTAAACCAAGAGATGGACATGACGTTCACCCTCAGTTTATTTTTAGGAGAGGGATATTTATTTAAAAGGTGCTTCAAGAAGTTTATCTGGGATAATTAAAAGTTGGGCGTGTTCTCTCAGAAAGCCTCCATGAGGGGCGGGTAAGATTTTTAAAAGGACTGAATTTCATGTTTCTGAGGAGAGAGTAATGGGACCCATTCCGCTTGGGCAACTGTTGTGCTTGTTCTGTCTGGTGGGTGTGGCAGGATTCACGGAGGGCCAGACCCGGCAGCCTGGGCAGGGAGGCTCAAGCTCTCCGGGTGAGAGGGGGATAGCAGCTGACAGGGAGCACCAGGCACGTAGAGGCTGGTTCACATGTAGAGGCCCTGATGACTGGCAGGTTGTGATGGGTTCCACAGGATGTGGGCAGCTGAGGAGCAGAGCATGGAGCTGGGAGTGAGGTCTCCAGTAGTCAGGATACCAGGTACGCTGGCTAGGCACCCTTGGATGGCCTCAGGAGGTTGGTCTGGAGCCCCACAAATGCCTCCTGACATTACTCAGAACTGGCTTTGGGGCTCAGAGAGGGAGCACCTGGCCACAGGCAGGAGGAGGGCTATGCAGTCGGGGTCTGGCAGTTCCTGCATCAGGAGGACGGACCCTGGTTGTGGCGGCCAGTTTTTTTATTTGGAATATGGTGTGACATTGAGATATGCTAATCTCTGTACCTTCTAAGAATCCCTTCTGTCTTTTCCATCCTGTCCTGTCCGCTCGGGTAGACTGATGAAGAGGATGACATGGAGGTAGGACTGTTTCTGAACATGAAGAAGGCAACAGTTGACCTTCCCAAGCGTGCTGTAGAGTCTAACCTAACCTAAGCAGCATGAGGCATCAGCACCAACCAGTGCTCTAAACCATGCATGATTGTTTTCTGGTTGCTTTCCGTGTGATCACTAACCTCCTTACACGGGTTCTCATCATGATGGGGATGCCAGGAATCAAAAGGCTAACTGTATTTCCCAAGTCTCCCTCAGTCCCAGGCCCTGTCAAGAATGACAAGTTCAGCTGGTCTAATATTGGAGATATTTTCCCAATATTAGAGAAGTAGACAGGGAATTTTCCCTCCAGCCCCTTGGCTGAGCCTTTGGGCAACCCCAGTATGAAAACTGGATTCTAGAATAACCATGAAAAGAGCCCTAAAACCAAAGAGAAAGTGGGACAGTGACCACAGATGTGGTCATTGCTCAGGGGCAGCCATTGACTTGTGTCCCTTTTCTCAGCCGGCATCCATCGGACTCACTGGAAGTCATGTTTGCAGGGGTGGGATGTTAGGGGCTCCTCCTCCTGGCCCTGGTGCAGATGGGAGAACCAGAGACGACGTCAGGGCTGATTGACCCCAGAAGATGAGGGGGCAAGCAGATGGTACAAGCAGATGTGTCCTGGGCTCTGTTGCCATGGCTGAGACACTTGATGAAAAGAAGCCAGGAATCTGTGGGACTGCTCTTTGCAAACATTAATCTGACTTTCTCCTTCTCATCAGCTGTTTGGCCTTGTGTACATAGGGCCCAGTGTTCTAGCGTACCTCTTGTAAAACATATATGCCCTGATTCTTTGCTGAGCTACAGTTAGAGGATATGATCATGTATGTTTGATGCATTTTCAAGCAACCCCTTGTCTGACACAGCCAGAAGCAATGAGTGCGGCCAAACTCCATTTCAGCATGAGTATCTGTGTCACATGCTGGCCGGGGGCCTGAAATTGATTCCCTTGGGGCCTTTGGCAAGTCACTGAATCTGGAGGGCTTCAGTTTCCTTCTCTGTCAAGTGGGATGGGAGTAGCTCTGGAAAGATTCTTCCCAGTGCTTTTACCATAGTAGGATTCTGTGACTGAATCCCACTTCTAAAATGCTAACATCCTAAATGATCTATAAGAAAATTTTAACTGCTCTCTGATGCTAAATTAAAAAAAAAAACTTAATACATTTGATTGACTGGGCATATTTAAATTCTCATATCAGGGCTTTGGTGTTAGAAACAGGTGGGGTTTCTGAGTTCTTCCCAGGGTTGGTATCCTTGGTCCTTAGCACCCACTGAGGGCAGCTGTGGGGGAGGGAAGGGTATGGGCCTTCTGGGACCAGAGCTCTTCTTTCTGATAAGAGAACTTCCCGTCTGTCTGGATGTTTGTCATTGGCATAAGGAAAATGTTAGGGACAGCGGTGGAGAATGTGTCTCTGGAATGCACACAAACAAGGAGGTTTTTTCCTCAATGGAAGTTGGTGTTCTGGGGAGTCATCTCACGCCCTTTCCCCTACTTTGGTCTTGCAGTCGGGCAAGTTCTCCAGCAGCTCTCCGGCACCCCTGAGCCCGCCGCAGGGCCTGAGCTATGCGGAGGATGCCACAGAGCATGAAAACATGAAGGCTGTGTTGAAGACCTCATCGCCGGCGCTGGAAGATGCCACCCCGGTGCTAGGTGTCCGCACACGCAGCCGAGCAAGCCGAGGTGACTCCTGGCAGGGGGGCGGTTGGGGGGGTCCCCGTCATGGTGGTGCAGGTGACAATGCCCAGGAAGTATCGGCTGAGGCCCGCCCGTGCTGACCTAGACCCTTGCCTTCACTCACATCTCTGGGGCTCACTGTAGTACTTCATCTCCAAAGCACAGGGCCCTCCAGCAGGGTAACTTAATTCACATGGGAGGAGTTTTGGTTATGAATGGACCCTTATGGGTTAAAGCAGGGGACAGCCAGCCATGGCCCCAGGCCCAATTCAGCCAGCCACCTGTTTTATACCTGAGATTTTCCCTGGAATGTAGCCAGGCTGACGGGTGTGGGTGCTGTCCATGGTGCGTGAATGCGGCGGTGGCAGAGTTGGCTGGTTGTGGCAGAGACAAGTGGGGCCCATAGAGCCCCAGGTTTTCACTGGCTGGCCCTGTGTAGGAAAGTTTGCTGGATTCAAGCACAGCCCCTTTTGCCTTTTTAAATCTTTACAGGCAAGGAAGAAATGAAAACTAAAGATTGTAAAGACAGATAAGAGTTTCTAGGTTTGTTTCATAACTTAGTGGGGGCTATTTTATCCCACCAATAAATTATTTAGTAATTTTACTCAATTATAACTTAATTCAGAATGAGGTGCCTTTTTCACTTGAGAATGTTTGGTGGTGGTCCTCCACTTTGACCTGAGAATGTTTGGTGGTGGTCCTCCACTTTGACCTGAGAATGTTTGGTGGTGGTCCTCCACTTTGACCTGAGAATGTTTGGTGGTGGTCCTCCACTTTGACCTGAGAATGTTTGGTGGTGGTCCTCCACTTTGACCTGAGAATGTTTGGTGGTGGTCCTTGATCCAGCCTGACAGCACAGGAACCCTCCTCGGTCTCCGTACTGCCTGCAACACACAGCCCACACTGTTGGTGCTGTTGCTTGGGGCCCTGCGGTTGGGTCCCAGCCTGTCTCCCCACTTAGCACTCACTCTCCCCCACATGTGGGCACCACTCTTCTCTGCACCCTGTTGCTCTGAGCCCCCCCCCCCCCCCCCCCGCTGGTGGTGCTGTCTCCTTTCCTCTGCCAGTCCAGGCCCCATTCACCTCCAGAATCCACCTCCGCCTCCATACTCCTCAACTCAGAGGGCTGCTCCTTCCTTCCACAGACTCCCGAGCCCCCAGTTCAGGCTGCCTCAAGATTACAGACTTTATCACTAAAGAGAACAAACTCCTGGAGGACAGGCTTTCTCCTCTCAGTGTTTGCTTGGCACATGCTAGGTGCACCTCGAGGAAGGCATTATCACTTATTGTCTAAGCTGTCATGCTCTGGCATGTGACAGTGGTTCTGGTAGTCATTATACTGGGTGACAACAGAGAACAGACTGGGTAAACTGGGTGGTGGATTAGCTTACTTATCACAAAAACTCAGTAAAGCAGTGAGCACATGCAGTGCCCATCAGGCATTGTCCCAGGCATAGGAGAACATTGGGACTCACGAGATGGCAGCTGGAATGTCGAGCTGCAACCTGGAGAAGGCCCGTCAGTGACTCCTAACTACCTTTGCAGACTGACGGTACTTTGGAAATTTTGCTGTTGTCAGCTTTCTTCCATATAACCAAAGGATAATAATAATAATAATAGTAGTAATACAGTAATAATAACTTCAACATAAAAAATAATTGTAGTTTCCAGTTTTCTTTAGAAGAGAGTGGGTTACATGACAGATACAGTTCCTTGGAGCTTCAAGGACCACAAGCTGCCATCGACGGAGGAGTTTTGAAAGGGCTTCCATGCAGTGTGCCAGATCCCTCAGGTTTATGTGGAATTCCCTAGTGGAAATGCACTTCAGGCTTTTTTATGAAATTACCAGATTTTTTTTTTTTTTTTTTACTTCATGTGAGTTCAATATATCACTCTAGTTCCTTTCTCTGCTTCTTAATGCTGGACTTCAGTCTTTACCTTTTAGCAGGGTTTTTACTTTGATAGGCAGTTAAGATGACAGGAGAAGGG
Organism: Lutra lutra; assembly: GCF_902655055.1. NCBI lineage: Eukaryota > Metazoa > Chordata > Mammalia > Carnivora > Mustelidae > Lutra > Lutra lutra. The sequence continues at coordinate 36,529,952 of NC_062289.1, read as the reverse complement.
CTGCCTCCTTTGCCCCAGTGTTATCCTGAGACACAGACGCCAAAGTAGGAAAGTCCTGTCTTCTACTACAGCCTTGATGCCCAAACTGTACCCCGAATACTTGCAAATGTTATTATTATGTCAAAGAACCAAAGATGGGGTTCTCTGAGGTTTGGTTTTTCCAAACTCCCTGACTTCTAGGTAGTCTTGGATGTGGAGTTAGGAGAAGAAAATACAGAAATATTCTGCTTTATCAATGAAAGAGCAGGCTTTTGGTGACCAACAGCAGATAAAGCTGTGAAGAACCACAGTCCTGAACACTCTACATGGTACATTCCAATTGTCTCATTTTCTTTTTGTTTTTCATGTTATTTATTTGAGAGAGAGTGTGTGCACATGGAGGTTGGGGGGGGGTGACAGAGGGAGAGGAAGAGAGAATCTCAAGCAGACTCCCTGCCAAGCTAGGAGCCCAACACAGGGCCTGACCTCACAACCCTGAGATCATGACCTGAGCTGAAATCAACAGTCGGATGCTTAACTGACTGAACCACCCAGGCGCCCCTGGTTATCTGATTTTCTACAAGGAAGGAGAGGTGTCCTCTTCTTGGTCAGTGCTATCTATAAAAGGCCTCCATTTCTCAGAAAAGCCAAGTAGTGACAAGTAGAGAAAGGATGTGTGAGCAAGAAGGCATACTAAAGGAGAGAAAAAAGTGGGAAAGGTCAGATGGTAAAGAAAATAGTTAAATGCTTAGCAGTAAAGATTATCATTCTACATGAGACATCAAACAGGGATAAGAATAAAAGAAAAAACAGAGCTCGGCTGTGTTTTGGAGTGTGTGGATGGGAATCACTTGTAACTCGGTACTCCAAAAGACCCAAGACATTCCATGGGAGAGTCTAGACTCTCTGGCCTCCAGCAGCTCTTGCAGGCTTTCTGTCCTGGCCACCAAGAAGATGAAGGGGAACATGGCCACCAAGAAGATGAAGGGGAACATGGCCACCAAGAAGATGAAGGGGAACATGGCCACCAAGAAGATGAAGGGGAGAGGCGCCTGGGTGGCTCAGTGGGTTAAAGCCCATGCCTTCAGCTCAGGTCATGATCCCAGGGTCCTGTGATTGAGCCCCACATTGGGCTCTCTGCTCAGCAGGGAGCCTGCTTCCTCCTCTCTCTGCCTCTCTGCCTACTTGTGATCTCTGTCAAATAAATAAATAAAGTCTTTAAAAAAAAGAAGAAGATGATGATGATGATGAAGGGGAGCATTAATGTTTGCACTGAGTTGACCACAACCATCAGGAGCCTTGAGGTCCTTTACCTGGGTGGTTTCAAGGGGAGCTCCATGGGGAGATGGAACCTAGTTTGCCTAATGGAACATACAGAATATATTAATTTTAAAAGAGAGAGAATATATTAATTTTAGAAAGGAAGGTTCAGTTTCTCTGTATTTTCAGGGACTTCTGCTTCTAGATGGAACATAGCAGGGCAGGCAGGCCACCACTCCTTCTAAAACAACTAGAATTTTTTTTTTTAATAATGGCAGGAGCTTTCTTTTTAAGGGTATCAGCAACCTGTGAAGGGAAAGAGAGCTAGACAAACTAGAATTGTAGATGAGCTGAGCATGCCACTCCAGGGCCATTTGCCAAGCCTGGGCATAGGCTGAGAATTGGACCTGCTATGGGCAGAAAGACTCGACTAGGAGAGAGAAGCCAGCAGAATGTCTAATAGCCACATGATGTGGCACAAGGGATTAGAAGTAGAGGATCTCCAAACTCCTAGAATGTTTTCTCCATGAGACCTTGGCAAGTGCCAGGACAACATGGAGAAGGGGAGGGAGTGGAGCCAGAAAGGCTGGAAGAAATCTGTAGCCTTGAAGGTCTGAGAAAACAAAGCTAGAGTAAGCACTTTCAACAAATACAGATATTTAGAAAGAGATGGGGACAGATGCTTCACTAGTACTTCACCGTGTCTGGTCCCAACCCCACTCAGTACTTCACCATGTCTGCTTCACAGAAAAGAGTGAAGGCTGGGGGAAATGAGTCTGACCCCAGTCTCTGCGTCTTTCTGTACACAAAGTGCAGTGCATGGTCCAAATTTGAGCCAAGAGGAGAAATGAATATATGGCCAACAAGGAAAAGGAGGCAGTAGCAGCAGATCCACAGGTGGTCCAGATGTTGAAAATTGCAACAAAGTTTTAACCATTGCAAATGTTAGAGAATGTTAAGGAAAGTATAGGCAGATTTATTAAAAAGTGGATCATTTCAACCACAAATTGGAACTTATTCTTAAAAATAATCAAATGGATGTTCGAGAGCTGCGAAAGAAATATATGCATTAAGGAACTCATTGGATGGGTTTAAGAGCAGACTCTCCCCAGCAAAGGAAAGGGTTAGTGCATTCAAAGATAAGTTATTAGAAAATGTGCAAAGTGAAGCATAGTGAAGAAAAAGTGGACAGAACAGAATAAAATGTAATCAAATGGTCTCGCCTTTGTGTAACTGGAGAAGCAAAAGAAGGACAAGAAGCATTAACTCAAGAGCTAATGTCTACGAATCTCCCAATGCTGATGATAGGTATCAACCCACTTTTTAAGAAACTTAACAAATCCAAGGAGAATAAATAAAAAGAAAACTGTGCCTAGGTGTAATGTAGGCAGGCTGCTAAAACCCAGCGATGAAGATAGCATCTTTTTTTTTTTTATAAACATATAATATATTTTTATCCCCAGGGGTACAGGTCTGTGAATCGCCAGGTTTACACACTTCACAGCACTCACCATAGCACATACCCTCCCCAATGTCCATAATCCCACCCCCCCGAAGGTAGCATCTTTTAAAAAGTCAGAGGGAAAAGATAAATTACCTTCTAAGTTACAACCATCAGAATGAGGACTCCATGTTATCAGAAGCTGTGGAAGTCAGAAGAAAGTGAAATGACATCTTCAAACTGCCAAGAGGAAAAGCTCTAAACCTAGAAGTCTGTATCCAGGGAAATTCTTTCAGAAACACAGGCAAAATTTTATTACATTAAAATATAATCTTTTTGATATAATTATTTCCCATTTAAACTGTTACTTTAGGTTAGATTTTTAAGGGGAAAATTAAAATTATAGTGTTTTCTTTCCAACTGCAATTTACATTTTTTTTAAAATTGAAGTATATTTGGCACACAATGTTCTTTTGGTTGCAGGTGTGTAACATTGTGATTCAATGAGTGTATGAGTGTGTTTTATCAGTTTACATATTTTAAAAAATGAAGTAAAAAGTAAAGTGATATGGTGCTATCATAATCTGTAATGCCTCATTCCTTCTACCACATCCCAGTGTATATAAACATCTTGCAGGCCACCTGGGTGGCTCAAGCATCTGACTCTTGATTTCGACTCAGGTCATGATCTCAGGGTCATGAGATCAAGCCGCATGTCAGGCTCCACACTCAGCAGGGGAGCTACTTGAGATTCTGTCCCTCTGCACTGCCCCCCACACACATGTGCCCACATGTGGGCTCTCTCTTTCTCTAAAATAAATAAAGTTCAAAAAAATCTTGCTAACATTTGAGAGACTGTGGTGAGCCAGTGGCCTCTTGGAGTCTCTAAAAAGTGTGGGTAGTGTTTCCCTGATGCTCTGTGTGGGTGCAGGGTTCCAGGGCAAAAAGCTTATACGTGGAAAGAAAGAAAGCATATAAACAGTTACCAGGCAGAAAAGTAACCAAGGCGAGGGGGGGATAAAAAAGCAGAATCAGGACTGAGGTCATAAAAGAATGACATCATCACAAAACCAAGTCTGGCAATCCTGCACATATGGCAACATGTCCCTTTGAAGCATCTCCTGACATATTACAGTGAAAGCAGATCCCTAGGGACATCTAAGATGGGAAGAATTGGGAATTCTTAGTAGGAAGATTAGAGGATGCCTTCATTTTTGGCCCAGTGCTCTGAAAATGTATTATGAGCAAATACAGATGATTGAAAATTGTGTGTTTTTGGAAGGATAGTTTGGCATTTTAAAATGAGACACAGAATTATAAATCAGTAGGTAAAAGGGAAAACTCGCTGGGAAATTGCTGGGCAAAACATAATTGCACTATTGACTGCTCTATCTGCTCAGAGAAAGATCATTGTTCAGAAGCGCTGAAGGGTCCCAGTGTCAGTGCTGTGCCAGTGTGTGAGGACTCTTGCCTCCAATTAGACCACCTGAACCATCCTGAGAAGGCAGAAAAATTTAGCCATTTCAAAAATTCTTTTCTGAGAAGAGCCTATTCTTAAAGGGTTTTATGTTGCTAGAAAATCTAATCTGATGGAAGCAAGTAGATCAAGTGAGCTTGGGCATAAGCAGAAAAGATACAGTTACTGGTTTTATATATACCAGTGCTGTGGCTGTGCTCCCATTCATACGGCAAATGTTTAAAATAACAACAAAACAACAAAACTTTGTCGTTGGAATACACGTTGACCTATAGCCACAGGTCTCAGACACATGCATGTGGTGGGACCCCAGGAATCCTGCTACTCCTTTTGCAAAGTGTGAACTACTTATGTATGCAATTCAGCAATGTGCATTTTACTGGCAGAAATTAGGAGTGAATCATAGCATATTACGTATTTACTGTAAAATTTCAACCACAAACATGTGTCCATAAAAATTACAATCTACTGAACAGTGATCAGCTATTCTTAACGATTGCCGTCCATATCCAAATGCCAAAAGCTTTTAAAAATTAGTATGAGAGAAGTGCCTGGGTGGCTCAATCGGTTAAGCATCTGCCTTCAGCCCAGGTCATGATCCCAGGGTCCTGGGATCAAGCCCTGCCACAGGCTCCCTGCTTGGCAGGAAGCCCTGCTTCCTCTCTCAGTCAAATAAATAAATAAAATCTTTTTTAAAAATTAGCATGCTAATTTTTAAAAAAGATTTTATTTATTTATTTGACTGAGAGAGACACAGAGAGAGAAGGAACACAAGCCGGGGGAGTGGAGTGGCAGAGGGAGAAGCAGAGCTGAAGGCAGACTCTTAACCAACTGAGCCACCCAGGTGCCTCTCCTGTTTCGATTTTTTAAAGGTTAGGTAATCCAGGGTGCCTCAGTCAGTTAAGCAGTTGACTCTTGATTTCGGCTCACATCATGATCTCAGGATCATTAGATCAAGCCCTGTGTTGGACTCTGTACTCAGCTGGCAGTCTGCTTGAGATTCTCTCTTTCTCTCTCTCTCTGCCCCCCTACACCGTGCGCTCACTTGTGCTAGCTCTCTTTCTCTAAAAATAAATAAACCTTAAAGTATTAAAAAAAAAAAAAGTTTAAGCAGCGCAAAGGTAAACCATTATAAAATCATGGTTTCTATTTAACTAGAAGAGAAGTTAGGGTTAGTTGACATTCACTAGGCATAGAGAGCCGTGGATAGAGACCTGAATGAACCCATTTCTCCGGACATTACTGGGTGGACATCGCGGAGTATCTGTGATGTGCTCTGTGCTGTGATGTGTGCGCTCCCAGGATCACGGGGCTGGTCGGGCGGAGGCCTTTGGCAGCCGTGTTCAGGGGAGCAGGTAAGTGCTCCAAGTGCGCATGCGTGAGGGTGTGTCCTCGCGGTCTGGCAGGCTCATGCTGTCGCTCTGGCCGCGGCTATGGCCGGTCACTGGCAGCGCTCTGTGCCTGGAAGAATGTGTTGGCATTTTTTCTAGTGTGTTCCTTCTCTCTGGTTCAGGATCCACCAGTTCCTGGACTATGGGAACCGATGACTCCCCTAACGTCACGGATGACGCAGCCGATGAGATCATGGATCGCATCGTCAAGTCGGCCACCCAGGTGCCCAGTCAGCGCGTGGTGCCTCGGGAGAGGAAGCGGTCCCGGGCCAACCGGAAGTCTCGTAAGTGCCTTGGAGCGGGGGTGAGGGACTTGCCCTAGGGGGACCTGCCCTCCTGACCAATATGCCTGGGGAGGAGCAGACACTGAGTAGCCAGCTCTAGTCATCAGTCAGTGACACGTGGAAGGTCCACCCAAACTCACCAACGAAAGGTCTCCTCGCCAGTGTGGAGGAGGGGGCTGCACCACACCCCGTCCAGTATATTTGCCACTTCTGGCCAGGCCTCCCTCAGTTCTTGCCTGTTCCCAAGAGCGTCTGAAAGACCCTTAAATATATCTGGCGTGTAGGGGTAGGTGCAGGGGGGCCATTTGCCAAGCACTGCCCCCAGATTCTTTGCTGAAGCTGTATTTCTGCATCGGGCCACTTTGTAGCTGAAGATGGTTCCCCTAGGGATTCACTGCTGCTCACAAACATGTCAAAGGTGAAAACCAATGATTTTATGGTCACTGGGGTGCTTAGAATACTTAATGTTAATCTAGATTGACCAGTTTGATTTGTTTCTTTTGGTACTCAATGGAAAAGTCCACTAAATCAAAGGGATTAATTTTTCCCCTTCGAACCCTCTGCCTGTTCCCGCCCATGGGATGATGGGTGTGGGGCTGCCCCTGTGGGTACCATGCTAGCTCTCTGAGGGGCTGCTTTCTGGGTTTCTCTGTATCCTTTGACATATGTCTGCATTAGCCGTGACCTTCGCATGTTTTAGGAAAGAGCTCAGCCCCCAGCCTCTGGTCCCGATGGTGTGCCACTCAGCTCAGGAGACCAGCTTGAGTCTCTATCGGCTCTGCCTCCAAGAATCAGGGATGGTGAGGGGCACAGGGATTTTGACTGTCACAGGAAGGAAGCCTATTTACCTCTGCCTGTAATGGCTCTACAAAGTGAAAGGAGATTGACTCTGGGTAGGCGGGAGTTCAGTAAGAACTCAGACTCAGTTTGGTGCCACCTTTGAGATTATACACAAGGCGGGGGGCAGGGGAGGGGGGATCAGGGTTTGAGCGGCAGAGCCCAAGGGAGAGGGCTGAGAAAGGATGCCAGGCAGGGGGGGTGCCCTCATGGAAGGTGGGCATTGTGGGGCCAGAGCTCTCAGAGAAGGAGACTGCAGGAGGCAGTGACCTGGCCAGTCCCTGGAGGCCTAGGCTATGTGCTCCCCAACCAGGTTAGATGCCTGTGTTGGCAAAGAGTGTAGACCCTGCCCTCTGGTTTAGCCTAGAAGGAACCAGATTCTTAGAGAGATACATAATGTCACTGGGAACAATAACACAGTCATAATTAATTTTCCTCTTCAATCTGGCCAGGGAGATATTTTGCCTGTTTTTGTGGTTGACATAAACTAATTTCCTGTGGTATCATTTCCATTCCAATCTTATGCAAAACAGCCGTATATTCTTTTTGTTTAGCTAAACACATTTTATTCTGCGATGCAGTTACTACAACAAATACAGCCCTGCATGTGTGTAAGTGTTTATCTGTAACAGGCTTAATTTATTAGTAATGGCACCATCAATAGAAATTTAAGATGGGGGAAAATTACTTTGATTTCTTTTTAAGGGGGATGATAAACTCCAGCTTTCTCGCAAGAGGTTAAAAGAATAAGAAAAAAACCAATTTGCAAAATCGATGTGAACTTCCATGGTATGGGTCTCCATCTCAAACAATGGTATATTTGATTTGATTGTTTAATGGCCGTGATGAGGCAAGGGGGTGATGAATAACCAATGTATTGGGGGCAATCACTCATTTGGCTGAAGACAGTAATAGTCCGGCTATTGCAGGAAACCAAACAGAATCCATCCCATAACGTAGAAATTTACGACCTCCAAGCCACTTGAGAATCTTCCAAGATAATTAAATGTCTGCGTTCATGTTTGATGCTGGTGACTAGGACCGCACATGCCAAATGTCCTCCTAAATCTTGAAATATGCAGCTGGTGGGGACACAGGGAAGGCGTCTTAATCAATTCGCAGGTTCCCATGGCTCAGCTCCGCTTTTCCAGCTGGTGACAACCCAGTCTCATTAAGTAAAGTGTTTTGACTTGTCCAGTTGATTTTTAGCCTGTGAAATGGTCGATCCAATGTTCTTTCATGTCCCTGCCCCTGATTCTAGCAAAGGTTCTACGATTGGCTGGTAGATCAGACCGAGGGAGAACATTCTGGGAGGGTCTTGGGTTTTTTTCTTATATTGGTTTTTCTCTTCATCATATTGGGGCAAATATTTTGTCTCAGGGCAGTTTGTTCTCTTAGGCATCCTGGATGTTGGCCTTCTCTAGAAAATCCTAAAGCCGAATGGCATTTGAAGTATCCTTACCACTGTGATTCTGCAGAATGGGCCCTGGTAGCTGGTAAGGAGGGGGAGCTGCTCCCCCATGTTCTTTTCTTTTGGACCTATCTTTGGAGGAACGTCTCTGCCCAGCTGGCTGGCTACATATGGCCAACAGCCCGGACTATCGCAGAACAGAACAGGGTTTAGGGACTCATAATCTCTCTGTTCTCTTTTCCTGGGGAGCCAGATCTTGTCACAGTAGAGAGGCTAGGTACCATTTTCATATTTGAGTTTCCTTCTAAGGTGGGGGTCTGGGCCCCACCTGTGACATGACTATGAAGTTTGGGCACAGAGCTATATTTCTGTAAAGATGTGATTACTTTGATGTGACTTACAAATAAACTGGCCAATTTCTTAGCTAATTAAGATCTTAAGGCTGATCACCCTTAGAAGAACAGTTTCTCAGTGGAAAGAGCCAGAAGTCTAATTCCAGGGACTGCTGGGAAAGGAGCACAGAAACTTGATTTGATCTGATGCTCTGACCCCCAACAGCCCAGCCCACCCCCCCACCATGACTGCCTCCTTGTCATGTCCTGAAGCTTCAGCGTCCCTTTCAAAGGGCATGTGACAGAGCTCACATTGATTTGATGTAACTAAAATTTATTTCTTCTACCGAATTTTGAGGGGTATAACCATGCTGTCTGTTAAGTAGAATTTCATGGAGAAGGAAAACCATCAAATCTGAAAAATTATTGAATTTGTTTTAGGGAAAGCAGGAGCTATGCCTCGCAAAATATTAGATCTGGCCCTGGATCTGATCAGTGCACAGCTTTGTTTACTTGTCCCTATGTCTCCAAGGTGGTTAATTAATTTTCCCATTACTCTCATTAAGGAAAACTTCCTTGTGTTTTGTTTAAATAGTTTTTCTTACTGATTATGAATCACTTTTATATTCTTTTTTTTTTAAAGATTTTATTTATTTATTTGACAGACAGAGATCACAAGTAGGCAGAGAGGCAGGCAGAGAGAGAGGAGGAAGCAGGCTCCCTGCTGAGCAGAGAGCCCGATGCGGGGCTCGATCCCAGGACCCTGGGATCATGACCTGAGCCAAAGGCAGAGGCTTTAACCCACTGAGCCACCCAGGCACCCCACTTTTATATTCTTTTATTGGGCAAGCTAACAATGGCAATAAAACAGAGGTTTTAAAACTCATGCTCTTGCACTAGAGTAAAATAAGATGTTAGTGGAAAGGATAAAAAAGGCTCAAACTTTTGTCTTTTCCCCCACAACTTCATTCCTATTTACTCAGCCCCTGAGTTCGTTACAGAAGGACTGACCTTCCTCTGAAGATAGCTAGCTGAGGTGCCCATGGACAGGAGGACAGAAAGAAGTCCAAGTGAGGACTGACAGTCTGTTCCCTGAACTATGTGGGGAGTTGCTGCCTTATGCAGGATCAGCTGGAGGGTGTGTGCCTCGTGGGAGGAGGGGTGCCACCCATGTTTTCTCCAGGCTACAGAAGAGGGTGACCAGAACAAGCTGGAGCTGACCATGACTTTCTGATTTCTTGTGGCCTCCTTTAAGCCTCTGGTGATTTTAAGGTTTTCTCTCTAGAAAAGTAAGAGCAGGAAGTGAGGAAGGCATTTGCAGCCTTTGCTCTGCATTGGGAGGGTCTTGGAGGTAGGGATAGACAGTCCCCACCTGTCCTGCAGGAAAGAGACTTGAAGGGCTATGGGGGGTGGGGGTGATCGAGGATGTCATCAGAGTCTGGGAGCTTGGAAGAGCAATCAGGCCCAAACAAGAGGAGGTGCTGTCCGAATGCCCAACAGACCCCATGTCACCCAGACCCTGAAGGTGGGCCCAGCAGTAGGGTGTATAGGCCTCACACCCAAGCCTGGAGACCCAGCCAGAGGTCAGGACTGATGCAGCAAGAAGCTCGGCTAGAAGCTTCGGGTCAAAGAGGCAGATGCAGGAAGAGTTTGGAAATATTTTACTGTGTTGGGTGGCCCTCTGGTTTCACGTTCAGACAGCTCATCCTCCCAAACTGGGAACTACCACTCTCCTGAAAAAGGAGAGGCTGGCTTCTCTGTCTTCCCCCACATCGGGGTGCGAGGTGCCCATTGGACTCAGAGTTGGAGATTCAGGAGGAGGGAGAATCAGTGAAAGGAGGAACCTGGGAGTCAGTCTGTCCTGCCTGTGAGAGCTGCTCTGAAAGCAAAGCAAAGAGGGTTCCTGTAAGGGGCTTTGAAAAGTGCCAGGCTCCTTCCTGACATGAAGATAGTGTATTTCATTGCCTTTGCTGCTTTGCAGTTCCCATGGAATCTGTTTCCCTGTGTGGAATGTACCCATTCATACAAAACAGCTGGAGACGGGGTCCCTCCTCACTCACTCAGCCCCACTGAGCCTCAGTCTGCTGTCCATTGAGGCCAGCGGGGCCCCCTCCCAGGCGGTTGTGAGCACTGAGTGAGGTGCTCTGCATCTGACAGGTTCCCACCGTCCTCCCTCCCCAGCTCTGTCACACTGCTGCCCAAGGGACCCCAGCCAGGGGGGAATATGAGGCCGAAGTCACACAAGAGCCCAGGCACAGGAAGCACACCTACCTAGCAGTCACTCTGCTACCAGCACCCACCTGACTTGGCCTGCGGGGAATAGACCAGACCCATCTTCACCTTTCCTGTCCCCCAGGGTGCAGTTTGAGTGGGCTTGTCTCTGTGCACCCAAGGCTGGGTTGTCACCAGCATTTCCATGAATGTCTTCTTTCTGTCCCACTACCCTACCCACGCTGTTGCATTACACTCAGACAGCATGCCTCCTCCCATGTGTGGAGGACATTTTAAGAGCTTGACACTTTTGAAAAGTATTGGTCAGTTCCCTTGTAAAATGACTGTAAATTTAGGAAACCTTTGCTTCTAATAGATTGCTGAGAAAAAACAGGATGGAGGATGGAAACAAGAAAAAGGGCTCAGATGGTTAGATAATCAACGTTAACAGAACAAAACGAGCCAACACACAGAAATTCCAATATAGAACCAATAAGCACGATAGAGCTTAAAACAGTTCTCTATATTTAAGTCCAAAGAGGCATGAGTGAAGCCACCATTTCGGCTCCACTCAGGGACGGGTTCCTCGAGGAACAAGGTGTAAATAAATAGCGGCAGGCTTGTCACTTCCCAGCAACCAGGCATATACATTTAAGACCTCTTGACGTTCTGATATTAGTCCCCATAGTCCTAGACACGGTACTCTCTGTATACATGGTAGAAAATTTTTAGTAGTATCTTAGGGATTACAAAAAGGCTAACTTATTTCCAGATTGCTTGGCATTCTGTGCAAAAGAGAAAAAAACTATCAGTGATCTAAAGGTGAAAGAGTGCTAATAGATTTCTGTCATATGGAAGTAAAACTCGGTGGATGTCCCATAGGTATGAAAGGTGGTCCCAGGGACACACCCGTTTCCAGGGTGGGCTGGGTCTCACATGTCCTGCCTTTAATCTGTCTGTGGACCACTTACTGTGCGCCCTTGGGCCAGGGACTTGATCTCTCTGTGCTGTCCGCTCACTTGCTGGAGAAATAATAACGGGGCTCTTCTCATAGGGTTTCCACAGAATTAGATTCCACGGATTCCACATGGAATCGTCCGGGTTAACCCTCAGTAAGTGGAGGCCGCCGTCGCTGTTATTCTCAGATTCAGCTCATTCTTAGTGAAGAGCTTCCTGAGAGCACTTTGTGGATCAAACTATTTTTCAATTCTGGGGGCGGTGAGAGAAAAAGAACTTTCGGTTTTTCCCTGAGTCCGCAGACACCCCATGGGGCACGTTGACAGCAGAGGCTCTCGTGTGTCTGTTGCCACTGCTGTCACCGCTGCCTTGTGAGAGCTGTCACAAGAGCCAGGGGCAGCGAGTGGCTGCTGGGCCCAGCAAAGTGACCCATGCCGTCTGTGGAAGAGCTGCAGGGCACTCAGGGATCAACATTTGCAGGGTCTGGTCTCTGTTAGGCAGCTGCAGGCAGGGGAGGCAGGCGCGTATGACAGGCCGGGGAGCAGCCACGCTGCAGGCAGGGTGCTGGCGCGGGAAGCGGGACTTGGGAGCAGAGAGGGGCCCAGACGTTATCGTGTCAGACGTGTGCCAGCACCCGCCCCCCGGGACTGGAGAAATCCCCTCTCTGATGACTTGTTTTTTTCTTCCTTTCTTTCTTTTTTTAAAATTTTATTATGTCAGCACCCAGTACATCATTAGTTTTTGGTGTCGTGTTCCATGTGATGACTCATTTCTATTGTACAGGGTCCATATCCTGCCTGCCCACTTGCTGGTCCCCTCTTTTTCTTATGTCCAGTCCTTGTTCACTTTCCAGAGACTGAGTGAGAGCCAACACCCTCTCCAGCCAGGGTCTGCTACCCCGAGCGTTTCTCCTCATACTGCATCCCCGTCAGTCCCCTGCCTCCCTGACTGCAGCATTTGGCTCAGGGTAGAGGCACAGGTAGCATTTGCTGAGTGAATGAACGAACGAACGAGCGAACGAGCGAACGAATGAATGAATTGAAGAGGTGGCAGATGGAGGAATGGACACCCAAAGAGACCCTTGCTATGCATAATTGGAACCGGAGCACAAAGACTAATTTTAACCGATTGTCTTCATTTCACATGTTTTTTCAAGTGATAATGTGACTTTTTAACAAAGGAAGAGCTCAGATTCTTAAGGCCTTTGGGGGTTACTATATGGGGTAGTTGTATTTAATATGAGAGAATTTATCTCAGTTGTCACGAAGACCCGCAGTAAGTTGGATTCCATTAATGGGGCGGGTTTTTCTGTGGATTCCTTTCTTGGGACACACCTGGGGAGCAAAGAGACGTGGCCCATGCTGGCTTTTTCCTCTGTAGCAGAGAACACCTGGGCCCAGGGGCAAGGGAGGACCCCCCTAGGATGGCCCCTCAAAACTAAGAAGAGGCTACAAAGCTGAGGGCGCAGGCTCTGTGTGGCCGGGCAGTGGGGCCAAAGCAGCACCAGTACACTTGGTTCTAGTCTCTGCACCTGTCCCAGAGAGGCCGGCCCAGTGCCCTCGTCGGTGACATTCTTGCACATCCTGCAAGGTGCCAGGGTCCCCACTCAGGTATTCCCGTGAGCCGAGCTGAACTCCACAGTTAGGGGACTAAAGCAAGTGTGTGAACAGGTGTTAAGGAAGCATCTCCAAATGCCCTCCTGTGAGATGCCCATCAGCTCGGGAAGTCTCCTGTAGTCATCTGGCCACCACATATCCCCAGAGGCTCAGCAATTACACTTCATAGACTCCTGGCCAGGCCGCCCCCGGGCCTAGTGAAATTCAGGATGCCTTTCGTGTGCCGCATGGTCCTCAACCCGAATTTTGTGTCTTGGAAGAGAGGTCTTGGCAGTCCTTGTCAGGAATGAGAAACATTTTATCTTATTTTCTGCCATTAAAATTATCTTTAGCAAACACTTGAAGGAGTGTTTAAAAAACATAAAACATTATTACAAACTAGTATTTTTATTGCCGCCCCATAGAACAAATTCCATTACTCAGTTAAATGCAGTCTGCCTCCAGCCGAGGCTCTGGAGCCAGACATTTTGTCTGGATGACTTAGACAGCCTGGAGCCCAGGGGCTTCGGGTAGGGGAGGGCGAGCAGGGCAAGGACGGCCGCAGACGGACGGTCGGGGAGCCCGGAGGTGGTGTGAGGGGACATGATTGGAGGGTAACCCTCAGCACGGACCTTTGTGTCTCTGTGTCAGATCCATGCTTGGCGTCTGTGAGTCTCCCAGCAGTGCTTCGATTCTTTGCGTCCTGAGCACACAATAGATCCTGCATAAAGTACTTGTTGATTGACCAACTGATGGGTTAGGTGTTGGCCCCGTTCAAAGTGCTGATTCCCGGGAGAAAAGAAACCATTTATTCATAGATATTTAGACCCTGTACCTTCTACCAGATCTCTTCAGATCCTTTATCCACAGGCTGAGTGGGCCTTTGCTTAGGGGAGGACAGGAAAGCATGGAATATGGGGTGTTGCTTGCAGGCATAGGAGCTGGGATCCGGGTGCGTGTATCGTCTGGGGCCTCCCCTTGAGGAGGAGGACACAGGCCCCATGGTCACAGGGGTTGCAGGGAGCTGGGTCTGGCATGGGAAGGTTGAGCTTTACTTTCTTCACATTCTGATCAAGGGCCTGCCCTGCTCATCTCAGTTCCTCTGGCTGATTTAGGATTTAGGGTGGAAAGTATATCCATAACACATCTCTTCTGAAAATGAAGAAAATACCCCAAATTCCCTATGACCTTATATAGAAAGGAGGCCAAATACAACTTATAAATGAAGGGAAATGTAATTAGGCAACCTTTCAAATGCAAGGACTTACCTTGGAAGGGACAGCTGCCTCCTCATTCACCCTTATTTGGCCTTTATTTTGATGTCAGAATTGGTCAGCACTACACAGTGGGGATACCCACAATGCCAGCACTACACAGTGGGGATACCCACAATGCCAGCACTACACAGTGGGGATACCCACAATGCCAGCACTACACAGTGGGGATACCCACAATGCCAGCACTACACAGTGGGGATACCCACAATGCCAAGCTAAACACGAGTCAGTTCTTTGTCACATGTGAGTGTGCCTCCACCTGCCCGCTGTAAGCCCCAGAGGAGAGCGTGTGTTTCACAGGAAACATCTACCGAGTCGAGTCGGAAGTTTGGGAGTTTGCTCCTTGGCCTCCGGTCCATAAGGACTCACTAGTTGTTGCCTCTAGAGGCCCTTTGATAAGTTGAGACTGAAACCCATCATGCTCATAGAGATTCCCCCCGACTGCCGCCGCTTGCCGAGTTCTGTCCCCAGCATCGTCGTCCCTCCTGCAGATTTGTGGGGTGATCTTACCTAGATTCAGGAAACCTGCACTTCCCTATGTTCTGTAAGGACTGTTCCAGCTCTGATCCTCTCCTTAGGCTGGCCAGAGGCTGAGCTCTCCACATGCCGTCTGTCCTTTACTCTCGTACCCATTTCTCAGAAATCTTATAAGGGTGGGGCCTCCTTTGTCCCCTCTTACAAGGTCAGTCCCTCCACTTGGCTCTTCAGGTCAGCCTCTCGTGGCCCCGGAATTTGTCCTGCCCTGGCAGATGGCCAGGAATTTCGGCAGGAGCGGGATGCGGCTGAGCATCTCTGAGCCCTGTGACTACCCTGGGGGGGGGTCTTTAGGGGGCAGGGGACGGGGGTGATGGGTAATCACGTGTCAGCTGCTAACCCCTCCCTGTCTTCTCACCCCTTTGTGATCTGCGGGCGCTGCTGCAGTGCGAAGGACCCTCAAGAACGGCCTGACTGCAGAAGAAGCCCGAGCCCTGGGCCTGGTTGGCACCCCGGAGTTGCAGCTGTGACATCTGTGGGTGCCCTAAGAGGTGCGCCCGAGAGTGCATACTCCTGCTGGATGGAATCCCTGCAGCTGGGGGTGAAGAGCCTGGACACTAAACACCGAATGTTCCGAAGGAGAGCGTCCATCTCTAGGTGTCTGCGTGCGGTGTGCTGGGCATTGATGGGGCTCTCGCAGAGTCTCCCTCACACACTTCCTTCCTTGTGTCAGCTGTGTTTCTCTTGTTTCCTTGACACCTGGCTTAGTAGTTCCCAAGTGTGACACTTTTTCTGTGCGAGGAGCAGCCCTTTTAAGGAGCAGATGACTCGGTCACAGTTACCGCGGTCGTATGAGGCAGTTTGAGTAGGTCTGCAGACTGGGTCTCTCCACAACACCAACATACCCAGATGGAAACTCCAAAATTTGTACACAAAAAGAAAGCACAGATTGTTTACCAGTTGTGGATTTTAGCTGTACTAAATGTTTATACAAATTCATAAATGTACACCATGTTTCAAATACTAAATAAATAGAGTTTAATGCCAGAACTGGACACTTCTTTTCTCTTGGGTGGAAGGCCTTAAGCTCCAAAGTCTCACCTCCTTCTGAATCAGGGAAACCTTTCCTCGGGTTCCTCCGAAGGCCTCTGGCTTGGAATGGCCTCCAGGCCCTTTGGCTTTCTTGTTGGTGTTTGTTTTGTGTTAGTGTGGGAAGTGCCTGCCTGCCAACGTGCTCTTTGTAACTGCTGATTAATTAGGCATCAGTGTTTGTTGCAAGACTGGCTAGCAATGACCTTACATAGATCACCTGACCCATGGGCTTTGTTTTGCTCCATTGTAATGTTGACACGAACATTAGAGTAGCATTTAAAACCTGAACTATTCTGCAACTCTCTCACTTGCTTCTCATGTAAAAATTCATTTTCTGAAAAAATTTACTGAGTCCCCAGAACAAAAGAGAAATTTAAAATTTTGTCTACAAAGAACCTCCGAGTGACAAACATAGTCCTTGGCACTTAAGTACTGGTCAGCAGAAGGTAAGGTGTCTGGTGGGGAAGGCGCTGCCAGGGGCCACATGGGGGTGGCTGGTGCCCAGGTGGTGGTCGAGCCTCCACCGAAAGCCCTCTGCCCGGGGTTTCACGGTTTCTGGTGTAGAACCTATGTCTCTGGGGAGAGGGAGAGGTGAACCACTGCATGGGTAGATCGTCAAGCCATTAATTCCGTGTTTGCATCCCTTTTAAAAACTCTGTGACTCTGTGTTCCTGTATCTGGTGTCTGTGATCTAGAGACAAGATGTAGTCGTGTTGTCTGAAGAGTCAAAGATCGGATGTTCACCCCACAGGCCTCTGAAACTGTGTACCCCCGAGTCTGCATCCCCACTCTACTGAGAGCTGGAAGCTCTTTCCAGCAGGTTATTGGTCAAATAGTATGTAATGAATGTGAGCAGCCCAGGAAAGCCTGGAATCTGCCAAGAGTAGGTCTGTATATTACAGACAATGGAGTTTAATCACTTTATCGAAAAAGATACATGAGTTATTAATGCTTATTTTATTATGGTTCTAAATAACATGTAATATTGTGTTATGATTTAGCTGTTAGAGCATTTGCCTGTTCCCTCAGCACTGAAACCAGACATAGAATATCTGTGTCGCTGGGGATCGGGATGTGCAAACAAAAGGAAGATGCATTATTGTTGCGCTGTTTAGCGAACAGATACTTTGATGACCTTCTAGAGGCCCTTGGCATTCTGCTGAGAGACACTGCTTTGGAATAAAAGGTCACGTTCAGAAGGAAGTGACAGATTAAATCTGAAGTTTATTTTAGGGATTAAAAAATTCTCAGAGGAAGCAAGCAAGGTCAACTAATTTCTTGGTTACAGCTAGGTACAGTCTTTTTATAGAGAACTCTGTTTAGTAGTTTTTGGTGAAATGGAAGGATTATTGCTCTTCTTCATTTCTTCCTTGTTGCCACTTCCTCTGGCTCCCTCCATCAGTGTTTTTGTTCTGTTTTGTTTCTTTTTGAATTCAGTGACCTTACCCTTGGGAGATGCTTCGCTACTCTTGCTGGTCATCACCATGGATGTTCTCATGCCTGTTTCTAAATCTAGTTGGAAATTACAGAACTGCCAGTAAAGAAGGCAAACTCTTCTGTTAAAGATCCTTGGGTTTTGGTGTCTTTGGAATCTTAAAGTTGTTTTTTTTTTTTCTATTTAAAAAATAACTTACTGAGGGATTTGAGGATGGAAAGATGGAAGGGAGGATGCACAGGCCCCACGAGTGTTGAAGACCCTGTTTTGTCTTCTCCCAAGCCCATCACTGAACGCTTCAGGAAGCAAGAGCAGGATCAGAGTCAGGAGACCTGGTTTCTGAGCTCCTAACCTGTGGGTGGCTGCCTCATTCTCCACCGCTCCTAAATCCACCATTTCTTTGCTCATGGCCCTGAACAGTGTATCACCAAATACCACCAGTGGAGGCTAAAGCGTGGCCACCCAAAGGGAGCAGGTCCTAATCACAGGAACCTGTAAATGTTATAAAGAAGGGTCTTTGCAAGGGGCACCTGGGTGGCTCAGTCGGTTAAGCTTCTGCCTTTGGCTCAGGTCATGATCCCCGGGGTCCTGGGGCTGAGTCCCATATTGGGCTCCTTGCTCAGGGGGGAGCCTGCTTCTTCCTCTCCCCCTGCCAACCACTCCCCATGCTTGTGCTCTCTGACAAGTAAAATCTTTAAAAAGAAAAAAGGGGGAGTGTCTTCCGTTTTGAATAAGGATCCAGATGTGGAAAGATAATCCTGGATTATTTAGGTGTGTCCTAAACCTAATCATAAATGTCCTTTTAAGACAGAGGTAGAGAGAGGTTTTACATGCACAAAAGAAGAGACAGTCTTATGAAGACAGAGAGGCAGAGATTGGAGCAATGCGGCCACACACTAAGGAATGCCAGCAGCCACCAGAAACTGAAAGAGGCCAGAAACGAATTTTCCCCTTGAGCCTCTGGGGAGAGAGCATGTCCCTGTTGGCACCTTGATTTTGGCTCAGTAAAACTAATGTTGAACTTCTGGACTTTAGAACTGTAAGAGAATAAATTCCTATTGTTTTAAGCCACCAAGTGTGTGGTAATTTGTTATGGCAGCTCTAGAAAATTAATAACAACCATTAACCACAAATATGCAGCGAGGGCCTAATTTATAGAGGTGACCCTGTGCCAGGAGCTGCGGATTCAGCTGGGAAAAGGAGAGTCATGATCCCTCCCCTTAGGGCCATGAGAGGTAGTCATCAACTAAAATTAAATTTTAGTTTAATCTACAGCTATTCATACATTTCGCCAGAGAAGTGAGTAAAAATAAGAATACCCGATTGTCTAGGAGAAGAGAGAAAATGTCTTCGCAAATGCATTTGAGGTACAGGATATTAAAATGCCCCATCAGTGTTTGTCACGAAAGGCAATTTCTCTGGTAGAAAAATCATGTTGCTAGGCAATTCTGGGGGATGAACTTTCTGAACGATTTTTAAAAGAGCTCAAGTATGGGGCGCCTGGGTGGC
Source organism: Lutra lutra (assembly GCF_902655055.1). Lineage (NCBI taxonomy): Eukaryota > Metazoa > Chordata > Mammalia > Carnivora > Mustelidae > Lutra > Lutra lutra. The sequence goes on along the minus strand of NC_062289.1, from coordinate 36,510,990 downwards.
TCAGTGGGTTAAGCCGCTGCCTTCAGCTCAGGTCATGATCCCAGGTCCTGGGTTCGAGCCCCACATCGGGCTTTCTGCTCAGCAGGGAGCCTGCTTCCTCCTCTCTCTCTGCCTGCCTCTCTGCTTACTTGTGATTTCTCTCTGTCAAATAAATAAATAAAATCTTAAAAAAAAAAAAAAAAAGAGCTCAAGTATTGACAGCATCTCTGTGTGGCCACTTGTTGTGGATGACTTTATATAAGCCATATGGCCATTCTGCCTTTTCATTTTACCTTGGAAGGAAGGAAGAGAGGGATTGAATGACTTGGCCCAGGGGCAAAAGATAGGAAAGTGCAATGTGCCAGCTTGTCATGCTGGTCCTGGTTTTGTTTTTAGAACCCTTAAGAAGGCCTGTTAATCAGCAGTATCCCTGCTTCCACATGTTCTCTTCTCAGCACCTGGCCCAGACTGACCCAGGGCTGGGCCTGGTTGCTGGAGAGCCAGTCAGCCCCACACTGACCAAGCCCACACCCTGGAAGCCTGGTGGCAGGCCAAGCAGCAGCACCGTCTAAACTGTTGAGGAGGGCTCCTAACCACGCAGTTTTTACATTAATGATTAACTGGCAGTGATCTTTGTACATCAGTCACCCAGCCATCCGTGTATACCTAAGTAGGGAAGGTCCAGAAGTATCTTTTGTGATTTTGTGATGATTCCTACTCCGACTGGGGAGAGGATATGGCAAGAGATTAGTCAGATTGTTGGTACTCAACTAAGGGAGGGCCAAGCCATTTATATTCTCTTAATGAGTCCTATTTAATTACTGCGTTTAAAAAGTGTATTTGTTTAAGATGATCCACCTGAGGAAGTACAAATTTATGATTTTGTAGTTCAAACACCATTTCAATTGTTGATTTAGTGGAAATTGTTCCTAACTCCTGGATTAGCAACAATGATTTGCTTCCAGAATGTTTTGTAATTTAGAAGTAGAGCATTGCATGTACAGGACAATTAAATCAGCTGGATAATTAGAACAACTGAGGATGAAAAACAGTACATCCAAGTATGTGCTTCCAAGTCACCCAAGTGGCCATCACTGGGGAATGATGGACACCCAGCTCCTCGGATGCTGTAGGGTCAGTGTGTGCTGGGCTGTTGCATGTCTGGGACCGGATGCAGCAGGTTCCTTGCTCGTGGCTGGTGGGGCCGGAAGAGGTTTGCATGGACCAGTCGCTGTGTCTGTGGAGACTCAGGCGTGCTCACCTCCTCATCTCCCGTTAGAGGGGCTAGACAGCTGGAGTCTATTTAACACATTTTCCTCTGTTCATTTTGATATAATCTAGACATTAACTGACTTAGGTAGAAACAGGAAGAGATGGGTTTTGGTCAAATGGAAAAGATACTCCGTAGAGGCCCTGCACCGTGTGTTACAAATACACAGCATGAAATCAACCTCAAGGTAAGTAGGGTGCTTTCTGTGACTGTGTCAGCAGCTGGTTTTCCTGTACTGGTAGGAGGGGTTACTGCAGTACTCGGGACTATTCGCTGGACCCAGTCAAGAGGGGGTCTTGTCTCTTGCACTTTCAGAAAATAAACTAGAAAGCTCAATTTCCTTCTGAATCACTGCCCCTTAATAGCCTCTGCCTAGAAATGCTTTTAAACCGGCACTGCTGTCTGGAAGGGGCTCCAGGGGTGGACAGCAACAGACTGCTGCGCAGGGGAATGGGCTAGGAAATGGAGACAGTCGCCCAGTCCTAAAAACACTTGAATTGTGTACCCAATGGAATATTTATACTTTTGCAAACTTCAACTTTCAAATAAGAATAAAAAATGTGGTAGCTGTGCAGGAAGAGCTGGGTGCTAGGGAAAGCTTTTACAACTGCTTTGTTTGGTCTCTGAGAAAAATGTCCTAGATACACCGATTTGAACAAGGTCATCTCTACCAGAACTCAGTACACAGCAGCTGGTGGTAGAGCTGGACACAGGATTAGAGCAATTCATCAACATGAGAGACCTTCTTGACTCAGAAGATTAAGGCATAAGATGAGAAATGACAAGGGAAAAGAGTTGATTCCTGCCTTAACCCAACCTTAGAAATGCAGTCTCAATGGAAAAAAAAAAAAAAAAAAAAAAGGGGTTCTAATCCAGCATCCCCTCTCAGCAGGTGGTAGGAAAAAAATAATTTGAATCTCATTGGAGGAAAAACTGCCCTGAAATTGTAAAGGTTGTAGAACTTGACAACTTCTTCAATCAACATATGTATATAGAAGTTCACCCTTGGGTTAAATTTTTAAGGGTGTATTTATGGAAAAATGATAGAAGATGAATTTCTGAATTTGCTTGTGCTTGACTGAATTCTTCCTGTTTTTAATGGATAATATTGAAGGTGATTTCCCATTTTTAAAAAAATGGTCTAAAACATGATTTGTAGAGTTAGTAGTAATTAAGGCCATAGCAGTCCATTTTAGAATCACATTTTTAAAGAAAAAAGTTTTTTTTTTTTTTTTAATTGAAGTTCCTTAATAAGCCTATGTTCTGGAATCCTAATACTCTGTTTCAGAACCTGTGTGTGGCCATAGTCTAGAGCCACCCGTGGAAGACGAGCCTCAGGAGCCTCCACACATGTAAATGTACCCTCAAGAGAAATCTGCCTTCACCTGTCCCCCAAGGGATGACCTTATTTACAAATAAAGTTTAAAAGTGGACAGTTGGGAACTGGAGCCGTGGTAAAGGTAAGCGGTTTTTCCAGAGGTTTAATCTTACCCTTAATAGTTGGTCTTTATTTGCAGCTTTTGCTTGAAGGACAAGGTCTTTCCCTTAGCTGGACTTGAACCATTCTGAGGACTGTTTGTGTCCCTGCTCTGGTTGGTCTCCAAGGTATTCTTTGTCAGTCTTGATGCTGTGGGAAAAGGTAACCTATCTCCAAAGGAATGGTAGGTACTTTGAGAAATGTTCTTATTTCTGAGCTCAGGAGGGTGTTCTCAAAGCCAGGCTCACCTGTTCCTTTAAGGGCAGAGGAGAGAAGGTGCTCAAAGAGGCAGAAAATTGTTCTTTTCTTTCTGTCCGCTTTCCACGCTGGACACAGCAGAGGCCAAGAGGCTGAGCTGCCTCATAGCCTTTGACTGCCACACAGGGCAAAGCCCAGAACCTGCACAGCCCGCTGGGCCTTTCCACAGTGGAGGGACATGCTGCCTCATCCCTGACTTTCCCTGTGAGCCAAGAGGTATAAAAAGAATATATAAAGTAGGAAAGGATACAGTGTTTTTGGTTTTTTTTTAAAGGTATTATTTATTTATTTGACAGAGATCACAAGTAGGCAGAGAGGCAGGCAGAGAGAGAGGAGGAAGCAGGCTCCCTGCTAAGCAGAGAGCCCGATGCGGGGCTCCATCCCAGGACCCTGCGATCATGACCTGAGCCGAAGGCAGAGGCTTTAACCCACTGAGCCACCCAGGCGCCCCAGGATGCAGTGTCTTACTTAGAAAAAGAGTGTCTTCAGGTGATTTCTTGAGTACAGTAGGAATATAAAAGGGCTTCGCAGCAGAATTACTCTGAGCATTGTGAGGTGAAGACAAGTCCCGTGCGGTCTGGGTCAGGGCGGCCCTGTAGAACTTTCTGTGGTGACAGAAATGTTCTATATATGCACCATTCTGTAGGGCAGCCCCGAAACTCACGTGGTCACCGAACACTTGACATGCTGCCAGAGAGACTGAGGAAGAGTTTTAGATTTTAAGTTCAGATGGCTACAGTGGTCAGTCGCTGGAGTACTGGATAATGCAGGTATGAGAGAATATACTTTTGTATATACTCTGTTACTGTTTTATTCATTTTATATACCTTTTTTGGGGAAGGAGTGAAATTTGTATATAAACTGCTTTGGCCTATGTTTACTCCAAGAAATGAACACCTAGTTTACAAAACTATGTCCAACGAAGGTTGGAGTCACATTATAAAGGAGGAAGGGAAAAAGAAGGGACTATTTTGATTGCTCACCTATGCGCTGATTTAATCCTCACGACAACTCCGTAATGGAGGCTGTGTACTAACCAGGGCATATTCAGCGAGAGAAACAGTCCAGTCTGGGTTGGCTTAAACCAAAGAAGAAAACTCACCACAAGACCCCCAGGATTAAAGGGCAGTCAGTATAAACGGGTACCCACCTACTGCCGGTGACCTGCAGTCAGGGGGCCAGAGTTCTACTACACAAGCATGGCCACTTAGGGATGCTGTGTCTGAGTGGGTACTGCATTGAACAGAAAACAGAATATATATTATATATATTGCAATCCTTAGAGCAGCTGTTAAAAATGTAATGTGAAGAACTGTAACTTAAAAACCAACAGGTGAATTAAAATGGAATTATTTAAAAATTAAAATTGGAAGGAAGGGCAAAGACCAGATACATAGAAATGCTTGGTCACAAGAATTGCTGAAACTGGGTGATGCATACATCCATGGGTTCGTTATTCTACTTATCTTTGTAAATATTTAAAATTCTCCAAAATAAAAGGTTTCAAAATACATGTGTTCACACAGGGCCCCTTGGTCCTTCTGATCCAATCATTGTCCGTGCTTTTCTAGATGAAAAACAGCTTTTGAGCTCTTGTCCATGCAGTGCAAGCACAACCCCTCAGACCCATTAGGTGGAAAGCTTCGGGCTCCGTCAGCATTCTTGTCACAAGTGCAGTTGATGAAGAGTCCTGGTATTTCTTTGCAGTTTTGATGAGTGGGTCTGGAGTGGGACAGGAGTATCTGATTTTCTACACACAAGTCCAGTGACATGGATGCATGTTCAGGTTTGGGGAGGCACAGCATCGAGGGAGAGATTCTATGGATTATTATGTGCAGGTAGCCCCCCGTCAGTCCCGTCCTTGGCTGGGGCACTTCCTGGCTGTAGGACCCATGCAGCACAAGGATGTGGCACTTCGTGCACAATCTTAACTACGCCAGTGCATCGTGAGGCATCCTGCCATTGATTCTCATTTTGTGATTCCAGCAGAGTATCTCTTTCTGGGCAGCTGATTTATGGTAGAGCCTCCTGCCATGTCAGTTGCTTTGGTTTGGAGACACAACTCTCATGGGTGAGTTTTCTCCCCAGCTAGCACACCGAGCTTACGGGCTGTCTGTGCCTTTCCTCAGGAGAGCTCCCTTCTTCCTTCACGGGGGCGGCTTCACAGGCACGTGATGGGCACACGTGATGCCCCACACCCACTGGGCCTCACACGTGGTTGAATGCTCTCCTGTCACTGTCTGGAGTTCTTAATCTTGTCTTTGAACTTGTGTTTTGTATGTGAAGTCTGATGAGACAAAGCCACATACACAGGAGCAGAGGTGATCCTGGGTGTCCACTGCTCCCCACCACCCCATTCACTTGGAGCCTTTGTGACGCCGGTGTGCGCAGAATTCCAGCAGACCCACCATGTGCAGGTTGAGAAGAGATTCAATATAAGCAAGTTATTCCTACAACTGAGTAAGTGGGGGCACTGAGAGCCCCAAGAGGCCATGCTTTCCATTGGAACCGGACTTGATTTGAATGCAAAAGGAAGGTAGTGGCATTCTAAGTGTGAATGACCCTGGAACCCCATCATATCCTTTTTCTACTCTTGTTACTTTTCTTATTTTACTCCTGTCATTTTCCTTCGTTAGCCATCCACGTCTGCTGAAAATGATGACTTAGGAGAAAAAGAAAACATAGGGCAGCTCCTACTTTTTCTTTTAGTCCTTCCTTACTCATCAGTAAGGTGAAAGAGTGTTGATAGAATGTGTACATATCAAGGAGGGAAATAATAGTTGAGTGAGGCTTTTCTGTAGTGTTTCCAGTGTTCTAGTGAGGACAAAATATGTATATCATACAACATGTATACATAAGCTATGAAATACAAATTGTCTAATTTTGGTGATTCTGCATGAGTTCACTGCTCTTCTAGTTGCATTTAAAACAGGAATTGTGTACTATAAAGATGAATAAAATTAATGCTAATAATTTAGAATTTAAATTTTTTTCATTACTTAGGACAGCATTAAGTAGCAAGTAAAAACCCCGCATAACAAGATGTGAGAGAGACCATGGAAGAAAGAACATTTCAGTACTTTTAATGGTACTATTTTCCTAATTTTTGGACATGAGGCACCACATCTTTGTTTCGCTCTGGGTCCTGCACCTCAGGTAGCCAGCATGGCTCTTCACTGCTCTCCTTTCCTTCACGGAGCCCCCTTCCTTCTCTCTTCTATAGCCTCCTGAGGACTCCCACTGATGTGAAGGGCACCACTGCTCTCCTAGTTCCTCTGCTGCTGCACCTGTGAGAACTAGAAAAGGGCCAGGCTGAGTTCAAAGTAACTCAAGGGACCCACCAGCACTAGAGGCTGGCTGGCTATAGGACAGGAGGACATGCCTGCTCTATGTTCTTCTAACTCTGACTTGTCTTGGAGCAGCTGCCACATGCTGAAATCACTGATCTTGTGTGGTTGGTTCTCCCTTTGATTTGATCAGTTCTGGCAAAACAATTCTTCTAACAGACTAAACTTCAGCTATTATCCTTGACAGGTTGGTCCTTCTTTTTCCCTTTCTGCCACTCCGTGAATTGATGAAAGCTGGGGGTAGTAGGCAGGGCGGGTGGACAACTCTTGTCAACAGTGATTTCATAAAAACTCTTTATGAGGAGTCATGGAAAACAATGCTTGGGAATTTGTTTTTGTTTTTATATTAAGGTTAAGCAGAGAATTACCTCCTCTTTAAAAAAAAAAAAAAAAGAATTTTGGCAATGTATAAACACGCTGCAAAACTGGAAATGACAAACTTTTATAGGAAGCTAAAAAAGGACCAGAATTAGGAAAAATAAAAAGTATACAACTGTATCTTCAAGAATTTTCATGGAACATTATGACCCATCAAATCAAGATATCCACATTTTCTAACAAAAATGAACTGAGTAAGGCAGCATGAAAATATTCTAATACAGTGCTGCTCAACAGAACTTTCTGTGATGACGGAAATGTTCCATTATCTCTGTTGACTACAGAAGCTACTGGCCACATGGATGCGCATAATGTGGCTAATGCAACTGAGGAACTGAATTCTTAATATAGTTTAAACAGCCACTGTGACTAGTGATTACCAACTGAACAGCACAGTTCTAATGCCTCATGGGTCAAAATCAGGGGATTTCTCTCATCACCACTGACAAGTGTAGAGGGTTGGGGGTGGAAAGAGAGGGAAGCTCTTAACAGCTCTATTTAACCCTTACGTTCTGAAACTCTCTCTCAGAGGCAAGAGATGAGGCAAGTTCTCTGGGGGAGACCTGAGAATGCCCTTGAACTCCTGGCTAATGCCAATGGAAGCAGAAGGCCTAGGATTTGGCTCACTGTGATGGGAAGAGTGCTATGGTACAACTCATAGAATCTGAGGCTTGGGCCATCTGTGCATGGAAATCATGTTAAGGGGCTCGCGGGGAGGTGGGGTACTCATTTCCGGACAGGGTTTCCAGGGCTAGAAGAGGATTTAGAGGTGGAGGGAGGACCTGGGGGCCCTTTCTGGCCACCTGCAGGCTGGACTGGCCCTTTCTTTTTGGGGATTAAGGTCTTGTTCTTGCTCTTGAACACTTTGCTGGGATCCAGCTTGTTCACGAAGGAGTTGGTCTCTTCTGCAAGTAGGTCTGTATTGTAGGTGATGGGTTTATACATGTTGAACCACTGCTGTAAGGGAGAATTGGGAGAGGTCAAAATTCGAAGGAGAAAGGTGACTGTTTATGTTCTTTAGTGGGGACCCAGAGGTAGAGAGGTGGGGAGATAAGGCAAAGAGAACAAACATTTTTATGAAAAAAGCCTTGAAAATCTGTTAGGACTTCCTTTAGGTAAAAGTGATGGCACACACATTGCTTTATTAAGTCTTGTAACCTTTAAAATAAATCTAGCACAAGGACTGAGAATGTGAGTAAACTTCCTTCTGATCTAGTGAGCCCTGAGCATGGGGATGTGGGACCCAGAGCGTCAGCGTCCTTCTAATTGTTTTGTCCTTACACCAGCTACTGCCCGTTAGGTGGATATGGCAGCACTTCCCCCCAGGGAAGGTGCATGACAGAGGCCAGTGGCAGGCCCTGGCTGCGGGAAGCTGCGTGTGCTGGTGCTCTCTTTCCCTTCTGGGCAAAGAGCATCACATTTATTGACCTCACCATGTTGACTGGATGGATGTTAGGTGACATTTGGGCAAAGTAAGGCCCAGCAGATGAATACATGCCTGGTGCTGAGCCCCTGGGTCACTGCCACCCAGCCAAAGTTCTTCAGGGCACACCTGGTCTCAAACTAGGCGGTATATGAGCATTACCAGGCAACCGTGCTTGAAATGTCGCCCGGATCTATTACGCAAACAAGGCACATCCATACAATGCATATTCTGTATTACTAAAAAGGACAGTTCTGCAGGTACTGGTAGGGAATGAACCCCAAGACGGGCTGTTAAGTGAAAAGAAGGTGCACAATGATGTGAGAAGTATAGTGCACTTGTGATTTAGAAAAAAGGAACCGAAAACCATATGCCTGTATGCCTTCTAGGCAAAAGTACTGTGTGAAAAACACAAGAAAAACGGAAACAACGGCTGCCTCTGGGGGAGGATGGGAGGCTGGAGAGCCTGGGAATAAGATTGACTTTGCACCCTTCCTGGGTGCATGTCCTGCCTATCTAAAACCAACACTCAGACCTAAGCCCCCACTAAAATTTAACTAGAAAGAAAACTCCCAGGTGATTATGAGGATCAGCCAAGTTTGGGAACCACTTAGTTCAGTACTAAGGCCATCCACCTTCACTGGCACCATCTGCCTTGCTTAATGAAAATGCAGGTTCCTGGGCTCCACCCCAGGTCTTCTGAATCAGACAGGGAAGCTGGGAATCTGCATTTAAGCATTTCCTCAGAGAGTCTGATATGGTCCACAGATAGGAGATGGTTCGTGTCTCTCCCTTACCTTGACCTGTGGGCTAATGCCATAGCTGGTGAAGGCGTACTGCCACTGCGGCAGGCCCAGGTGCGTGATGAGCAGGCGATAGTAAGCGGTGAAGGTGTCTGTGAGAAAATGCCAGTATAATGCTCTGTCCAGGAACCAGATCTCAGTGTCTTGTGCTAACGCTGAAATAGCAAACAAAAGAAAGAAATGAACGGATGGCATAAGACTTTTCTACTTTTATCTGTAAAGCCCGGAGAGGGTGGTGGGGATATGGACATTGGGGAGGGTATGTGCTATGGTGAGTGCTGTGAAATGTGTAAACCTGGTGATTCACAGACCTGTACCCTTGGGGATAAAAATACATTATATATTTAAAAAAAATAAAAAATTCTAGTAGTGGAAGGATGAAAAATACAAGTGAAGAGTTCCTCAGGCCCATTCTCCCATAGCCACTGTTAGGGGTTTTATTGGTCTTCTTGTACAAATACCTGATCAGTCAGCTGACTGACTTCTGTGCTGGGCATTGGCCATCTGTGCATTCAGGCTGACCATTCAGCAGCCCCCCGCCCCACTGGGCACAGACTGTGAGTCTCAGTTTTCCTGATGGGACAGACTCAGAAAGCCTGATTTCTTTTTTTTTTCTTTTTTTTTTTTTTAAAGATTTTATTCATTTATTTGAGAGACAGACCATGAGCTAGAGAGCACAAGCAGGAGAAGTAGGAGAAGCAGACCCCCCACTGAGCAGGGAGCCCAATGTAGGGCTCCATCCCAGGACACTGGGATCATGACTGGAGCCAAAGGCAGCCACTTAAGCGACCGAGGCACCAGGCACCCCAAGGCTCCGGTTTTCTGAAGAGGTCTCTGTCAGGAAGCTGAAAGGCTGTGAGCAGCCACTGTGTTGGAGCCCAGAGCAGCTCCTGCTCTGGGTCCTGCCTGTGCTGTTGCGGGAGGTCCGGGCTCAGCGGAAACAGGCACGGTCCCAGCAGCACCAGCCTCGCACTCACTTCTGACCTTCCATTCTTCCTCCTGCAGGCCTCTAGTTCGTCTCTTGTCTAATGGCTACGATGGCTTCCTCGGTGGCCCCCACCCTCCAGTCTCTTCTTCTAAGACTGCCTGTGCAAATGTACATTTCCATCTTAATTTGGCTGTTCCTTTACTGGACTTCCCAGTGCCATGTCCGAACTCCTTCCAAGCTGTGCATGAAGGGGAACAACTGGACTTCTGGCTCCATCTCCTTATCCACAAGATGAACCAGGCAGCCCTATGATTTGAAATTATCATTCCTTCCAAATCAGCTGCACTTTCCCATGGCAGAGCTTTACCTAGTCTCTTTGCCTGCATGCTTCCCTTACCCCACAATCCCTCCTGCCCCACCCTTCTTAACAACCCAAGATGTGGATGAAAGGCTACTTTGCAAAGTTGGTCCCTCCTTTCTCTAGGGTTAAAATCCTGGCGTCTATATCTTCTCACCCGTACAGGCTGAGAGCTACCTGGAGAGGGCTGGGCCTTGTCCACAGTCCTAGGGCAGGGCCTGAACTGTTGCTGGGGGGCCAGCTCATAGCTGTTGCTCTGGGGCCAGAGCCTTTTCCTCTTGAGTTCTCATCTGAGGTCTTAAGACTGATGTCTACTCATTCAGGTTTTTAGTGTTGTTAACTTGCCTACATAGAGAAGTGTGTAAGAAAGATAATGCTTTTCCGGGATGCTTTTCCGGGATGTGTGAACCCCTTGGAGGAATGTTTATAGAGGAATGTTATATAGAGCCTGTTTATAGAAACAGAATGACAATTTCTTTTAGTTTTTACTCACTTATTTTCCTTTTCCTATTTTTTTTCTGCAGTAACTCACAAATGATGACAGCTTAAAAAAAGACTCTAGTGATTGGCCTAGAAGGGAATGCTCAGGGAGGACCAAAGGGGCTTACTGGGTCTTTACATCTCCAAGAGACCTGGCCGCATCTCATGGGTCCAGAGTGGAATGTGCCTTTTGTGTCATGACTGGAGAGGAGGATCATCCTGCCACACCCAGCTGCAGGGCCATGCCTGTCAATGATTCTTACCTGGTTTCCCTCTTTTGTAGACAAGGCAAACCTTCCCATTCCCATTGCAAGGATCCAGCTCAAATATCACGCTGCGAGAATCAAAGTGTGGCTTCTCTGGCTGGTTCTCACTGGCTGCAAACCCAGAAGGTAACAGTTACGTTCAAACATACTCAACTCAAACACATACTTATCCAGCACTGCTAGGGTTGGGGGGTGGGGGAGAAAAACAGAAAAAAGCCTTATCTCAGACATATTCTTAACTACTATCTCCAATGCAGGCCAAATGAAATTTTTTTAAAGATTTATTTTGGTGGGGGGTGCCTGGGTGGCTCAGTGGGTTAAAGCCTCTGCCTTCGGCTCGGGTCATGATCTCAGGGTCCTGGGATTGTCGGGCTCTCTGCTCAGCAGGGAGTCTGCTTCCCTCTCTCTCTCTGCCTGCCTCTCTGCTTACTTGTGATCTCTCTCTCTGTGTCAAATAAATAAAATCTTAAAAAAAAAAAAGATTTATTTCAGGGGTGCCTGGGTGGCTCAGTTGTTAAGCGTTTGCCTTCGGCTCAAGTCATGATCCCAGGGTCCTGAGACTGAGCCCCGCATCGGACTCCCTGCTCAGCAGGAAGCCTGCTTCTCCCTCTCTCACTTGCCCTGCTTGTGTTCCCTCTCTCGCTATGTCTCTCTTATCAAAAAAAAAAAAACAAAACAAAACAAAACAAAAAACTAAAAAAAATTAGAGATTTCAGGAGCAAGTAGGGGGAGAAGGGGAGGAAGAGAATCCTCAAGTAGACTCCCCACTGAGCGTGGGACCCTGAGATCATGACATGATCTGAGCCGAAGCCAAGAGTCAGACACTTAACGGAATGAGCCACCCAGGCACCCCCCAATGAATTCTATACTCTGTATGCCCAGGATCTTACCCATGTCTAAGCCTTTTGTCTGGGCTTCTCTATCACAGACAGACAGTGTCACAGAATCTAGGGGACGGTGGCACAGGAAAACAAACTGAACTTGCGAGAGTGGGAACATATAAAGGCAAAATAATCTGGCCTGATGTTGCCATCCCTTTTTCCCAGATAACTGCTTTCCCCTTATTTATAGCACTTTATGATCTTTTGATTAGAATCTCTTTTCCTTGGCCTAAAATGTATTTATAATATTTAATGTTAATTACGTTATAATTAATGATAAGCCTGGTTCAATCAGAAATACCTACCTAGTAAGCACATATCATGGCATACCAGAAAAGAGAGCCATTTTTAGAAATGCAAGCGTCAGAAACCTTTTCTGCTTCTTTCGTTACAGCCGTTATGTCATAAAGATTAATATTAGTGAGTGAGGGTGAGAGTCTACAAACCTAGGAGAGACTGGATAAAACAAAGCCTATAAGAAGGCTATTTTTTACTTGTACATAGAGTCATACATATAATTTTACGCAAATGCAAAAATATTTACATTTCTAACTAAAAAGTGCTTTAAACATGGCTTTTCCTTCCCCTGGAAGTTACACTTTAATACTCTTCTTCTTCTTCTTTTTTAAGGATTTTTTTTTTTTTAAAGATTTTATTTATTTGACAGACAGAGATCACAAGTAGACAGAGAGGCAGGCAGAGAGAGGGAAGCAGGCTCCCTGCTGAGCAGAGAGCCCGATGCGGGACTCGATCCCAGGACCCCGAGATCATGACCCGAGCCGAAGGCAGCGGCTTAACCCACTGAGCCACCCAGGCGCCCTTTTTTAAGGATTTTTAAAAATTTTTTGACAGATAGAGATCACAAGTAGGCAGAGAGGCAGGCACAGAGAGAGGAGGAAGCAAGCTCCCTGCTGAGCAGAGAGCCTGATGCGGGGCTCCATCCCAGGACCCTGAGATCATGACCTGAGCTGAAGGCAGAGGCCCCAACCCACTGGGCCACCCAGGCGCCCTTTATACTCTTCTTAATCTTATGTGGTCTTCGACTCATGGAGTGCGACAAGTTCCGCCTGGCTTCCCAGCTCTAGGCTGTGGACTAGAAAACTCTCTCAAGTCATAAGCTGAGGTTTCCCTTCTTTATTTACATCTCTCAGGCTCATGGTCCTTCACTGCCCGATGGTCAGTGTCTTGAAATCCTTTTTTTTTTTTTTTTTTTTTTTAAAGATTTTATTCATTCACCTGACAGAGACCACAAGTAGGCAGAGAGGCAGGCAGAGAAAGGAGGAAGCAGGCTTCCCGCTGAGCGGAGAGCCCGATGTGGGGTCCGATCCCAGGAACCTGAGATCATGACCCGAGCCGAAGGCAGAGGCCCTAACCCACTGAGCCACCCAGGCACCCCTTGAAATCCATTTTTATGTATCTTCTCTGTTGTTGTTGTTCCAAGAGGGCAGATAAATCAGGTTTGTGATTCCCATCTTGGGTGAAATCCAAAGTCCAGAATGTAGGGTCCCATCAAGCTTCAGCAGCCCTGCTCTGACTGATGCTGACGGGACCTGCCTGCAGGGGAAGAGTATAAAATAGGACTTCACTCAGTGTGGCTCCCTTCTCCCATTTGTAGATGCCACTCCAGTTTCTGCTCACTTTTGGTTATTCTCCAATCTTTTTGGATCATTGTCTTTAAAGTTTTCCCAGAGTTTATAGTAGTCTTTGACTTGGTAAAAGGTACTCTGCCATTAGCAGGAAGATGAAGTCAGTATTTGAACCTTTTTTTTTTTTTTGTAACACCAAATATGCAATGTCTTAGTTTCTCACTGAAATTTTAGTTTGGGTTTATCCCCATGTGTGCATTAGCATTACCGTGCCTAATAATTCACTCTCAGGAGTACCCGTGAATCTCTTTCTTGTTACCTGTTATTTGTGCTGGTTCTTATTCATGGTCGTGTGTTTTTCATGTGCCTAGTTATTTTTTAAAAAGGAAGTATTTTTTTGAAAAATTATTTATAAAACAATTTGAGGTCTAAGATACTATTATCATCCTCCAGGGTGGAATTTTCTTTTTATTTTATTTTATTTATTTATTTTTTTTAAAGATTTTATTTATTTATTTGACAGAGAGATCACAAGCAGGCAGAGAGGCAGGCAGAGAGAGAGGAGGAAGCAGGCTCCCTGCTGAGCAGAGAGCCCGATGCGGGGCTCGATCCCAGGACTCCGAGATCATGACCTGAGCCGAAGGCAGCGGCTTAACCCACTGAGCCACCCAGGCACCCCTGGAATTTTCTTTTTAAGTAAGAGCTTTACTGAGATATAATTCACCTACCATACCATTTACTCATTTGAAGTATACAATTTAATGATTTTTATAATATTTACAGTTATATAACCATTAAGATAATCAATTTTAGAACATTTCTCTAGAGTGAATTTGTTTCTGCTATGCTCCTGAGGAGATCAGTAACCTCGAATCATTTTAGTCCAATTTCCACATTTAACATTTTCTGGGCCACACAGAGGACTTACACTTGAGCCTCAGTCCAGGAGAAAAATGGTTACTTTTGGCTTATTCTGTCTCCTGGGTACTGCTCTTAATGGTGCCAACCCCAAAAATAGCAAGTTTTTAATGGGTGTCATCTTTTGTAAGGTCTGGGCTCTGTTTTATTCCCCTGGTCTCAAAATGGGGCAAATCCGCAGCGTTCCAGCATCCTCATAGCCTGTTGTGAAGAGGGCAATCAATGCACTACAAGCGCTTAAATCTCTTCCCCCCTGGATTTGTGTCTTCTGGATGTTAATCTGACATTACCTCATCACCTTGTTAGCTCTCTGATGTTTTTAGGGAGGTGGCTTTTATATTTTGCTCTGACTTCTCAGTTGTCTTCAGGAGGAAGGCTTCTCTGAGTTACCTGTCTGCCATTTCCAGAAGAGGAAATTTCTCATCAGTTTAAGTGTGCTCCTAAAGATAACATATAGATGAACTTTGCTTTTTGTATCAATCTAACAGTCTTTATTTTTCAAAAGGGAAATTTAATCCCAGCACATTTAATATCAGGATTGATCAGTCTTGTTTTATTTCTCCTAATGTTTTGTTTCCTAATTCTTATTTTTCCTCCTGTGATTCAATATTCCCTTATTAAGTTAAACATTTAATGTAGATTTTTATTCATTTAGTGGTTATCTTCCTCCTCCCCATACCCCCCCCACCTTTGCATGATTAGATCAATAGGACTTTACCCTTATTTGAAAACAATAGACCATTATTTCTCCTAAACAGTGTGGCATGCAGAATTCTATGGCCCTCAAGATTTCTGCTCCTTGTTATCTATACCTTGCAGGACCTCCTGCCCTTGAGTACAGTCAGGACCTGAGAGTATGATGTAGCAGCCACTCCCTTGATTAGCTTACGTGATAGGAGACGGTAAGAGCAGACTGCAGAGGCTGTTCCCGCTGGCTGAGAAGTAAACTGCCATGTTGTGAGAGGGTCACGTGGCTAGAATCTAAGGGTAGTAGATTTAAAATTGTGGAATTTTAAAACATTAAGTTTGTGGTAATCTATTACACAAAAATAGAAAGCTCAAGCACCAAGGTAATCTTGTTTCCCCCAATAAGGTGGTACTATTTCTTCCCTATAGTAGGAGGAGACCTTCCACTTCCTGCTGCTTTTCCTCCTTTGTCCTACATTTTCTACTATTAAGGACCTCAGGAACACTCTCTATATTACTTGCTAGGGCTGCTGTAACCAAGTACCAAAACTGAGCAGCTTGAACAACAGAAATTTGTAGTCTCACCATTCTGGAGGCTACAAATCCAAGATCAAAGTGTTGGCTGAGTTGGTTCCTTTGAGGGCTGTGGGGAAACAAATCTGTTCAATGCTTCTCCCCTGGCTTCTGGAGTTTCCTAGCAAATTATGGCTATCCTTAATGTGTAGAAGTCCCACCCATCTCTGCCTTCATCTTCAAATGGCGTTCTTCCTGTGTCGCCAAATGTCTTCAAGGATGTCAGTCATATTGGATTGGGATCCACCCTACTCCAGTATGACCTCATCTTAACCACTTACACCTGCAACAACCCAATTTCCAAATAAGGTAACATTTATTCTCAACTGGGGGGTTAGGACTTCATTATGTGAATTGGGAGGGGGTGGGCATTAATTTAACCCATAATACTTTCATATCTTCCCTTTTTCCTTTCTTTTAGGTTTAGCTGAGACCGTATACAGTTGACCCTTGAACAACACACAAATTGAACTGCATGGGCTCACGTATGGATTTTTTTTACAGTGCTATCAATATATTTTCTTTTCTTTACGATTTCCATAACATTTACTTTTCTCTTAATTTATTGTAGGAATACAGTGTATATTACACATAACAAACAGTCAATTAACATGTACTTTGTATGTTATTGGCAAGACTTCCAGTCAAGAGTAGGTTAGTAATTAAGTTTTGGGGGAGTCAAAAGTTCTACTGGGATTTTTGACTTCATGGAGGGTCAGTGTCATTAACCTCCACATTGCTCAAGTATCAACTACAGTAGGTTTTATAATATTCCGTGCACTGTGTCCCCCTTTCCAAGAATTTTTTTTTTCTTTTTTCAAAGATTTTAGAGAGAGAGAGCACAGGCATTCGGGGGAAGAGGTAAGGTGGGGGCAAAGGGTGAGGGAGGGAAGCAGATGTCTACTGGGCGTAAAGCCCAATGTGGAGCTCAATCTCATGACCTGAGCCACCCAGGTGCCCCTGTGTTGTGTAACTATTACTTAAGAATTCTTAGGGGGCACCTAGGTGCTCAGTGAATTGAACGTCTAATGCTTGATTTCAGCTCAGGTCATGATCTCAGGGTCCTGGGATTGAGCCCCACATCTGGCTCTGCACTCATCAGGGAATCTACTTCTTCCTCTTCCTGTGTCTGCACCCCCACTCAGCTTGTGCTCTCTCTCAAATAAATAAAAGCTTAAAAAAGAAAGTTATACAACACATTCCTATCTAGAAAGACTCCTATCTATTAAGATTAAATGCACCCTAACTCTTTCATGGGAGGTTCACTGGTCCCTTCCTTTCCTCCCACATCTTGGGACCTCCGTTCAGTTGCATTTGTCTTCTGGTTAGAGTATAAATATTCTTGAAGTTTTACATATCCTTCCATATTTTCTTAAATAAACTGAGAGGTATATGTGGTCTGTATACATAGGATTCTATTAGGATTCTATTTTTACTCCTTGTTGCTCAGTAATGTGTACATGCTTTTTTTTTTTTTAAAGATTTT
Source organism: Lutra lutra (assembly GCF_902655055.1). Classification (NCBI taxonomy): domain Eukaryota; kingdom Metazoa; phylum Chordata; class Mammalia; order Carnivora; family Mustelidae; genus Lutra; species Lutra lutra. The sequence goes on along the minus strand of NC_062289.1, from coordinate 36,493,892 downwards.
ATTTATTTATTTGACAGAGAGAGATCACAAGTAGGCAGAGAGGCAGGCAGAGAGAGAGGAAGGGAAGCAGGCTCCCTGCTGAGCAGAGAGCCCGATGCGGGACTCGATCCCAGGACCCTGAGATCATGACCTGAGCCGAAGGCAGCGGCTTAACCCACTGAGCCACCCAGGCGCCCTGTGTACATGCTTTTTATCTCTAGTTTCCACTGCCACAAAAGAGAAGTCTGGTATCCGTCTGATTATTTCATCACAAGTAATTTATTTTTGCCTAGAAGCCTGTAATTCTTTCCCACATTATACAATAGCTAGGTGTCTCTTTTCTCACCAGTTTAACCTGGGTCTCAGAGCCCTTTCAATTTGCAGAGAAATTTTCTTTTATTAGTGTTTCTTGCCTTTCTATCTAGTCTTTTTCTTATGAGCACCTGTAATGACAATGAAAGGACTTCTGGATCTATTTTCTATTTTTATTTTTTTACGATTTTATTTATTTATTTGACAGAGACAGAGGGACAGTGAGAGAGGGAACACGAGCAGGAGGAGTGGGAGAAGGAGAAGCAGGCTTTTCACTGAGCAGGAAGCCTGATGCGGGGCTCGATCCCAGCACCCTGGGATCATGACCTGAGCTTAAGACAGACATTTAACAACTGAGCCACCCAGGTACCCTATTTTCTATTTTTCTTACCCTTCCACCTTTCCCCTCATAATTTCCCCCTTTTAAATTTATCTGTGCTTTTAAAGAAGTTTTGCACTTGGTTTATCAGGCTACCAACTTAAATCTTATTTCTTTCTTTCTTTTTTTTTTTTTTAAGATTTTATTTGTTTATTTGGCAGACAGAGATTACAAGTAGGCAGAAAGGCAGGCAGAGAGGGAGGGGAAGCAGGCTCCCCGCCGAGCAGAGAGCCAGATGCGGGGCTCAATCCCAGGACCCTGAGATCATGACCTGAGCTGAAGGCAGAGGCTTTAACCCACTGAGCCATCCAGGCGCCCCTTAAATCTTATTTATATTCTTCAATTTATCAATTGTTTGAGAAATTTTACTTTTCTTCTATAGGAAGTCTTTATGCTGTCTTATATGTCTCTAACAGATCTGATTCTTGTTTTTACTTAGGTTTTCATGTGTTCTTTAGCAGTTTTGTTTGCCTGGTTGTATATCCTGGTATTTTTTTCCTGATCATCCACTTTTTGACTATTGAGTACCCTGAGAAAAGTATTTTTCCAATTAGGTATAATAAGACAGGGTCTAACTACTGAACTATTCTAAAAAGTGTGAATTCAGCAGGTGCCAAAAGGCCAAGTGGTTTCTATCTCTATGGGTATGTAGGACAATGTCGTCTCTACCCCTAGCTATGTTGTCCTTAGCTGAGGGCCCCTGAAATCCTCTCTAGTATCCAGTCCACCTCTATCTTCCAACTTTGTCAAAGGGAGGGAAGACTCAGTCTACTTATTTAACAACTTGTTTGCCTTTGGGTATTCAAAAGCCCCAGCACACACATGAAGCAGATGTGACCTTTTCCCTTCTTGAGGACTCCACACATCTCTGAGTGGTGGGTTCTTCCCAAGACCTGTCTCTTTCCAGGCTTTGCTCCTGGATCCCTCTAGTACAGGCATAGCTTGTTTTATCGTGCTTCACAGATAGTGGTTTTTTTTTGCCTTTTTTTTTTTTTTTTTTTTTGGTTAAACACATTGAAGGTTTGTGCCAACCTTATGTTGGTGTTTTGGCACCATTTTTTCCAACAGCATTTGCTTACTTTGTGTCTGTGTTACATTTTGGTAAATTCTTGCAATATATCAACCTTTTGCATTATTTGTTACGATGATCTTTGATCAGTGACGTTTTAAAGTTTGAATTCATTCTTTACTACCTTTCCCCCCAGATTTTAGGTACATAGTGTCATACTTCACATAACTTTATTTTGCGAATCCTTTGACTGATTTTTACAGATATTTTTCTTGCTTTTATTTTTTATATTCTTAATTATTGTCTTTCCTTTCCACTCACAGAATCCCCTTTAATATTTCTTGCGGGCTGGTTTAGTGGTCATGGACTCCTTTAGTTTTCGTTTATCTGAGGAACTCTTTATCCTTTCAGTACTTTGACTATACCATGCTACTCTCTTCTGGCCTGCAAAGTTTCTGTTGAAAAATCTGCTGATAGCCTTCTGGAGTTTCCCTTGTATGTGATGGTCTTCTTTTGTCTTGCTGCTTTTAAAATTTTTATCACTACTTTTTGCCATTTTAATTACTATGTGTCTTGGTGTGGACCTCCTTAGGTTGATTTTTGGGGTGGGGGTATCTCTGTGCTTCCTAGATCTGGATATCTGTTTTCTTCCCCAGATAAGGGAAGTTTTCAGATATTATTTCTTCAAATAAATTTTTTGCCCTTCCCCCCTTTTCTCTCTTCCGGGATCGCTATAATGTTGATGGAGTCACTGAGTTCCCTAAGTCTATTCTCACTTTGCATAATTCTTTTTTCCCCTCACTTGTTCAGTCAGATTACTTTCCATTACTCTGTCTTCCCAGGTCATTAATTCATTCCTCTGCTTCCTCTAGCCTCCTATTTATTCTACCATGTGCATTTTAAAATTTCATTTATTGTATTCTTCATCTCCTTTTTAAGGGTCTCACTGATGTTCTCCACTCTTTTCTCCAATCCACTGATTCTCTTTATGACCATTACTTTAAATTCTCCATCAGGCATATTTTATGTTTCACTCAGGTCTCCTGCTGTGGTTTTGTCCTGTTCTTTCATTTGGGACATATTCTTCTGCTCATTTTGTCTAACTCTGCATCTGTTTCTATGTGTTAGGAAAGTCAGCCATATCTCTTGCTCTTAAAAGTAATGGCCTTATGAAGAAGCAGTTCTGTAGTTCCCTACAGCGCAGTGTCCCCTGTTCACTGGGACCTGGAGTTTCAGAGGTGTCTCCTATATGTGTTGTGTGTTCCCTTCAGAGGTGTCTTCTATATGTGTTGTGTGTGCCCTCTGTCCTGGCCTCTTTTTCCTTCAGTGCAGTCATCTGCAGAGGCTCTCTTTGCCTATTGTGGGCAGTGTTTGGTCCCCAGCCAGGGTAGGGGTATATTTTAACAAGGTATGCACCAGTTTGCTTGAGAAATGAGACCTACTACCACTGCTGTGAGGAGAGTTCAGCCCTAACGGGATCTGTGAAGTATGCATGGCTGGGCACTCAACCTTAGCAAGGCACGATTCAGGCTTCCACAGGGCCCGGTGGAGCTGTTGTCATAGTCACTGTTGCAGAGACCAAGGGCCTGCAAAATGTGGGGATTGAGAGATGTGGTAGTGGCGAGGTTTGTGCCTATCTTCTTGACCAAAGTCCTTTGATACTACTCTGACCATTCTGAGGTGCCATAAACACACCTGCAGAAGGCAGCAAACCTGATAAATGTATGTGTTCTGAATGTATCACTGACTGGCCATTCCATCTCTCTTCCTCTCCTCAGGCTTCTCTATTCCCTGTGATACAATAATGAAATTAGGCCAATCAATAACCCTAACAAAGGCCTTGGAAGATTCAAGTGAAAAGAACTGCATGTCTCTCACAAATCAAAAGCTTTGTGAGGAAGGCATGTTGAAAGCTGAGATAGGCTGAATGCTAGGTTTCTTGTTCCAAACAGCCAACTTGTAAATGCAAAGGAAATGTTCTTGAAGAAAATTAAAAGTGCTACTCCACTGAACACATGAATGGTAAGGCAGTAAAATAGCCTTATAGTTGATATGGAGAAAGTTTTAGTGATCTGGATAGAAGATCAAACCAGCCACAACATTCCTTTAAACCAAAGCCTATTCCAGAGCACAGCTAGCTTCAATTCTAAGGCTGAAAGAGAGGAGGAAGCTGAAGAAAAGTCTAAAGCTAGCAGAGATTGGTTAATGAGGTTTGAGGAAAAGCTGTCTCTATAACATAAAAGTCCAAGGCAAACCAGGAAGTTATCTGGAATATCTAGCTAAGATTATTAACGAAGGTGGCTACACTAAATAGCAGATTCTCAGTGTAGACAAAATATCTTTCTGTTAGAAGATGCCACCTAGGATTTTGAAAGCTAAAGAAGTCAATGCCTGGCCTCAAAGCCTCAAAGGATGGGCTGACTCTTTGTAGGGACTGCTGCAGCTGGTGACTTTGTTGAAGCCAATGCTCATGGACCGTTCTGAAAATCCTAGGGCCTTGAAGAATTATGCTAAATCAACTCTGCCTGTGCTCTACAAATGAAACAAGAAAGCCCCGATGATAGCACATCTGCTATCAACATGGTTTACTCAATATTTTAAGCCAATTGTTGAGACCAACTGTTCAGAAAAAAAGTTCAAAATATTACAGCTTATTGACAATACACCTGGGTCACCCAAGAACTCTGACGGAGATGTACAAAGAGATGAATGTTGTTCTTATGCCTGATAACACAACGTCCATACTGCAACCCATTGATCAAGAAGTCATTTGAACTTACATGTCTGAATATTCAAGAAATATGTTTCATAAGGCTATAGGAGCTATAACCAGTGATTCCTCTGATAGATCCAGGGAAAGTAAACTGAAAACCTTCTGGGAAGGATTCACCATTCTAGGTGCCATTAAGAACGTTCATGGTTCATGGGTAGATGTCAAACTATCAACATTAACAGGACTCTAGAAGTTGATTCCAACCCTCAGGGATGACTTTGAGGGATTCAAGACTTCAGTGGAGGAAGTAACTGGATGTGGTAGAAACAGCAAGAGAACTAGAATTAGAAGGAGAGCCTGAAGATGTGACTGAATTGTTGGCAATCCCCTGATAAAACTTGTATGGATGAGGACTTGCTTCTTATGGATGAGTAAAGTAGTTTCTTGAGATGGCTTCTACTCCTAGTGAAGAGACTATGAAGACTACTGAAAACAGCACAAAGGATTTAGACTATCACATAAACTTAGATGATTAAACAGTGGCAGTGTCTGAGAAGAAAGACACCAATTTTGAAAAAAGTTTTACTGTGGGTAAAATGCTATCAAACAGCATGGCACAGTATAAAGAAATTATTCATGGAAGGAAGTGTCAATCAACGCAGGAAACTTCATCGTTTTAAGAAATTGCCAAGCCACCCTAGCCTTCAGCAACCCACCTCCCTGATCATTAAGCAGCCATCAACATGGAGGCAAGACCCTCCATCAGCAAAAAGATTACAACTTGCTGAGGGCTGATGATGGTTGACATGTTAGCAATATAGTACTTTTTGATTAAGGTTGTACATTGTTTTTTTAGAAATCACACTTTAAAGGCCATAACATAGTATAAGCCTAATTTGTTTAAGCACTGGGAAACCAATAAATACATTTGCACTTGCTTTATTCGTGTGGTCTGCAACTGAACCTGCGTATCTCCAAGGGATGCCTTGCCTGAACTAGTGTATACCTGCTTGTGCAGTTGATGGAGAAGCCTTGCATCGGTTCTCTTTGCCAGACCTTCAGTGCAGCCAAGGCCTTAGTATTGGAGACACTAGTTGCTTAGTCAATATTCATTCTCCCTTTCTTTCTTAAACCCCAGTTCTGTTTGAGGGGAAAACACTGGTACAGCTAACCATACTTCCTCAGATTCCCTGCAGCTAACCATACTTCCTCAGATTCCCTGCAGCTATGGGTAAACTTTTGACTCTGTTCTGGCCAATGGCTTTTGGGAGGAGCTTCTGAGAAAACTATTGTTTTCCTGATAAAAAAGAAGAGATTCTGCCAAAAGACAGTTTTTATTGTTGTTTTGCCTTTCACTCTTCTTTTTCTTTCCTGTACATAGACAGGAAGCTTGGAGGTACAGCCCACATTCTTCAATGATGAGGATGAAGGCCATATCCAAAGGCTGGTGCAGGAGAAAGCCAGAGGGAGACTTTATTATTGACGTTCTCAAACAGCTGCATCAGCCTAGTTCCAGATTTCTGGTTATGAGAAAAATAAACTCCTATTTAGTTTAGATGTTGTAACTGGGTCTCTGACATACGCACCCAGACACAATTCTAATCGACAAAGTCCTCACTTATGTGCGGTTGCTCATAGCTTTTCGCAGCCATTTGAATCAGAGATGGCAAAGAGCCTGGAGGGAGGAAGAGAGCTGCATTTAGAGTCCATGCTCCCTGAAAGCTCTTGATACTGAAATGCTGAGTCAAGTAATCTGTAACATTCATTCATTTACTAAACATTCATTAAGTACCGACTATGTGCCAGGCCTAAAGTGGGTACTGGAAACAAAACAATCTCAACCTTGGCATTTCTTCACGACAATTTCCTTTATGGATACAGGCCGTTTTTGTATGTTATTCCCACGGTCCTAAGAAGCCACAGCGGGGAAGGTTTTGGCTTGGGGAAAGGTACTACAATGCCACAGCATCTTCTTATGGCTTTCAGCATTATAAAAGGGAAACAAACAGGCTAATTTCTAACTCAGAGCACAAGTTCCTTCAGGTTACCTTCAAGTGCGTCATCCTCCAGGTCTGCCAGAGTTGGTGCATTCGGGAGTGAATACACGGAAGACTGGTTGAGTTGAGTCAGTTTTGAGATGCTGTTAATTGCCATGCTGCCCAATGGAATGGTGTGCTCTATGGAAACAGGAGCAAAGAGAAACAGCCTTATTACCATGATCATCATAAGAACTTCTGCTGGAATAACTTAAGCCTGGCTATTGTTTGATCCCAGGGCTAAGGAATCTAATGGAAAGTGGAAGGAAGAGGATCAATGCACCATATGCCCCAGAACACCAACCTTTTTAAACAAGAGTCATGGGTGAAGAGACCCCACTGCATGCATTAAGATAGAGTACTGAAGAAAATTTAAAAAGGGGATGCTCAAAAAGAACCCAGAAATCAAGGCTGGGGACCCTGTTTGAAGAGCAAAGGACCAAAAAAATGTTTTTGCTCCCCCCTTCCCTTGCATGAAGGGTTATAATTCCCATAGAAGTAACAGCTTTGGTTATATAACTGACCCATTCTTCTCTTGTAAGCTTTCCATGATGGAAGATTGCTCCCCTTCTAGTTGTCATTTTTTCATACTCATTGCAGAAAACTTGACAGAAGACTAGGAATCAGCCTTGCCTGATTCCTAGTCTTCTGTGATTAGGGTGTAAATAAGGAACAGGTAACTGTATATCTTCCTTATTATATAGAATCCTTGTCATATAGGATGATGGCCACTGGATGGCATACAAAGACTTAGAAATCCAACTGCTGAAAAAAACCCAAAGGCAGTGAAAGAGCTGGTATACAGACAATATGAAGTCCAAGCAGAACAGACCATTATGGAGGGAAATACCAGAAGCTGCCTCTGCTGTTGACTTTAGCTATCCAGGAAATGACAGAAAGGGGGATGGTAATGGGGACAGCATAAGAAGGCTAGGATTGGGAGGATTAAATGAGAGAAGGTATTAGAATAATGAGCAGGGACTCATTCATGAAAACTTTGTGACTTGTTTCTTCTCTGTGGGCCACTTGCGAAGGGGCTTGCCTATCTTCATGATGTAGGTAAGGGAAAACCTGACCATTGGTCTAGTCTCTGTCCATTCTCTCTCTCACTCTAAACTCCAAAGGCCATAGTCATGCTTCAAAGAAGGACTCTTGTGACAGAAGGATCATGGTAAGAATGGTTTCTAGGCCAATGGAGGAAATAATTCCAATCTAAAAGTTCATGGTAAATATTCAGTAATAAGCTATAAAAAGTGCCTCTAGCCAGCTGTGAGAGAGACAGAAAGGCTTTGGGAATCATCAAAAAAAGGAAACCAGCTAGACTCTGGCATAGTGGATGGTGGGTGAAGCAATGATAGTATTTGTTGGCTTTGGGGGTTAAATCATAGCTTTTGGACACTGCACTTTAGGAGAACTCATGACAACCATCCAGATACCCAAACTCTCAGCCAGAGAAACATTCCCCTACAGCAAGAAGGTTGACTCACCATCCAGCTTCACACTCCATGTCATGTGGAAGCCATTGGTCATCAGGTAAAAATTCTTCACATCCTCAGGTAGCACACAGTTATTTTTCTAGAAATCACAAAGCAGCTGAGTGTTAGGTCAGGACTGAGAAAGGGCATAGGGCTATGCCCCAAAGCAAATGGGGATAATATTTATGTTTTAGATCCCCAAAATGGGAAGATTCTGGTAATCACCTACAAACTCCATTATAGAGTTCTAGTTCAAGATGGCAATATAGAAAGTTCCTGAACTCACCTCCTCCCCTACAAACACCAAATCCACAGTTACACATGCAATAATTCCCTCTGAAAGAAATCCAGAAGCTGGCTTAGCAACTCCTACACACTGGGTGAATGAGAAAAAAAATGCACATTGAAGTGGGTTCGAGAGGCTGAGACACAACTCACCATAAACCCCACCACTGTCACCGGCAATACACAATCAGGAGAGAATTCACAAACCTGATTTCTCTAAGGAGGAAAGGGTGTGAACCCTATATCAGGTCATGCCACCTTTTAAGATCTGCATCTGAGAGATGAGCTCCCCAGACACCTAGCTTTGAAAGCCAAAGCGGCTGGCTCCACAAGATCCACAAGGCTATAAAGCAAATTGAGAAACAGTTCTCGAAGGGCTTGTGCATGCAGATTTCCCATTCCAGGGCCTTTTGTAGAGGCAGCCAACTGAAAGTACCCAGACTTCTTGTGAAAGCAGATTATTTGTTTATCTCACAGCATCCGCCTGAGAGACAGTTACCTAATTTCACACACATCTAGGGGCCGACAGAAATACTGCCCAGGGAACAGGGAGTATGGAGGGCATCATCTCCACCCTCTCTGCCTTGCTCCAGGCCAGGAGTATCTCCCAGAGAAGAGCCTGTGCACCTACCTGATAACACTGGCCTTTGTATCTACTGACTAAGGGATACCCCTTGATTACTTGGTTCTGGTGGCCAGGGGGCTTCCATTTCTAGGTCCTACAGGACTATAACAAAGAAATAGTTCTAAATAGGCTATCCCACTGATAAAGAATAGTTGGAAGAGAGGCAGGCAGGGTAGTGGAACTCATTTAATCAGAGCAGCAAAAAGAAAAAATTTAAAAGAGTAACGATCTTAAAGGATTTATGAAAGAACAGAGAGCAAATGAACATTAGCATAAAGGGGTCCCAGGGAGAATGGGACACAAAACTTATTTGAAGAAATAACGGCTGAAAACTTCCCCAACCTGGAGAAGGAAAGAGACATCCCACATCTGGGAACTGCAGAGTTCCAAATAAGTAGAACCCAGAGCCCCACACCAGGACACAGAATTATCTAAGGTAAAGGAGACTCTTAAAAGCAGCAAGAAAAAAAAAACCAACTTAACTTACAAGGGAAACCCATAAAAGACGAGGAGAATATTTTTTCAGTAAAAACTTTGCAAGCCAGAATGGAATGGCACAATATATTCAAAGTATGGAAAGAAAGGAACTGCCAACCAAGAATACTCTATCCAGCAAAATTATCCTTCAGCATTTAAGTAGAGATAAAGTTTTCCAGACAAGCAAAAGCTAAAGGAGTTCATAACCACTACAGTGGCCTTACAAGAAATGTTAAAGGGACTTCTTTAAATAGAAAAGAGAAGCCACAGCATGTGAAAATTAAGAAAAAAATTTCACTGGCATAAGCAACCATACCCTGATGGTAGTACATCAACTACTTATAAAGCTAATATAAAAGTTAAAAGGCAATGGTAGTAAAATCAGTTATATCTACAATAATCAGTTAAGGGATAAACAAAATAATACAAATTGTGACATAAATACAAAAAATGGGGAGGGGCATAAAAATGCAGTGCTTGTAAAATGTGTTTGAACCTAAGCAACCCTCTACTTAAAATAGATCGCTACATACAGAGGGTGTTATATGTGAACCTCAGGATAATCACAAACTAAAAATGATACATAAAAAACAAAGAGAAGGAAATAAAGTCACCAAATCATAAGACGAGAAGAAAGGAACATGAAAGAATTACAGGACAACCAGGAAACAATTGTGGCAGTAAGTAAATATTTATCAATAATTACTTTAAAGGAGCTTGGGAAGAGGGTGTAGGAGGAGGACCCTGAGTTCATCCCTCTCATGTTTACAACTAGGTATCATCCACATCCAAGTCAATGAATAAGAGAGTGATCAAAGGCTGGCAGAAAAAACTCCACAGCAAAATATAGAGAAGAAGAAGCATCTGAAAGGTTAGGAAGGTGAGAAAGGTGGAAGGAGGCTTAACCCCCTTAGGAGGTAGGTAGCTGCATGCAGGGAGACGGCAGAGAAATGGACCCTCATACCAGGGAGTTCACGCGGGGAGGCCTAATCCCCATAAAGTTTGGCTCTGAAAATCAGAGTTGCTTAACTGTGTAAGTTTGTATAACCAGTGGGACTTAGAGCCGGCAGCTTTAAAAATCAGCTGACTCAGCACTGGGAGAACTGGGACAAGCCAACTAGAGGCAGTCCAGCCAGGAGGGCAAGGGACAGCAGCCTGCATGGAAAGACAATATAGAGACAGCAGTTTACACAATACCAGGAGCAAATGGGAGACAGATCCCTTCATACAGATTTCAGAGCATGTTGGGGGACTTCTCTGAAAATGAGGGAGATGGTAGGTGGCATTTTCCTCCCCCTACTCACCAGCATAAACACAGGACCATCTGTGAGAGGCAGAGCTGCACAGACACTTGGTACCTAACCTGCTAGCAGTGTGCCATGCTCACGAGTTCTCCTGAGGACTTGCCCACTCCAAGCCTGGTAGGTTTGGCCCTGGGATCAGGACAAAGTTTGTAAAACTTGTACATTCCTACCCAGCTACTGTCACTTGCCAGCCTCAGGTGCACCCAGCCATCCCTGGGCATTGTAGCCGAGCTTTCATGCAGCCCTCAGGTGCTACAGTGCTCCTACAAATCTGGCATAGAACTAGCGGCCCAGTGCAAAATTTGCTAATGCCAGTGCCCTGCCACCAAGTTCCCTTGCAGGCATATACATCAGAGCTGGACTGCTCGAGTCCCACTAATACCACAGTGAGCAAGGAGAGCCCAGAGCAGGCAGAGTCAGTGCATATAACTACACTGAAAATAAAAGTGACTCAGACACAACAGCAGGATATAGGCAACACACACAGGATATCCTCCTGAAGTGCCAAGTTCAGATGAACAGGAGAGACTACAGTGCAACACACGCCAGGACCTCTTCTTCATGAAGTCACTACTTTCTTTCTTTAAGATTTTATTTATTTGAGAGAGCACATGCACATGCATAAGGTGCAGAGGTAGAGGGTGAAGCAGGTTTCCCACTGAGCAGGGAACCCAATGTGGGACTTGATCCCAGGACCCTGGAATCATGACCTGAGCTGAAGGCAAGGCTTAACTGACTGAGCCACCCAGGCACCCAAAAAGTCACTACTTTCAAAAGCAAAATACATAGGTGACCTTCCTAACACAGAAATAGATACAGAGAGGCAGAAAAAATGAGGAGAAAGAAAAATTTAACCCAAATGAAAGAACAAAACAAGGCCATGGCCAGCAATCTAAGTGAAACCAATATAAGTAGCATGTCTAATAGAGAATTTAAAGCAATGACCATAAGGTTACTCACTGGACGTGAGAAAAGAGTGCAGAACATCAGTGAGACCCTGAACACAGAGATAAGGAACATAGCAGAGATCAAGGGCTCAATAAATCAAATGAGAAATACACTTGATGGTGAACAGCAGGTTGGAAGAAACAGAGGAGCAAATTAATGACTTAGAAAACAGAGAAATGGAAAATAATCAAACTGGAAAAAAAATCATGCAAAACAAGAACAGACTTAGGAAACTCAGTGACTACATCAAAAGTTATAGTATGAATATTTTAGGAGTCCTTAAAGAAGACAGAGAAAAGGGGGAAGAGAATTTATTTGACAAAACAATAGCTAAAAACTTCCCTAATCTGGGAAAGGAAACAAATCTCCAGATCCAGGAGGCAGAGAAAACTCCCATCAAAATCAACAAAAGCAGTTCCCCACCAAGACATATTATCAATAAATTAGCAAACTGGGGTGATTTAAAAAAAGCAGGAAGAGAAAAGAAGACAGTCACATACAAGGGAAAACCTAGAAGGCTAGGAGGGAGTTTTTCAGCAGAAACTTTCCAAGAAAAAAGGAAGTGGCATTCAACGTGCTGAATGGGAAAAATCTGCAACCAAGAATAGACTATCCAGTGAGGCTATCATGCAGAATAGAAGCAGAGAGAGTTGCCCAAACAGAAAACTAATGGAGTTCATAATCACTAAACTAGCCCTAAAAGAAATATCAAAGGGGACTCTCTGGGTAAAAAGGAGAGACCAGTGACAGTATAGAGGCAGAAAGCACAAAAGCAGTGAAAATGAATATTGCCGTAAAAAAAAAATGAGTCAAGGAATTCACAAGATAAAAGGATGTAAAATAGGACAACATATACCCAATACATGGAGAGGAAGAGAGTAAAGAATGGGTCCAAATGTAAACAACAATCAACTTAATATACACTGCTATATGCAAAAGAGATTATATATAAACCTAATGGTAACCATATATACCAAAAGCCACCGGTAAATATGCAAAGTACAAAGAGAGAGAAATCCAAATTATAACTAAACAAAACGAGCAAAACATGAAAAGCAAGGATCAGAGAAAATCATCAGAAATAACCACAAAACAAATAATAAAATGACAATAAATACATATTTATCAATAATTACTTTGAATATAAATGGACTAAATGCTACAATCAAAAGGCACAGTGGAGGGGGGCACGCCTGGGTGGCTCAGAGGGTTAAGCCTCTGCCTTTGGCTCAGTTCATGATCCCAGGGTCTTGGAATCAAGCCCCACATCGGGCTCTCTGCTTGGTGGGGAGCTTGCTTCCCCTTCTCTCTCTGTCTGCTGCTCTGCCTACCTGTGCTTTCTCTCTCTGTCAAATAAATAAATAAAATATTAAAAAAAGAAAGACACAGTGGGGCAAAGTGGTGGAAAACCAAGACCCATCAATATGCTCTCTATAAGAAACTCATTTTAGCCCTAAAAACACTGGCAGATTGAAAATGAGGGGATGGAGAAACGTCTATCATGCAAATGGATATCAAAAGAAAGCTGGAGTAGCAACACTTACATCAGATAAAATTAATTTTAAAATAAAGACTAACAAGAGGGGGAGGAGCAAGATGGTGGAGAAGTAGGATACCTAAATTTCATCTGGCCCCAGGAATTCACCTAGATAGTTATCAAACTGTTCTGAACACCTACAAACTCAACAGGAGATCGAAGAAAAGAATAGAAGCAATCCTATGAACAGAAAAGCGACCACATTCTGGAAGGTAAGACATGTGGAGAAGTGAATCTGAGACAATATTTATGAAGATAGACCATGGAGGGAGGGAGCCTCTGTCAGCCAGCTACTGGCAAGTGATAGAGCAGTGAAGCACAAAATGAGAATTTTTAGAAGTCTGCTCTGCTGAAGGACATCACTCCAGTGGCTAAGGGTGGAACCCTTGCTGGGATAGTGTGGTCTCAGGACCTTCGGGATCACAGAAAGACCACAGGTACTTGATTGTGGCAGAGCTCCGAGTATCAGAATGGGGAACCTGGCTGCAAAGATGGAGCAGAGGAATGGACTCTCAGTTTGGGGTTCCATAAACCATGATCCATGGCACAGCTGGGGCACTATTCTTTGTGCAGGGACCCAACAAGTGGCAGATCTGGGAGACACCCCTTCCCTCCACGGGGAGGAGCAGCATGGGTGTGTACTGCAGGAATCTGCTGAGTTTGAAAACTCCAAATGGGATCATGTGCCAGACAGAAATGCTCAGTCACAGGCCGGGTGAACACGGAGTGCAGCTGGAAACCAGGGAGACAGAACTGACTGACTGCTTTTTTTCTCAGGGCCCACTGAGGAGTGGGCCCCAAGTTCTCTGCTCCTCGGAGTCCAGAGATTGGGAGGCCACCGTTTTCATTCTCGTCCTCCAAAGCTATATGGAAAGCTTTCAGGGAACAAAAGCTACAGAGCAAAGCTGAACAGATTACTTAGCCCAGCTCCTGGCATTTGAGAATCACTGCAAGAGGCCCCTCCCACAGAAGATCAGCAAGAACATCCAGCCAAGACCAAGTTTACCAATCAATAAGAACTGCAAAACTCCAGCACTTGAGGAGTACAGTGCATAGAATTCATGGCTTTTCCCTCATGATTCTTTAATCTTTCAAAGTTAATTTTTAAAATTTTCTTTACTTTTTTTTTTTTTTTTGAATTTTTCATCTTTCCTTTTTCAACCAACATCTTATCAATTAGTTTTTTAAAATCTTTTAAAATTTTCACCTTTATAGTCAAATTCTACCCTTTCATTGTATTTAACCTTATTTTTGTATATATATATAAGATTTCTTTTTTTAAAAATTTTGGGATACAGTTTCTTCCAGCAGACCAAAATATACCCTAAATATAGTGTATGGCTTTGTTCTAGTCTACTGCCTGACCACATTCTCTCTTTTTTTTTTCCTTTCTTTTTTCAACCAACTTCTTATCAATTCCTTTTTAAAAATCTTTTTAAATTTTCATCTTTACAGTCATATTCCTTCATCTTATTTGCCCTTATTTTTGTATATATTTACATGTTTTTCTTTAAAAATTTGGGGGACAGTTTCTTCTAACAGACCAAAATACACCCAAAATTTAATATGTGGTTCTGTTCTATTCACCAGCCTGATCATACTCTTTTTTTTCTTTTTCTTTTTCTTTTCCCCCTGGTTTTGGGTCTCTTCTGATTTGTTTACTGTGTATTTTTCTGGGAGTCGTTTTAGCATTTTGTTCTCTCATTCATCTATTCTTCTCTGAACAAAATGATAAAAAGGAAAAAACCACCTCAAAAATAAAAAAGAACAAGAGGCAGTACCAATTGCCAGGGACCTAATCAATACGGATATTAGTAAGATGTCAGAACTAGAGTTCAGAATGATGATTATGAAGATATTAGCTGGGCTTGAAAAAAAACATAGAGGATACTAGAGAATCCCTTTCTGGAGAAATAAAAGAATCAAAATCTAACCAAGTTGAAATCAAAAAGGTTATTAATGAGGTACAATTAAAAAATGGTGGCTCTAACTGCTAGGATAAATGAGGCAAAAGAGAGAATTAGTGATAAAGAAGACCAAATGATGGAAAATAAGGATGCTGAGAACAAGAAGGATAAATACTGGAACACGGGGGGAGAATTGGGATCCTGGAAGAAGAGAAAGAGGGGCAGAAGGTATATTGGAGCAAATTATAGCAGAGAATTTTCCTTAATTTGGGGAAGGGAGCAAGCATCAAAATCCAGGGGGCACAGAGAACCCCTCTCAAAATCAATAAAAAAATAGGTCAACACCACTATATCTAATAGTAAAACTTACAGGTCTCAGAGACAAAGATAAAATCCTGCAAGCAGCAAGAGGTCTGTAACATACAACAGTAGAAATATTAGATTGAGAGCAGAGTTACCCACAGAGACCTGGCAGGCCAGAAAGAACTGGCATAATATATTCAGAGCACTAAGTGAGAAAAATATGCGGCCAAGAATACTATATCCAGCTAGGCTGTAATTGAAAATAGAATGAGAGATAGAAAGCTTCCAGGATGAACAAAACCTAAAAGAATTTGTGAACAGCAAACCAGTCCTACAGGACATATTGAAAGGGGTCCTCTAAGCAAAGAGGGAGCCTAAAAATAAGATAGACCAGAAAGGAACAGAGACAATATACAGTAACAGTCACCTTACAGGCAATACAATGGAACTAAATTCTTATCTTTCAATAGTTACCCTGAATGTAAATGGGCCTAATGCCCCATCAAAAGACTCAGGGTATCAGACTGGATAAAAAAAAAAAAGGCTCATCAAAATGCTGTCTGCTAGAGACTCATTTTAGACTCAAAGACACCTCCAGATTGAAAGTGAGGGGGTGGAAACAATTTACCATGGTAATGGACATCAAAAGAAAGCTTGGGTGGCAATCACTATATCAGACAAATTAGATTTTAAACCAAAGACTATAAGATAGAGGAAAGACAGTATATCATAATTAAAGGCTCTATCCAGCAAGATGATCTAACAATTTTAAATATCTATGCCCCTAACATGGGAGCAGACAATTATATAAGCCAATTAATAACAAAATCAAAGAAACACATCGACAATAATAATCATAGGGGACTTTAACATCCCCCTTACTGAAATGAACAGATTATATAAGCAGAAGATCAACAAGGAAATAAAAGTCTTTAAATGACACACTGGACCAGATGAATTTCACAAATATATTCAGAACATTCCATCCCAAAGCAACAGAAGACACATTCTTCTCTAATGCATGTGGAACATTCTCCAGCATCGATCACATCCTGGGTCACAAATCAGGTCTCAACAGGTAAGAAAAATTGGGGTTATTCCCTGCATATTTTTGGACCACAATGCTTTGAAACTAGAACACAATCACAAGAGGGAAGTTGGAAAGAACTCAAATACATGGAGGCTAAAGAGCATCCTACTAAAGAATGAATGGGTCAACCAGGAAATTAAAGACAAATTAAAAAAATTCAGGGAAACAAATGAAAATGGTATCACAGCTGTTCAAAATCTTTGGGATGCAGCAAAGGGGGGTCCAGGAAAGTTTATAGCAATACAAGCCTTCCTCAAGAAACAGGAAAAGTCTCAAATACACAACCTAACCCTACACCTAAAGGAGCTGGAGAAAGAACAGCAAAAAAACCCTAAACCCAGCAACAGAAGAGAAATAGTAAAGATAAGAGCAGAAATCAATGAAATAGAAACCAAAAGAACAGTAGAGCAGATCAATGAAACCTGGAACTGGTTCTCTGAAAGAATTAATAAGACTGATAAACCCCTGGCCAGACTTATAAAAAAGAAGAGAGAAAGGACCCAAATTAATAAAATCATGAATGAAAGAGGAAAGATCACAACCAACACTGAAGAAATACAAACAGTTATAAGAAAACATGATGAGCAACTACATGCCAGCAAATCAGACAATCTAGAAGTGGATGCAATGCTGGAGACATATAAACTACCAAAACTAAACCAGGAAGAAACAGAAAATCTGAACAGACCCATAACCAGTAAGGAGGTTGAAGCAGTCACCAAAAATCTCCCAAAAAACAAGAGCCCAGGGCCAGATGGCTTTCTAGGGGAATTCTACCAAACATTTAAAGAAGAATTAATACCTATTCTCCTGAAACTGTTCCAAAAATTAGAAATGGAAGGAGAACTTCCAAACTCATTTTATGAGGCCAGTATTACCTTGATCCCCAAACCAGATAAAGACCCCATCAAAAAGCAGAATTACAGACCAATATCCCTGATGAACACAGATGCAAAAATTCTTACCAAAACACTAGCCAATAGGATCCAACAATACATTAAAAGGATTATTCACTATGAGCAAGTGGGATTTATTCCTGGGCTGTAAGGTTGGTTCAATACCTATAAATCAATCAATGTGATACAATACATTAATAAATGAAAGAATAAGAACCATATGATATCTCAATAGATACAGTAAAAACATATGACAAAGTACAGCATCTTTTCTTGATTAAAACTCTTCACAGTGTAGGGATAGAGGGTATATACCTCAATATCATAAAAGCCATTAATGGAAAACCCACAGTGAACATCAGTTCTCAATGGAGAAAAACAGACTTTTCCTCCTAAGGTCAGGAATATGTCGGGGATGTCAACTATCACCACTGTGATTCAACATAGTACTAGAAGTCCTAGCCTCAGCAATCAGACAACAAAAAGCAATAAAAGGCATCCAAATCAGCAAAGAAGAAGTCAAATTCTCAGTCTTTGTAGATAATATGATACTTTATGTGGAAAACCTAAAGTACTCCACCCCAAAACTGCTAGAACTCATATAGGAATTCAGTAAAGTGGCAGAAAAATCAATGCACAGAAATAGTTCCATGTCTACACACCAAAAACAAGCCAGAAGAAAGTGATATTAAGGAGTCAATCCCATTTACAAGAGCACCCACAACTACGAGATACCTAGGAATAAATCTAATCAAAGGGGTAAAGAATCTGTACTCAGAGAACTACAGAATACTCATAAAAGAAATTGAGGAAGACATAAAGAAATGGAAAAACGTTCCATGCTCATGGATTGGAAGAACAAATATTGTGAAAATGTCTATGCTACCTAGCACAATCTACATATTTAATGAAATCCCCTATCAAAATACCATCAACTTTTTCAAAGAAACAGAACGAACAATCCTAAAATTTGTATGGAATCAGAAAAGAATGCCAACAGCCAGAGGAATGTTGAAAAAGAGAACCCATCAAAGCTAGTGGAATCACAATTCTGGACTTCAAACTATATTACAAAGCTGTAATCATCAAGACAGTATGGTACTGGAACAAAAAAAGACACAGAAATCAATGGAACAGAAAAGAGAGCCCAGAAATGGACCCTCAACTCTATGGCCAACAAATCTTCAACAAAGCAGGAAAGAATGTCCAACAGAAAAAAGAAAAAAGAAAAGTCTCTTCAACAAATGGTTTTGGGAAAATTGGACAGCCACAAGCAGAAGAATGAAACTGTACCATTTCTTTACACCACACACAAAAATAGACTCAAAATGGATGAAGGACCTAAATTTGAGACAGGAATCCATCAAAATCCTTGAGAAGAACACAGGCAGCAACCTCTTCAACCTCCGACACAGTAACTTCTTCCTAGACACATTGCCAAAGGCAGGGGAAGCAAGGGCAAAAATGAACTATTGGGACTTCTCGAGATCAAAGCTTTTGCACAGCAAAGGAAACAGTAAACAAAACCAAAAGACAAACAACAGAATGGGAGAAGATATCCACAAATAACATATTAGATAAAGGGCTGGTATCCAAAATCTATAAAGAACTCAACACCTAAAGAAGAAGAAATATAATCAAGAAATGGGCAGAAGACATGAACAGACATTTCTGCAAAGAAGATATACAAATGGCCAAAATATCCATGAAAAATTGCTCAACATCACTCAACATCAGGGAAATACAAATCAAATCCTCGATGAGATACCACCTCACACCAGTCAGATGGCTAAAATCAACAAGTCAGGAAATGACAGATGCTGACAAGGATGTAGAGGATGGTGAACCCTCCTACACTACTGGTGGGAATGCAAGCTGGTGCGGCCACTCTGGAAAACAGTACAGAGGTTCCTCAAAAAGTTGAAAACGGGCACCTGGGTGGCTCAGTGGGTTAAAGCCCCTGCCTTCGGCTCAGGTCATGGTCCCAGGGTCCTGGGATCAAGCCCTGCATCAGGCTCTCTGCTCAGCAGGAAGCCTGCTTCCTCCACTCTCTCTGCCTGCCTCTCTGCCTACTTGTGATCTCTGTCAAATAAATAAATAAAATCTTAAAAAAAAAAGTTGAAAACAGAGCTATGCTATGACCCAGCAATTACACTACTAGGTATTTACCCTAGAGATACAAATGTAGTGATCCAAAGGGGCATGTGCACCTCAATGTTTATAGCAGCTATATCCACAACAGCTGAACTATGGAAAGAGCCTAGATGTCCATTAACAGATGAATGGCTAAAGAAGATGTGATACACACACACACACACACACACACACACACACACACACACTGAAATATTATGCAGCCATCAAAAAAGAAATCTTGCCAGTTGCAATGACATGGATTGAACTAGAGGGTATTTTGCTAAGCGAAATAAATTAATCAGAGAAAGACAATTATCATATGATCTCACTGATATGAGGAATTTGAGAAACAAGGCAGAGGATCACAGAAGTAGGGAAAGAAAAATGAAACACAAGAAAACCAGAAAGGGAGACAAGCCATAAGAGACTCTTGATCTCAGGCAACAAAATGAGGGTTGCTGGAGTGGAGGTGGGTGGGAGGGATGGGGTGGCTGGGTGATGAACACTGGGAAGGCTATGTGCTATGGTGAGTGCTGCTAACGGTGTGAGACTGATGAATCACAGACCTGTACCCCTGGGGCAAATAATACATTATATGTTAATAAAATAAAAAAGACTGTAGGGGTGCCTGGGTGGCTCAGTTGTTACTGTCTTTGGGTCAGGTCATGATCCCAGCGTCTTGGGATCAAGCCCCATATCGGGCTTCCTGCTCAGCAGGGAGCCTCTTTCTCCCTCTCCAGCTCCCCTGTGCTTGTGTTCCCTCTCTTACTATCTCTTTCTCTGTCATAATTTTTTTTAAAAAATCTTGAAAAAGACTGTAACAAGAGACAAAGAAGTATATTATATAGTAATAAAGGGACAATCCAACAAGAAGATGTAACAATTTTAAATATTTATGCACCCAATATAGGAACACCCAAATACATACAACAGTTAATAACAAACATAAAGGAAATAATCGCTAATATAGTAACAATAGGAGACTTTAACATTCCATGTACATCAATCTCAACAAGTTAACGACTTTGAATGACACACTGGAACAGATGGATTAACTCATATATTCAGAACATTCCATCCTTGAACAGCAGAATACACATTCTTTTCAAGTGTATACAGAACATTCTCCAGAACAGATCACATATCAGCCCACAAAACAAACCTCAACTAATTCAAGATCGAAATCATACCATGCATATTTTCCAAGGACAACACCATGAAACTAGAAGTCAACGACAGGAAAAAATCTGGAAAGACCACAGAAAGGTGGAGGTTAAAAAGCATGCTACCAAATAATAAAGAGGTCAACCAGGAAATCAAAGAAGAAATAAAAAAGTACATGGAAACAAATGAAAATGAAAACTCAATGGTCCACACAAATTTTACGATTGTTCTTTTTTTGTGAAAAACGTTGATTGTATTTTGATAGGGATTGCACTAAATGTCTAGATTGCTTTGGACAGTATAGACATTTTAATATTTGTTCTTCTAATCCATGAGCATGGAATGTTTTTCCATTTCTTTGTTGTCTTCATCAATTTCTTTTGTAAGTGTTCTGTAGTTTTCAGAATACAGATCCTTTACCTCTTTGGTTAGGTTTATTCTTAGGTATCTTACTGTTTGGGGCACAATTATAAATGGGATCAATTCCTTGATTTCTCTTTCTTCTGCCTCATTGTCAGTGTATAGAAATGCACATGATTTCTGTGCATTGATTTGATATCCTTTGACTTTGCTGAATTCTTGCATCAGTTCTAGCAATTTTGGGTTTTCTTTTGGGTTTTCTACATAGAGTATTATGTTGTCTGTGAAGAGTGAAAGTCTAACTTTTTCTTTGCCAATGTGCATGCCTTTTATTTCTTTTTTTGTCTGATTGCTGAGGCTAGGACTTCCAGTACTATGCTAAACAACAGTGTTAAGAGTGGACATCCCTTCCTTGTTCCTGACCTTAGGGAAAAGCTGTCAGTTTTTCCCCACTGAGGATGATATTCTCCGTGGGTTTGTTGTACATGGCCTTTATGATATTGAGTTATGTTCCTTCTACACTACACTGTGGAGTTTTTAATCAAGAAAGGATGTTGTATTTTGTCAAATGCTTTTTCTTCATCTATTGAGGAGATCATATGGTTCTTGTCCTTTCTTTTATTGATGTGGTAGAACCAGAAAAGATGCTGAAGAGCCAAAGTAATGTTGAAAAAAGAAAACCAAGTATAGCCAGACTTCAGGCTATATTACAAAGCTGTAATCATCAAAGCATATAGCACGGGCACCAATAAAAGACACACAGATCAACAGGACAGAACAGAAATCTCAGAAATAAACCCACAACCATATGGTCAATAAATCTTTGGCAAAGCAGGAAAGAATAAACAATGTGAAAAAGAGAGTCTTTTTAACAAATGGTATTGGGAGAACTGGACAGTGATGTAATAAAGAAAATAACTGGACCATTTTCCTACATCATATACAAAAACAAATTAAAAATGCATTAAGGACCTAAATGTGATACTTAAAACCATAAAAATCCTAGAAGAAAACAGGCAGTAATCTCTCTGACATAGGCTGTAAGCAACATTTTTCTAGATATATCTCCTAAGACAAGGGATAAAACCAAAATTAACTATTGGGCTACATCAAAATAAAAGGCTTCTGTACAGCAAAGGAAACAATAAACAAAATTAAGAAGCAACCTGCAGAATGAGAGAAAATATTTGCAAATCACATATCCAGTAAAGGGTTGGCATCCCAAATATAGAACTTTCCAACTCAATATCCAAAAAACAAACAATTCAATTTAAAAATGGGCAGAAGACAGGAAGAGACATTTCTCCAAAGAAGACATACAGTTGGCTAAAAGACCCATGAAAAGATGTTCAACATCAGTATCAGGGAAATGCAAATCAAAACTACAAGGAGATATCATCTCACACCTATCAGAATATCTAAAATTAGGGACATCTGGGTGGCTCAGGTGGTTAGGCCGCTGCCTTCGGCTCAGGTCATGATCCTGAGGTCCTGGGATCAAGTCCCACATTGGGCTCCTTGCTCGGCGGGGAGCCTGCTTCCTCCTCTCTCTCTGCTTGCCTGCCTGCTTGTGTGTACTCTCTCTGACAAATAAAATCTTAAAAAAATATATATATATATATGTATATGTGTATATATATATATATATATATATATATATATATAAAATTAATACCACAAGAAACAAGAGGTGTTGGTGAGGATGTGGAATACTGGTAGTAGGAATCCAAACTGGTACAGCCACTGTGGAAAACAGTATGGAGGTTCCCCGAAAAGTTAAAAATGGAACTAGCCTACAATCCAGCAATCACACTATTGGGTATTTACCCAAAGAATTAAAAAAAAAAAACAAAAAAAACACTAATTCAAAGGGATACATACACCCCCCCACATTTATATAGCAGTATTATTTACAATAGCCATGATATGACAGCAGCCCAAGTGTCCATCGACTGATGAATGGATAAAGATGCAGGATGTGTGTGTGTGTGTGTATATGAATATATATATATGAATATAGGCAGACGCTATTCAGTCATAAAAAAGAATGAAATCTTTCTATTTGCAATAACATGGATGGAGCTAGAACATATCATAATAAAACAAAATAAGTGAGTCAGAGAAAGACAAATACCATATGATTTCACTCATATGTGGAATTTAAGAAACAAAACAGATGATCCAAGGAGAAAAAAAAGAGAAAGAGACAAATCAAGAAAAAGATTCTTAATTATAAAAAACTGAAGGTTACCAGAGGGGAGGGGGATGGGAGGATGGGTGAAATAGATGATGATTAAGAAGTGCACTTGTGATAAGTATTGAGTGATGTATACAAGTGCTCAATCACTATATTGTACACCTGAAACTAATAAAACAGTGTATGTTCACTAAAGGAATTAAAATAAAAACTTAAAAAATTACTTTAAATGTAAATCAACTAAATGTTCCAATCAAAAGACATACAGCAGCTGGATAGATTAAAAAACACCAACAAGACTCATACATATGCTGCCTATAGGAGACTCATTTCAGACCTAAGGACACACAAGGACTGAAAGTGAAGGGATGGAAAAAGATATTCCATATAAACGGAAATGAAAATAAAAGACGGGGTAGCAATACTTGAATCAGAGAAAATAGACTTTAAAACCGAGACTGTAAAAAGAGAAAAAGAAGATTACATAATGATAAAGATTCAACAAGATACAACTGCAAATATCTATGTGCCCAACATGGGAGAACCTAACCATGTAAAGGAAATATTAACAGACCTAAAGGGAAAAATGGACAGTAATACAATAATATTAGGAGATTTTAACACCCTCACATGCATTAGTGGATACATCAGCCAGAAAGAAAATCAACAGAACAGTGGCCTTAAATGACACATTAGACCAGATGGACTTAATAGATACATACAGAACATTCCATCTAAAAACAGAGAATACACATGCTTTTTAAGTGCACATGAAACATTCTTCAGGACATATCACATGTTAGGCCACAAAAACCAATCTCAAAAATTTGGGAAGACTAAAATCATATCAAGCATCTTTTAAAACAACTATGGTATAAAACTAGAAATCAATAATAAGGAAAAGAAACCTGGAGAAAAACACAAACACATGGGAGGCCAAACACCACTATAGTACACAACCAACAAAGAACTCAAAGAGGAAATGAAAAAATACTTTGTAACTAATAAAAATGAAAACAAAACATTCCAAAATACATGAGATGTAGCAAAAACTGATGTCAGAAGGACGCTTATAGTGATGGAGACCTAACTCAAGAAACAAGAAAAAATCTCAAATAAACAGTCTAACTTTATACCTAAAGGAAGTGGAAAAAGAACAAATGAAGGTCAAATATAGTAGAAGGAAGAAAGTAATAAAGACTGGAGCTAAAATTAATGAAATAGTCTAAAAAAGTAAAAAATTATAAAGATAACTGAAACCTACACCTCATTCTTTGAAAGGATAAATTGATATACCTTTAGTGAGAATCATCAAAGGAAAATAGAAATAGAAAATAAAAACAAAAATGAAAGAGAAATTACAGCTGAAACCACAGAAATACAAAGGATTACAAAATACTACCATAAATAATTACATGCCAGCAAATTAGACAATCTAGAAGAAATGGATATATTCCTAGAAACATACAATCTTCCAAGAGTGAATCCGGAAGATAGAGAAAAACTCAGCAATAACCAGTAAAAAAATTGAGTCAGTAATAAAAAGCCTCACTGCAAACAAAACTCCAGAACCAGATGGCAGGTGAATGCTACCAAACACTTAAAGAAGAGTTAATACCCAATACCTACACTTCTCAAACTATTTCAAAAAAATTAAAGAGGAAAGAACACTTCCTAATTCATTGTACAAGACCCTGACACCCAAACTAGATAAATTTCCTAATGAACACAGACACAAAAATCTTTAACAAAATATGGCAAACTGAATTCAATGATACATTTAACGGATCATATGCCATGATCATCCCCGGGATTTATTCCAGGGATGAAAGGGTAGTTTGGTATCCATAAATCAACCAATGTGTTATACCACGTTAACAAAATGAAGGATAAAACTCATATGATCATCTCAGAAGATGCAAAAGAAGAGCCTGACAAAATTCAACATTCATTTATGATAAAAACTCTCAAGAAAGTGAGTATAGAGGAAACATACCTCCACATAATTATGGTCATGTATAACAAACCCACAGCAAGCTTCACACTAGTAGTAAAATGCTGAAATATTTTCCTCTAAGCTCAGGAATGAGTCAAGAATGCCTGCTCTCACTACTTTTGTTCAACATAGTACCTGAAATCCAACAACAAAAGAAATAAAAAGCATCTAAAGTTGGTAAGAAATATGTAAAACTGAACTATTTGCAGATGACATGATACTGTCTACACAAAACTTTAAAGACTGCCCCAAAAAACCATTAGACATGATAAATAAATTCAGTAAAGTTGCAAGATACAAAATTAACATAAAGAAATTTCAATACACTACTACCAATCAGGAAGAGAAATTAAAAAAAAAATCCTATATGCAATTTCATCAAAAAGAATACCTAAAAATAAACATAGGCGGTGAATGACTCATACTCTGAAAACTATCTAACACTGATTAAAATAACTGAAGATGACAGAAGTAAATGGAAAGATACCATGCTAATGGATCAGAAAATCAGAATTGCTAAAATGTCCAAATGATGCAAAGAAATCTACAGATTTGATACAATTCCTATAAAAATACCAATGGGATTTTTCACAGAACTAAAACAAACAATCCTAAAATTTGTATGGAACCACAAAAGACCCCAAATAACCAAAGCAATCTTGAGAAATAACAAAGCGGGAGGTATCACACTCCTGGAGTGCAAACTATACTACAAAGCTATAGTAATCCAAACCATAGGATACTGGCACAAAAGCAGACACATAGACCAAAAGAACGAGAATAGAGAGTCCAGAAACAGACCCATACCTGTATGGTTAATTAATCTACAACAAAGGTGGAAAGAATGTACAATGGGGAGAAAAGAGTCTTTTCAACAAATGTTGCTGGGAAAACTGGACAGCCACATGCAAAACAGTGGAACTGAACCACTTTCTCACACCATACACAGAATTTACCTCAAAATGGATTAAAGACTTAAATGTAAGACCCGAAACTGTAAGAGTCTTAAAAGAAAACACATGGAAACTCTTGTCTCAGCCACAATTTTTTGGATGTTTCCTCAGACAAGAGCAATAAAACAAAAATAAACAAAATAGGACTACATCAAACTAAAAAAATGAACAGCAAAGGAAAACATCAACAAAAAGAAAAGGGAGATAATATTTGCAAATGATATATCCAGTAAGGGGTTAATATCCAAAATCCATAAATTTTGGATATTACATACATACAACTGAACCCCAAAAAGCCCCAAATAATTCAATTAAAAATGAACACAGTGGAATATTTATACTAAGTGAAATAAATCAGAGAAAAACAAATACCATATGATTTCATTTATATATGGAATCTAAAAAATAAAAGAAAATGAACAAAACAAAATAGAAACAGACTCATAAATGCAGAGAACAAATTGGTAATTGCCAGAGAGGAGGGGAGTAAGGAATGGACAAAACAGGTAAAAGGGATAGAGGTACAACTTACAGGTGTAACAAATAAATCATAAGGATATACAGTACATTAGGGAATACAGTCAATAATACTGTAGCAACTTTGTATAACGACAGATGGTAAAGAGAACTTATCGTGGTGATCATCTCATAATGTATATAAATTTCAAATCATTACATTATACACCTAAAACTAATACAATACTGTATGTCAACTATTAAAGAAAAAAAAGACATAGGGTTAACTGGATTTAAAAACAAGCCCAACTTGGGACGCCTGGGTGGCTCAGTTGGTTGGACGACTGCCTTCGGCTCAGGTCATGATCCTGGGAGTCCCGGGATCGAGTCCCACATCGGGCTCCCAGCTCCATGGGGAGTCTGCTTCTCTCTCTGACCTTCTCCTCGCTCATGCTCTCTCTCACTGTCTCTCTCTCAAATAAATAAAATCTTTAAAAAAAAAACAAAACAAGCCCAACTATATGCTGCCTACATGAGACTAAATTCAGCTTTAAGGACACACAGAGATTCAAAGTGAAGGGATGGAAACAGACATTTCATGCAAACAGAAGTCACAAAAACAGAGGTAGCTTTACCTGTTATCAGCAAAAAAATATACTTTAAGACAAAGACTGTACTAGGAAATAAACAAGAGGATATTTATGCACCAAATATAGGAGCACTTAAATATATAAATCAAATTATTAGTAGGCCTAAAGGGAGAAATAGACAGCAATACAATAATAATAGGGAGTCTTCAATACCCACTTTCATCAATGAATAGATTATCCAGACAGCAAATCAATAGACACTGGACTTAAATGAACATTAGACCAGATGAATTTAATAGACACAGAACATTACATCCACAAGCAGAATACACATTTTTCTCAAGCACACATGAAACATTCTTCAGGACAGATCATATGTTAGGCCCCAAAACAAGTCTTAATAAATTTAAAAAGACTGAAATCCTATCAAGTATCTTTCTAATCACAATGGTATGAAGCTAAAAATCAATTAGATAAAGACTGGAAAGTTCACAAAATATGCAGAAATTAAACAACTTGCTCAGAACAACCAATGGCTCAAAAAAGAAATAAAAAGGAGAAATAAAAAATATCTTGTGACAAATGAAAATGGAAATACAACATGCCCAAACGTAGGAACTTAGCAAAAGTAGGGAAGGAAGTTATGAGGGAAGTTATATGAGAAGATAATGAGAAAAGCCTATATAAGAAACAAAAAAGACCTATAATAAGCAATCTAAATTTACGTCTCAAGAACTGGAAAAAGATGAACTAAGCCTAAATTAAGAAAAGGAAGGAAATAGCAGATTAGAGCAAAAATAAATGAAATAAAGAATAAGATGACAGAAAATATCAGTGAAACTAAGAGCTTCTTAAAAAAAAAAACAATAAAATAGATAAACCTTTAGCTAGAATTCCCAAGACAAAAAGAGGACTCAAATCAGAAATGAAAAAGAAGACATTATAAGAGATACCACAGAAACACAAAGAATGAGAAAAACTAATGCAAGTAATTATACACCAACAAACTGGAAAACCTAGGATGGACAAATTCCTAGAAACATTCAACCTACTAAGACTGTATCATGAAGAAACAGAAAATCTAAACAGGCAAATTACTACTAAGGAGATTGAATCTGTAACAAAAACCTCCAAACAAAAGTCTGGGACCAGATGGCTTCATAACTAAATTCTACCAAACATTTAAATAATTATTAATACAAATCCTTCTCAAACAATTCCAAACTCATTTTATGAGGCTGGCATTACCTTATAACCAAAACTAGACACAGGCACTATAAGAAAAGAAAATCACAGGCCAATAATCCTGCTGAACATAGATGCAAAAATCCTCAACCAAGTATTAGCAAACCTAAACCAACAATACATAAAAGGATCACACACTATGATCAAGCAGGATTATTCCAGACATGAAAGGATCGTTCAACGTTGAAAAATTAAGGTGATATACCACATTAACAAAATTAAGTATAAAAATCATATGATCATCTCAGTAGTTTCAGAAAAGGCATTTGACAAAATTCAATATATATTCATAATAAAAACTTTCAACAAAGTGGGTAGGGAGAGAACATACCTCAACATAATGAAGGCTGTATATATATATAAAAAAAATAAAGGCTGTATATGACAAACCACATCAAACATCATACTCAATGAGAAGCTGAAAGCTTTTCCTTTAAGGTCAGGAACAACACAATGATGCCCGTTCTAGATATAGTACTAGAAGCCAGAGCCAGACAAATCAGACAAGAAAAAGCAACAAAAGGCATATAAATCAGAATGGAAGAAAGAAAACAATCTTTATCTACAAATGACCTATTATTTAGAGAAAACTCTAAAGACCCCATAAAAAAAAACTATTAGAATAACCAAATTCAGTAAAATTGCAGGATACAAAAGCAATATACAAAAATCAAATGCATTTCTATACACTAGTAACAAACTATCAGAAAGAGAAATTAAGAAAACAACCTCATTTACAACTATATTAAAAATAATAATATACCTAGGAATAAATTTAATGAAGGAAGTGAAAGACCTATACACTGAAATTCCTATGACACTAATAAAAGAAATAGAAGAAAATTTAAAAAAAAAAAAAAAGAAAAGATATCATGTTCATGGACTGGAAGAATAGGGATACAATCCCTATTCAAATTCCAATGATGTTTTTCACAGAAACAGAAAAAAACAGTCCTAAAGTCTGTATGGAATCACAGAAGACCCAAAGAGCCAAAGCAATCTTGAGAAAAAAGAACAAAGCTAAAGGCATTACAGTTTTTTATTTCAAACTATGTTACAAAGCTATTATATTTAAAATTCAGTGGTACTGGCATAAAAACAAACACACAGATCAAGAGTGCCCAGAAATAAACCCGCCCATACATGGTCAATTAATTTCTGATAAAGGAACCAAGAAAATACATTGCAGAAAGGACAGCTTCTTCAAAAAATAGTGTTGGGAAAACTGGAGAGCCACATGCAAAAGAACTAATTCAGCCACTAACTCACCATACACCGTATACAATAATCAACTCAAAATGGATTCAAGAGTTGAATATAAGACCTAAAACCATAAAACTCCTAGAACAAAGCACACAGGGTAAACTCCTTGACACTGGTGTTGACAATGTTTTTTTTCTATCTGGCACCAGAAGAAGACAACAAAAACTAAAATAAGCAAGTGGGATATTTCACTTGTTATGTACAGCATAGGAAATCAACAACATAATGAAAAGGTAACCTAGTGAATGGGAGAAAATATTTGCAACTCATTTACCTGATAAGGGGTCAGTATCTAAAATATATAAAGAACTCCTACACTCAGTAGAAAAAAAAAATCCAATTTACAAATGGATTGAGGAACTAAATAGACATCCAAATAAGACATACAGATGGACAGTCAGTGTATGAAAAGGTGCTCAACATCACTAATCATCAGGGAAATGCAAACTGAAATCACAGCGAGGTGTCATCTCACACATGTTAGAATGGCTAAATCAAAAACACAAACAAGTGTTCGCGAGGATGTGGAGAAAAGGGGATGCTTGTGCACTGCAGGTGGGAATATAAACTGGTGTGGTCACCATGGAAAACAGTATGGAGTTTCTTCAAAAAACTAGTAATAGGAACCACCATATGATGCAGCAATTCCACTTCTGGGTATTTATGTAAAGAAAACAAAAACGTGAATTCAAAAAGATCTATGCATCCCTGTTTCTGTGTAGCACTGTGTGTAACAGCCAAGATATGGAAAAAAAACAAGTGTCCACCAATGGCTGAATAAAGAAAGTACGGTATACACACACAGAGACATACACACACACTGGAATATAATTCAGCCATAAAAAGAATGAAATCTTGCCATTTGTGACAACGTGGCTCCATCTCAAGGGCATTATGCTAAGTGAAAAAATCAGACAAATACTGCATGATTTCACTCACGTGTGGAATCTAAACAAACAAGCAAATTCCTAGCTTGGTGAGGAGTGGGGAACAATGAGTCAAAAAGGACGAATTTCCTGTTATAAATAAGTCGGGGGATATAAAATACAGCAAGGGGACTGCATTTGACAATATTGTACTGTGTGTTTGAAAAGTTGCTAGGAGTGTTAATCTTAAGAATTCTCATTATAAGAAAAGTAAAACTTAGAAGTATGTGTGGTGATGCAAGTTATGGTATGATTATGGTAATCATTGTGTGGATATATATATCATTATTACATATATATCTCTCTCAAACTATTACGTTCTACCTCTAAAACTAACACAATAATGTATGTCAATTATATCTCACTAACATTTAAAACAAAAACAACTCTGTTAGAGAGGGAGAGTCTACAGGACAGTCACCAGTTGGATCTCTGTTTTGCCTCATCAGATAAGACAGTGTAGATACCTGCTTGGACCTGACAATGCCTCCAGGCAGAGATGTTAGCTGGAGAAAAACCTAAAGGAGAAGCTGAGGAGGAAGATTAGAAGGAACAACCTTTGAGAGGAAAATCTAGGCAAAGTTCTGATGATATTGAAGGAAAACGATCGCTGCCATAAATTCCAGACCCATGCTCCTAAATTACCTTCCGAAACAAATTATTGGATAAATGAGATCATCTTCAAAGAATACAGACTTCTAGAACATTTAATGAAATGAACCTAAGAGTTCTGAAAGTTCTTAGAAAGTAAAAATGTACAACAGAACATGAACAACTGTTTCATATGGATAGCAAATCATCCAATCTGGTAACGGAAAAGAATAAAGAAATAGCTTAGTATCCTTTCAAGAGGTCCCAGGAGCACACCCTAAGTTCCAAGTAACTCACATCTGTGCACATGCCTGATCATCTTCCCTAGCCAATCAAGTCTCTGGAGCGGACAGAAGGACAGGTTCTTCACTCCCTTTCCTGGACCCTTCGGGCTGGTTTCTTATCATGGTTATAGACAGAAGGGGAACATATCAGTAACTCCACCCAAAACTTTTGGCTTATTGGACCCCCTGTGAGATGAGATACTGAACACCGCTCTAGATCGAATTGCTGGTCAGTTCTAGGCAGGCGATGCACAGAAGTTAGAACCTAGCAGGACAATCTGAATTTACTTTCCAATTCTGCCACTAGCTGAGTGACTGTGAGGCTTCCCAAACTCTCTGAATCCAATTTCAAGAATAATCTCTAAGACAGTCTAAAAAACCACCGGAGGCAGGAGGGGGTGTGAGTTTGGCAGGTAATTAAGATTTTAGAACAGCATCTTCAAGAAACGTAGGTGAGAAGAAAACTTCAACCTTGTATGTGATTTTAAGCAGTGTTTTAAAATTATTATATTCACAATAGCTGTCATTTTAATGAAATGGGTTTTTCATTTCCCTGATCTATGAATGAAAATACACATCGTGATCAATTTTGTTTGATCTTTTGCCATCTAGTTCCCAATTTCACAGATGCGCAACCTAAAGCCGCCTCAGACTTCTCAGCTAACTTATTTTCCTACCTAGTAAGTTGCCTGGACTTGTTCCTAGGGCCTCCTGAATGGCACATCCTATGTGCTCTCAGAGAGAAAAAGTGTGTATACAGAGTGACTTTCTCCCATCCCCAGAACCCTAGCACAGGAAGCCTACAACTTTCAGTGTTCTGACAAAATCCTTGTTCCTTCTGTCACCGGCTAAGTCTAGCATCTACTCTGAGATTTTTGGTCCCTAGTGCCACCTAGTGGTAGAGATGTAAAAACAACGGCCTATCAGCCTTTCTAACCTGGATTCCATGAAATCCTAGTTGAGAAGAGCTAAGGTGGCATTGGTCATCTTGTAAGTTAAGCTGGAGAATTCCAGTAGAAATGATTGTAGTATTTATTATGGTATTTATTTTATGCAAAGAAGAAATTCTGGTATTATTTTATGGCATCACATAAAAAATTATTCAGGATTCATAAACAGAACAAAAATCAGTGAAATCAAATTTTCATACATTGAAATACTAATATAAACATACAAAATGTCAAGTAGACCAAGTTCATAAAAATCTTAAGCCTGCACTGTCATTCTTATAAAAATTACTGTGGGCCCTGGCTCTGTTGCTTCCCGGCTGCAAACCTCACCACAGGGCACCCCAGATTGTGGCTGGTCCTGCAGGGTTTTAGTCCCTTCCTTCGGAGTGGGGCTCTCAGGGTACACTTTTAGGTGGCTCCTCTACCCTGGCAGGTGACTTGGAGCTACTGACAATTTAATTCTCTCTGCCCAATCGGAAAGAGAGTGCTCTTCTGTAGCTAAGAATCTGCCAACTTCAGAGGGCTTCTCCCCACCAGGTTCATGATGTCTTTATTTTGTGGGGTATGGGGAAGATAAGCAGAAAGTGAATGAAAGAGGGGGTATCAGGCTTGGAAGGAGGATTTGGGGAGAAAGTCAAGAAGGGAGAATCTCACTGCTGACCAGTTTCTGAAATAATAAGGTGGCATCAACACGATACAGCAATCTCTGTAGCCCAATGCTGATTCTGTCACAGAGATCCCAATTTTTGTTTTTCTTTTCTTCTCCTAAAGCAGCTAACTACAATAGCCTCCTTAAGCTACGCTAGACAGAGGCCACCATAAGCTGTGTGACTGCTGCATACACTCTGGTATTTTGGGAGCTATCAGCTTCATTTCTAGAAAACCTTCCTGAGCACTGCCTGAGCCTGGAGGGAATGGCTAAGAGCTGTCCACTTTCCCCTGCTTCCCCCACTGCTCCCTCCTTTTCAGAGGGCACTGTCCTGGGGAAGCGGGCTGGGCAGAAGATGTAGGATCAGGCAGGCAAAGGGGCTACGGCACAGAAATTCATGTTTCTCAAAGTGCTTGTCCATGCTGGGCAGGCACTCCACGTGCCCCATTTGCAACCACAGCAGAGGAGGAACTGCCCAGGATGCCCACTGCACTAAAATCAAACTGGAAACTGAGGCGGTGAGGACAACTCCCTCTACCAAAACTCTTCTCAGGGAGGATGTCCCATGTAGTAAAAGGAAAACATGGATGGGCTGTGAAGGCCTAGTGAGAGACCTCCAAGTGAATTCTCAAATACATCCTCAAACTCCCACCTAAAAGGGGGGTGCTAGTTAACTGGAACCTTTGTCTTGGTGGTGCCCTATGAAAGTCTGGGTCTGAGTTGCTTAAGACCCCGAGGAGAGGCAACATACTCTCCCCACCTGCCAATCCTTTCTGCATACAACCATCAAGTCTTCCTCTAAACATGCATGATGAAAAAATATGTAAGCATTGGCCTGGGGCACCACATGTCTTGGTGAAACTCTATATATGACAGACATCAGCCAAGACAGATAGCCTTCCAACAGCAATGCCCCTGGTTTAACTAGTCAAAAGGTTTCTACACCTGGGGGAATTTGTGGGAGAAGGCCTGGCCCCTGCAGCCTTCTTGATTCTGAGACATTGGCTGTGCAGCCTGATTCTTGGAGCCGAAATTAAAAAATGCTTATGGAAACGAAGGTGGGTCACCTCAGGAAAGTTCTATATTCTTTATGACCTTTGTATTTTATCTATTTCACTCATTTAGTAAAGATAAAAAATTTTTTTTAAGTGTTATGGAATAAATACCATGCTGGGCACTAAGAACCGAAAGGTACAGAGGAGGTACAGAGAAGGCTGTGGCATGAATTACTTACTTAAATCCATCTTCCTCCTTGACAGAACCCTAATTTTGTCTGAGATGGCAATGTGCCCAGTTCAATACTTGTTTTTAGGCCCTCCTCTACAATAAGTGCAGGACATTAAAATGTAAATCCAAGTCCAATAAGTGGGGGGGGCTCTAGAAAAACTTTTGTTCCCCTATTAAAAGGTGACAGATACAACTGGCAACTTCCCTTACTTCTTCCTGCCCTGAGCTTGCAGGTGACAGGTGGGGCTGTAGCAGTCATTTGGCCCCTTAAAAGACAAGGCTGAGGGGCACGTAGGTGGCTCAGTCATTAAACGTCTGCCTTTGGCTCAGGTCAAGATTCCAGGGTCCTGGGATTGAGCCCCGCATCAGGCTCTCTGCTCTGAAGGAAGCCTGCTTCTCCCTCTCCCACTCTCCCTGCTTGTGTTCCCTCTCTCGCTGCCCCTCTCTCTGTCAAATAAATAAATAAAATTTAAAATAAAAAAAAAAAGGCTGAGAGAATTAGTGATAATGGCTTAACAGATTAGGGCTGATGAAGCTACTGCAACCGTCCACCTCAGGTCTTATTATGCAAGAAATATTCATTCCTACTTGTTTAAGCTATTCTTAGTTTAATATTATATTTCCTTGAGCCAAACACATTTCTAATTTCTACAAAGACAAATATGTATCTTGCAAATGTGGAGATAACGGGTAGAGGGTGGTGCCACAGACTGCAAGGAGAGAGCAGGGCAGAGAAGGGAGTGGTGGACGGAAATGCAGGTGATGCCACGTGAGACAAAGATGGATTCAGCAGTGAAGTGGTCCCTGGTGATTTGTGACAGTGGTGTCCACAGAATGGTAGTAGAGAAAGAGAGGCTGTGGAAGGATGAAGACTAACTGGGAGGTGAACGAAGAGGCTGATAACTTAGACCAGAGGTTAGCAAACCATGGCCCCCTGAATATCTCCACCCTGCCACCTGTTTTTGCAAATGTTTTCTGGGGACCCTGTCACGCCCATGTATTTCAGCACTGCCCGTGGCTGCTTTCAGTGCTACCATGGCAGAGATGACTGGCTGAGGGAGAATACAGCCCCAGAACCCAAAATATTACTCTCTGATCTAAAAAAAAAAAAAAAAAAGTGCACTGACCCTTGATTTAGACCATTTTCCCACATGCTTGGCTGTGCACACAAAGGCACAAATAGCCAAGGAGCTAGAGGAAAACCCAAGGTTACAGGTTTTGTTTTTAAAGAGATGGGGAGACCTTCTAGAATGGATGCCAGTGTAGCAGCAAGAAGCGAAGCCCTGGAGAGGGAGGGACTGAGCTGTGGAGAACACAGAAGGGCTTCCGGAGCAGAGCAAGAGCACAAGGTGAAGGGCTCCCTGGTGACAAAGTGTCACGGGCTGCTCCCTCCCACCGGGAAGGCTTATAGTAGATTCTGAGCAGGGCATGTGAGGGACAGATCTGCAAGAAGGTTCAGAACCCACTCTCTGTAGACTGTAGGAAAAGTGAGCCTACAAAGAGAGGAGATATTCTGCCAAATCATTTGGTCTCTGTAGGCCATAGTTTCACCATCAGTAAATTGAATTTTTATCTGGGGATTGGAAAGTCTAACCAATCAAGAATTGTAAAGCTCTCTGCAACTATGAAATGCCACTGAAATACTTAATAATAGAACTCTCCTGATACCAGGATGCTGTGAGAGTGAGGAGGCAGATGCTGTCATCGTGCCTGAAAGATGAAAAGCTCCGTACAGACGTTGGGTCTTATGAACTACCATCATCACAAGAGGCAGGTAGCAGGCACGCTGTACATACATGACTCAGACAACTACACCAACCAGGCAGACTGGAAGTGTTTTATAAGGAACAGAAACAGGAGAAATACATGAACATGGAAAGAAGTGGTTCTCTTATTCCTCCAACCTGAGGAGACTGCAGCAGGTATATGGTCATTTAAGTTTTAGTTTTCAGCCTTTTCTTCCCGTGTTTTCCCCAAAGAATCACAAAATATTAGAACTGGATGAGTCCCTTCAGTTATACTGATTTCAAACCACTTCTTTAAATGGATGATGAACAGGAGACCCAAAGAAGGTGTATCATCTAGTGATGGGCCCAGAGCTGCCAAAGACTCCTTCCTACTCCATCCAGACTGTTCTCCTCGCATTGGTGCCGCCCCAGCCTTACTCCCCTATCTTATCTCAGTGGGCTTCCCCAGGGGCCACATCTGTCCCGAGGAGCAGGGCAGCAGTAGCGGCCTCTTCTGGGAGGACCTCTATCACCCTGGTGTACTGAGCAACTGTGGACAGCAGGTGTCCCACATGGCAACCGGGCCCTGGCTGGGGTGTCTCCAAGCAGAAAAGTCTTTAAGGCCAGTTTTCTAGAGAAAACTGGGAATCATCAGCCCCTGGAGACCTTCCTGCTCCTCTGGGATAGGCACTTCCTGGGGCAGGCACAAGTCAGGGAGCCCTACCAAGCCTGCTCCTGTGCAATCACACTCTTCAGGAACCACCTGGGTAAGTAACTGGGGTAAGGGAGTTTCAGATGGGCTCAAAGCTTCTGCCATCCACTGCTTAAGTGACAAAAGTAGGTACCAACAAATAACACATAAAGTTCTACCTCTATTTTGAATGAAAACCTTACTCTATTTCTAGATATGTCTCCTCAGGCAAGGGAAACAAAAGCAAAAATAAAGTGTTGAGACTATGCCAACATAAAAAGTTTTTGCACAGCAAAGGAAACCATCAACAAGATGAAAGGCAGCCTACTGAATGGGAGAACATATTCACAAATGGTGTATGAAATAAGGGGTTAGTATCTGAAATGTATATAATACTTCTACAATTTAACACCAAAATTCTCAAATAATCCAACTTAAAAATGGGCAAAGAACCTGAATTTTTCTGAAGAAGACATACAGATGGCCAGGAGACACATGAAAATATGTTCAGGATCACTTATCATCAGAGGAATGCAAATCAAACCGTGATGATAGATATCCACTGCACAGCAGTCAGAATGGCTCAAATCAAAAAGATAAGAAACAAGTATTGGTGAGGATGTGGAGAAAAAGGAAACCTCTGTGCACTGTTGGTAGGAATGTAAATTGGTGAAGCCATTGAGGGAAACAGTATGGAGACTTCTCAACAAA
This sequence comes from Lutra lutra, assembly GCF_902655055.1. Taxonomy (NCBI): domain Eukaryota; kingdom Metazoa; phylum Chordata; class Mammalia; order Carnivora; family Mustelidae; genus Lutra; species Lutra lutra. The sequence continues at coordinate 36,456,501 of NC_062289.1, read as the reverse complement.
TTAAAAATAGAACTACCTTATGATCTAGTAATTCCAGAAGTGGGTATCCCCCGCCCCCCATCAAAATGAAAACACTATTTCAAAAATACACAGGTATCTCTACATTTCTTGCAACATTATTTGTAATAGCCAAGATATGGAAACCAAGATAAATAAAGAAAATGTACCATATATGTACAATGGAATACTATTCAGCCATAAAAAAGAATGGAAAAAAAATGCAATCTTGCCATTTGCAACAACATGCACAGACCTATAGGGTATTACACTAAATGAAATAAGTCAGAAAGGTGAAGATAAATATCACATTGTTACACTTAAATGGGGAATCTAAAAAACAAGCAAAGAAAAAGTAGAAACAGACCCATAAGTGCAAAGAACTGATGGTTGCTGGGGGCAGAGGATGGGCAAAATTGGTTAAGGGGAAGGGGAAAGTACAGGCTGGAATGAAATGAGTAAGTCACGGGGATAAAAGGCACAGCTTAGGGAACACCATCAATGGTACCGTTATAGCCCTGTATGGTGACGGATGGTAGCTACACGTGTGGTGAGCAAAGCATAATGTGTAAACTTGTCAAATCACTATGTTGAATACCTGAAACTAACGTACATCAAGAGTCAGCTATGCTTCAGTTAAAACAAAAAAATTAAAGAAAAAATCATTACAAAAACCTGTTCTTAAAGGTTATGAGTCCCTTTCAAAATTGGAAGAAATAGCTTTGCAGAAAAAGGTACGTATTAGTAAATTTGACATACATTTCAGGAAGTCCGTGGACCACTTCCCATTTATGGACTCTTCGGGGGTCCCAAGAGCACACTACTCATTGGTTACCCTCCATCTACCCACACAACTAAAGGTGTACTAACAGTGATTGTCTCTAAGTGGTGAAGTCCTAGAGGACTTTTCATTTCTTAATTTTTTTGTGTGTGTTTTCCACATTTTCTGTAGTGACCATGTTTTATAGAGCATAATCAGAAAAAAAGTGTGAAAAACTGAGTCTTAAAAGTACACAGTCCAAACTCCTTCTATTGTCTTCGTCCACACATTAGCTTTTTTGTATCCCACAAGCCTCCAAAAAGCTCAACCAAGGAACCAGTCAAGTGAATTTCTGTTACTGATCCTAATACTATATGTGCTTTAATTAAGTGTGGGATATCGCCAGTAAAGGACTCAATGGGAAATTCCAAATCAATGTATCTTATTATTCTGGGTGCTTTCAAAGAAATTTCTGCAACTGAGTATGCCTGAAGAAAATGTTGCATTTATAGTTTCAGTAAGCTAAAAATCTCTTTTTCTCACACTTACCCTTTACTTCTTTCAGATCTCCAATGGCGATTTAACAAGTGCTATAACCACCTTCCCCTAAACGTCAGTCTCATCTGAAGAGAGCCTGATAAAGATGCATCTCAAGAAGGCAGATTAGATCTGTATGAGATCAGAGGCACATTCCAGCCCTAAAAACCAGGCATGGAAGGGAGGCTCCAAATGAATAAACTACAAGTTCAATGAGGACAAATGAATAAAGTCATCTTAGAGAGTTCTGGGGGAATATCTGGTGTAAGACACAAGGAAGACTATGCCTCAGAAATTACTTCATTAAATAAGATACATGATATGATACACCCTTAATGGTGTTCCACCCAGGATAAGGCATTCCTACCCTCTCATCTTCCCACCCAGGTCTATGAACTCGGCTTTCCAAGCCAGGAATCTCCCCCTCTTAGGCAGACAGGAAAATACCACGATCTCGCTCTCACAAAAGCAGCTCTCCCTAAAGGATCAGAGGACCGTAACAATGCCAGCAAGGCCAGGCTGGCATAGCTGCACCAGAAGCAGGCTCTGTCCAATCAGCAAGTAAGAAGTCAAGAGATATACACTGTTCTAGAATCCTCTTTTCTATTATGAACTGTGAATGGAAATGAGGGTGTGAGCTAAGAGAGCCCATGAGGAGCTGGAGTGGTGGCTGAGCTGAGGTCCAGGAGATAAACCTGAACTACCAATTACTGAGCTGCCCGAGAAGGTGCTGCTGGTTCCACCCAGGGAGGGTGAGCCTGCTGGCAGGCCCTGAACCTGCACACATACTGTGCTGTGACCAGGAGGAGGCTGCCACAGTGCTGGCCTCCATTACGGGGACAGTCTGGCAGAGCGGACATGGCATGTGCTTAGAGGCAGGTAACTCTTCAGTTTGAATTCAGGCTCCACCACGTGGTAGCTATGTGAACCAGGACAAATTCTTTCACCTTCCTGGGCCTCAGTTTCTTCATCTATAACATAAAGGTATCAATACCTATCTTGCAGGGTTATTATAAGGATTAACTAAAATAAATTAAATGACACATGTTAACAGGTACTCATTAAACGGCAGGGTAATTTTTTGCCCTGTTGTCAAACCATTTGCTACTCCTCAGACAAAGTGATTTTTCCAAAGCAGAAATCTGACCTTCCTAGTTCCCTACTTAAAACATTTCAATGGTTCTCCTTTGCTCTCATAATAAAGAGCAAACTCCTCCGCTGAGTGCAAAGGAGAGACCAAAGTGGCAGTACAAAGGTAGGAAACACAAAAGGAATAAAAATGGATTTTGCTATAAAAAAAATGAGTCAAAGAACTCACAAAAGGGATATAAAATAACATATATCAAAAATGTGGGGAAGAGAGGAGAAAAGAATGGGTCTGAACTGAAACGATCAACTTCAAACATAATGCTATACGCAGGAGAGGTTATATGCAAACCTAATGGCAATCACATATAAAAAAACCATTGATAAATATGCAAAATATAAAGACAAAGAAATCCAAATATATCATTAAAGAAAATCAGCAAAATCAAAGACAGACAAGAAAGGATCCAAGAAAATCTTCAGAAACAAACACAAGTAATAAAGTAGCAATAAATATGTATCTATCAATAATTACTTTGAATGTAAATGGACTAAACACTCCCATCAAAAGATAAAGGGTGACAGAGTGGATAAAAACACAAGACCCATCTATATGCTACCCACAAGAGACTCATTTTATTTTTTTAAAGATTTTATTTATTCTTGCGAGAGAGAGAGAGAGAGAATTTGCAGTGGGAAGGGGCAGAGTGAGAAGCAGACTCCCCATCGAGCAGGGAGTCCAATGCAGGACTCAGTCCCAGGACCCTGGGATCATGACCTCAGCCAAAGGCAAACACTAAACCTACTGAGCCATCCATGCGCTCCATATAAGAAACTCATTTTAGACACCTGCAGATTGAGAATGAGGGGATGGAAAAACATCTATCACAGAAGTGCATGTCAAAAAAAAAAAAAAAAAGCAGGAGTAGTAATACTTATATTGGACAAAATTTACTTTAAAACAAAGACTGTAACAAAAGATAAAAAAGGACACTATACCATAATAAAGGTAACATTCCATCAAGATATAACAATTATAAATATTTAGGCACCCAACATAGAACACCCAAATACATAAAACAGTTAATAACAAACATATAATAATGCTATTAGGGGACTTTAACACCTCACTTACATCAATGGATAGATCATGTAAACAGAAATCAACAAGAAAACAGTGGGTTTGAATGACACTCCAACAGATAGATTTAACAAATATATTCAGAACATTCTATTCTTTTTTTTGATTTTTTTTTTTATTTTTTTCAGCATAACAGTATTCATTATTTTTGCACCACACCCAGTGCTCCATGCAATCCGTGCCCTCTACAATACCCACCACCTGGTGCCCCCAACCTCCCACCCCCCACCCCTTCAAAATTCTCAGATCGTTTTTCAGAGTCCATAGTCTCTCATGGTTCACCTCCCCTTCCAATTTCCCTCAACTCCCTTCTCCTCTCCATCTCCCCTTGTCCTCCATGCTATTTGTTATGCTCCACAAATAAGTGAAACCATATGATAATTGACTCTCTCTGCTTGACTTATTTCACTCAGCATAATCTCTTCCAGTCCCGTCCATGAGAACATTCTATTCTAAAACACCAAAATACACATTCTTCTCAAGTGCACACAGAACATTCTCCAGAACGGGTCACCTATTAGCCCACAAACCTACCTCAACGAATTCAAGAAGATGGAAATCAGGGGCACCTGCGTGGCTCAGTCGGTTAAGCATCTGCCTTTAGCTTCGGTCATGATCTCATGTCCTGGTATTAAGCCCTGTGTGGTGGGCTCCCTGCTCAGCAGAGAGTCTGCTCTCCCTCTTCTCTGCCCCTCCCCACCCCTGCTTGTGCTCACTTTCTCTCTCTCGTCTCTCAAATAAATAAAATCTTAAAAACAGAAATCGAAATCATACCATGCATATCTTCTGACCACAATGCTATGAAACGACAAGTCAACCACAAGAAAAAAATCTGGAAGGACCACACACACACGGAAGTTAAATAATATGCTATTAAACAATGAATAGGTCAACCAGGAAATCAAACAAGAAATCAAACAAGAAATCAAAAAAGTATGCGAAAACAAATGAAAATGAAAATACAATGGTCCCAAACCTCTGGGATACAGCAAAAGTGGTTCTAAGATGGAAGTTTATAGCAAAACAGGCCTACCTCAAGAAGAAAAATCTCAAACAACCTAACTTGACACCTAAATGAGACTGGAAAAGAATAACAAACAAAGCCTAAGAGCAGCAGAAGGAAGAAAATAATAAACCCTAGAGCAGAAATAAATGATATAGACACCAAAACAACAACAACAACAACAACAACAACAACAACAAACAATAAAGCAATTCAATAAAACCAGGAGCTGGTTCTTTGAAAAAAAAAATCAATAAACTTGACAAGCCTCTGGCCAGACTTATCAGGAAAAAAAGAAAAAGAATTCAAATAAATCAAAAATGAGAGAGAAGAAATAACACCATAGAAATACAAACAATCATAAGAAAATATTATGAAAAACTATATGCCAACAAATTGGACAACCTAGAAGAAAATGGATAAATTCCTAGAACATATAAACTCCTAAAACAGAAACAGGAAGAAATAGAAAATCTGAACAGACCAATAACAAGCGAAGAAACTGAATGCTAAAAACACTCCCCAGAAGTACAGGGCCAGAGGGTTTCATAGGTGAATTCTACCAAACATTTAAAGAGTTAATACTTACTCTTCTCAAACAACAGAAAGAGAAGGAAAATTTCCAAATTCATTCCTTAAAGCGAGCAGTACTCTGATATCAAAACCAGATAAAGACATAACTAAAAAAGAGACATACAGGCCAATGTCCTGGATGAACATAGATGCAAAAATCCTCAAATAAATACTAGCAAACCAAATCCAACAATACATTTAAAAAAAAAAAAAATCCCCCAAAACAATCCTGTTTCCAATTGCACTAAAAATAATAAGATACCTAGGAATAAACCTAGCCAACAAGGTGAAAAACTAGTACTCAGAAAACTATAAAACACTGATGAAAGAGGGGTGCCTGGGTGGCTCAGTCGGTTCAGTGTGTGACTCTTGATTTCGGTCCCAGTCATGATTTCGGGGTCCTGGGATTAAGCACCGGGTAGGACTCTGTGCCCAGCAGGGACTTGGCTTGAGGATTCTCCCTCTCCCTCTGCCCCTGCCCCAGCTTGCAGGCTCTCTCTCTCTTTAAAAACAAAAAGAAAAACAAAAAGAAAAATAAAAACACTGATGAAAGAAGTTGAAGACAATGCATATGGGAAAACATTCCATTCTCATGGACTGGAAGAACAAGTATCGTTAAAACTGTCTATGCTACCCAAAGCAATCTACACATTTAATATAATTCTGATCAAAATATGAACAGCATTTTTCACAGAACTGTGAACAAACAATTTGTGCTGTACCACAAAGACCCCAAATAGCCAAAGCAGGTTTGAAAAAGAAAAGCAGAGCTAGAGGCATCATAATTCTGGACTTCCAGTTATATTATCAAACTGTAGTAATCAAAACAGTATGATGCTGGCACGAAAAAAGATAGAGAGATCAATAGAAATGGAATAGGAAACCCAAAAATAAACCCACAACTATATGGTCCCTCTTTGACAAAGCAGGAAATATTACATCCAATGTGAAAAAGACAGTCTCTTCAACAAATGGTGTTGGGAAAACTGGACAGTGACATGCAAAAGAAAAAAAACGGAACCACTTTCTTATACTGTACACAAAAATAAATTAAAAATGGACTAAGGACCTAAATGTGAGACCTGAAGCTATAAAAATCCTAGAAAAGAACACAGGCAGTAACTTCTTTGACATCAGCCAAAGCAACTTTTTTCTAGATATGTCTCCTGAAGGGAAACAAAAGCAAAAATAAACTTTTGTGTTGTGACTATATAAAAATAAAAAACTTCTGCACAGCAAAGAAAACAACTAAAAGACAAGCTACAGAATGGGAGAAAGTATTTGCAAATAACATATCTGATAAAAGGTTAGTATCCCAAATATAGAAAGCATTTATCAAATTCAACATCCAAAAATCAAATAATACAATTATGGGGCGCCTGGGTGGCTCAGTGGGTTAAGCCGCTGCCTTCGGCTCAGGTCATGATCCCAGGTCCTGGGTTCGAGCCCCACATCGGGCTCTCTGCTCAGCAGGGAGCCTGCTTCCTCCTCTCTCTCTGCCTGCCTCTCTGCCTGCTTGTGATTTCTCTCTGTCAAATAAATAAATAAAATCTTTAAAAAAAAAATACAATTATAAAATAAGTAAAAGATGTTTTTCCAAAGAAAACATACAGGTGGCCAACAGACACATGAAAAGATCCTCATCACTTGCCATCAGGGAAATGCAAATCAAAACTACAATGAGATACCATCTCACACCAGTCAGAATGGCTAAAATCAACAACAGAAACAACAGGTGGTGGTGTTTGGCAAGGATATGGAGAAAAAGGAACCCCTTTGCACTGTTGGTGGGAATGCAAAACAGTGCAGCCACTGTGGAAGACAGTTCGGAGGTTCCTCAAAAGATAAAAATAGAACTAGCCTATAAACCAGCAATCACACTATTGGGTATTTACCCAAAGAATACAAAAACAATAATTCAAAGGGATACACACATTTATATAATAACATTTATATAATAGCATTATTTACAATAGCCAAGATAAGGAAGCAGCCCAAGTTTCCATCTATAGATAAAAGGATAAACAAGATGTGGCATATACATACAATGGAATATTAGCCATAAAAAAAGAATGAAATTTTCCCATTTGCAAGGACATGGATGGAGTTAGAGTGTATTATGCTTAAGTGAAATAAATCAGAGAAAGACAAATATTGTACAATTTCATTCATATGTGGAATTTAAGAAACAAAACAAATGATCAAAGGGAGAAGAAAAGAGAGAGACAAATCAAGAAACAGATTCTTAATTATAGAGAAAAAACTGAGGATTACCAGAGAGAAAGGGATGGGTTAAATAGATGATGGGGATTAAGGAGTGCACTTGTGATGAGCACAGGGTAATGTATGAAAGTGTTAAATTACTAAATTGTACACCTGAAACTGATATAGCACTGTACGTTAACTAAAAGCTTAGGGGCACCTGGGTGGCTCAGTTGATTAAGTGTCCAACTCTTGATCTCAGCTCAAGTCATGAACTCAGGGTTGTGAGATCGAGAGCCATGTACTTAAGATTCTCTCTTCCTCTGCTCCCCCTCCACCCCACCTCCCCACACCCCCACAAAAGAGCAGTGCTGGTCCTTGCCAACCTCTCTCCCTTGCTCTCCTGTGCACCAGCCACAGGGACCTGCTTTATGCTCTTGGAAAATTTAATCCTTATCATTTCAAAGCCTTTATACACGTTGAAAGCCCACTTCCCAGATCCCATCTACCTGGTTAACAACTTCTCCTAATCTCTTTGGGAAAAACCTTTAACCTCCAGACTAGGTCAAGCTTCCTGATAATGCTGTTTGCCTCTCTCTCTCACAGAGCTAAATCTGCTTGTTAATTATACTCATAACGATCTACACTATGTCTTAGTAACATTAAGAGATAAGGAACTGGTTTTTGATTATCACTGAATCCCTAGGAATCAACACCAATCACAATGCCTGGTTCCATTTTAGGAACTTAAAACTTGTACTGAATAAATAAATACAAATTCAGAGGAGGTGTTGGGGAAGCAGTAGCTATTAATCTAGTTAGTATTTCTCAGTAACACTTACCCACATTCTGCCCAGCATGCTTATTAATATTAAATTTTTCCTTCCTTGCTGGATTTTTAGCTCTGTTGCATACAACTCTGAAGTTCCACTGCCTCCAAATGATAGTGGGGCTCAGAGGAGATGCTCCAGGCTGGGGAAATGGTATGGGATTGAAGGGAATGCCCGAATAGAAAGAGAGAGAAGGGTGAACTCTACCCTAAAGGCAGCTATGGCCTGAGGTAAGAACAAGTTTCCTGCCTTAATTTTTCCTTCTTAGGGCCGTTGGGAGTTGAGCTCTCTTTGTGGGGATGTGAGGATTCAAAAGGGCAACACTTACTTGCTCCCATGAAGAAATCATATGACGTTCAGCAGGTGGTTTCTCTATGATAGTCACCTCTGTCACACCTGGGGAAGATTCTGGAAGAGGAAAAGAAAGTCTGTAGAGTTGCAATGGAAGTGCTCTCACATATTTCAATACTAGAGGCGGATTGTTGGAGAGTACCTAGGAATATCAGATTCCTTTGAGTAGCATTTATTACCCCTGTGATAAAAAACAGGGAGAACTGTCAGTCCTTCAAAGGCCCTCAGTCCCACAACCTAGGACCACGCAATCAACGTGGTAGAAAGAACATCAGAACACCTACTACACTCAGTCTCTGCTCGGTACTTCAACTGTTGAACAAAAATCAGAGATTCTACATTCCTAGTGATTTTGTAACTCAACTTCTCACTTACAACATTGTCAGAAGGAATAAAGAATAGCACCTCAATAAACTTTTACAAGATACAAAACTTATTTCCTAGTTTTTCTTCTAAATAAAACCCATCTGTACTCTATGGGTTCCCAGATGTATAGTATAGGCTAACACTATGAAAACTGGATTCCATCCACAAATACAGTGAAAACAAAATAAATCATTTCTCTAAAGTCTTGAAAGCAGTAAAAGGTCTCCTAATAACCTCTTTGTGGAGCTATGCTCTAGCATTCATTCTGAGGTAAAAAAGAAGCCACCTGACTTGGAATTCAACAGATTTTAATACCTCCTCCTACATTCTCCAGTTGTCTGTTTACCCACACTCAGGATTTTAAAATCCTTAATCTAAGACATAAACTTGGCTATGGGTTGAACTGTGTCCTTCAAAAAATATACGTTGATGTCCTAACTGCCATTCCTCAGAATATGACTTGATTTGGAAAGAAGGTCATTGAACATAGAATTCACTAAGATGAGGTCACAGTGGAGTAGGGTGGCCCCAAATTCAATATGACCAGTGTCCTTATGAAAAGAATGCTTTGTGGAGAGACAGAGGGAAGAGGGCCACATGAAGATGGAGAAGTGGAGTAACAGATCTGTGATACAAGGAATGTTAAAGACTGCTGGCAAACCACTAGAAGTTAGAAAAGAGGCGAGGCAGGTTCTTCTCTTCCAGGTTTCAGAATAAGAGTGACATGGCCAACCCTTTGGTCTGAGGCTTTTGGCCTCTAGGACTGTGAGAATAAGTCTGTTGTTCTAAGGCACCTGGTTTGTGGTATATTCTATGGAGAACTAGCACAAAGCCTATCACTTTTCTCCCTGAGATACCGCATAGATTATTCCCATTGTCACCACTGTTTTAGGCCATGGTCACTGCAAGTGTAGGTGCAATCGAAGCCAGGAACTCTCTGTGCTCGGATCCATCCTCAGCCAGACCCAGGCTTGCTTCCTGTCCGATCTAGTGGGTTTTCCTTGTGGTCTGGAGGATAAGGCCCTTCTCTGTCTGGTCTTAACTTCTTCCACCCTGTAGTCCAAACCCTCTGTTCCAGGTGTGTCAGTTTCCTCATTGTCTCCACCTCTGGGCCCTCCCTCCAGAATGAAATCTGTACTTACCTTTGACTATGCTGTATTCCTTTCCCATTATACACACCCAAACGTGTCCACCTACCCAAGCCCTACCCATACTTCAAGGTTATGCTAAGGTTCCACTGACTTCATGAAACCGTTTCAGATGACTCTAGTTCACCATGATCTCTGCTTCTGCCAATATCTGAACCCATCACATGCAAGCCTGGGGCCAAATATGTTTATGCTTTTTTTTTTTTAAAGATTGTATTTGAGAGGGAGAAAGAGAGGGACCACATGCACAAGCAGGAGGAAGGGCAGAGGGAGAAGCAGACTCCTCACTGAAGAGGGAGCCCGATGTGGGACTCCATCCTGGACCTGTCCCAGTACCCTGGGATCATGACCTGAGCCAAAGGCAGACGGTTAACCGACTGAGCCACCAAGGTGGCTTTTTAAAAATACTTATTTAAGAGAGAGACAGAGAGTGAGTGAAAGAGCGCACATATGTTTATACTTAATTACATTCTATTTTGAACCATACTTTGGTTATTTATGATAATACTGTAAACAGATAATGTATTGAAAAGAATTTTTAAAATCTCTAAGGATAAGGCAGACACTTCTCATCCAGTTTAATGTATAAAATGGTTCCTGAACCCAACCCTCCAATATTTTTGTGAGGAGGCTTCCCCATGGCAACAAGCAGTTCTCAGATATCCTGGTGTCCTACAAGGAAACAGCATCAGTCTAGAAGACTGCCACCCTCCCCACTTCAGACACCAGGGATGAGTCCAGTTTTATACCTCTGCTTCCTCACCGACCTACTACAGACTGGGGCTTCTCAAGACCCCCTCTCTCCTTGTATTCAGACACCAGTCAACAGCCCAGACAATCACCTATACTTCTCACTGACTGGCTGTAAGTCAGGAGGTTCCTAAGACCCCCTCCTCAGGTTCCATTAATTTGCCAGAGGGGCTCACAGAATTCAGAGAAATATTTTACTTACTAGATTACTGGTTTATTATAAAAGAATATAACCTAGGAACAGCCAGATGGAAGAGATGCTTAGGACAAGGTATGTGGGAAGGGGCACGGAGCTTCCTTTCCCTCTCTAGGCAGGCTACTTTCCCCACATCTCCATTTGTTTACCAACATGGAAGTTTCTGGGTTTTTATGAAGGCTTCATTACATAGACACAATCAATTAAATCATCAGCCAGTGAGGACTGATTCAACCTTCAGACCCTCTTCCCTTCCCAAAGGTCAGGGAACGGGACTAAAAATACCAATCCTCTCATCACATGGTTGGATATTGGGGCAATCAGCCCTCATCCTTTAGTGCTTTCCGAAACTCACCTCATTAACGTAATGAAAGATCTTTACCACTCTCAAAACTTGGGAAATTCCAGGGTTTGGGGAGCTGTAAGTAAGGAACTGCAGACTAAGACAAAATACACATTTTTTTGTCCTGAACATCCATGCCCTGAACGACATGGGTTTGAATTGCATGGGTCCACTTGAACACCTATTTTTTTCAATACAGTACCGTTAAATATATTTTTTTCTTATGATTTTCTTAATGACATTTTCTTATAGAAAACATAAAACATACAAAATAATGTGTTAATCACCTTGGTTATTGGTAAGATTTCCAGTAGACTGTAAGCTATTAGTTAATATACAGATTCTCTACTGCAATGTTGGTGTGGGGATGGGGAGAGCATCAGCAGCTTAATCAAGCTTTGTCAAGGGTCAGCTGTCATCTGAGTGAGCAAATATATATTTCTTATAAATCAGAATATCACAGTGTGGTTCACTGATTCTATAATCATGTTAGTGTCCTTTCTATGCATCATAAATTTCCTCCAAGTTGTCACAAAGTTCCGATCCTGAGACACAGCAACATCCCAATACAGGAGGCTAAGAATTCTGAACTCCACATATTCTACTCTTGATTTAGGCGTTCACTAGAGTGACTGTTAGATGAGTCTTCACCTTTCTTACCATTCAGAGAGACAATAATTATAATATTTGCCTTGAAAAGTGAAACAGAAGCAGCAAAGGTAAAGGTGCTCTAGAAGAGCAAAAAGTACCATATACATAATTTTTTTTTTTCTGCCTTCTGTTCAATGTCCTTTTAAAGATATTGGGAACCATGGTACTATGGTGGAAAAATACCATGTGCTTCAAGCCGTTAGACCTGGGCTAAGCCCTTGCTATGCCCTTGACTAGTTAGGATGGAAGATGTTGTCCATCCCTTCAGAGGTGGTGACATTTGGCAATGCTCCACCAAAGCTAAGACAGTGAATAGGAAATGTTATTACTCACATTTTTTTTTTAAAGATTTTATTTATTTATTTGAGAGAGAGACAGTGAGAGAGAGCATGAGCGAGGAGAAGGTCAGAGAGAGAAGCGGACTCCCCGCGGAGCCGGGAGCCTGATGCGGGACTCGATCCCGGGACTCCAGGATCATGACCTGAGCCGAAGGCAGTCGTCCAACCAACTGAGCCACCCAGGCGTCCCTATTACTCACATTTTATAGCAAGGACATTGAGGCTGAGAGACTAGGCCATGCCAAGGGGCGAGGCTTACTCCAAGTATGGGTCTAGTTAAGAGTTTATGTGCAATAGTCTCTGTGTGCCTCTCAGCAAAGCCCCTTAGCAATTACCCTATGGAAATGCAGAGCCTAGCTTCAATCAGTCTCAGCAGCCTACTATTCCAACTTTTGGACAGAATAATACAGAATTCTTTGTTAACAACCCAGCTGGTTGCATAATGATGTCATCTGACTACACCCACAGGGTAGTCTAGTGTCTAGGGTTGCTGGAGGACACACACTTAATATAAGTACCTGACATGAAGCTTTTGATTGCCAACCCAATACATCCGTCTTAAATAAATTGCCAGCTGTATGACACAACTACTAGCTAAACAACTAGGAACCAGGACACCCCACCCAGTGAAGTTTCTTCCTCTTTTTTCTTTTTTTTCTTTTCTTTTCTTTTCTTCCTTCCTTCCTTTCATTCATTCATTCATTCATCTGACACAGAGAGACAGCGAGAGAGGGAAAACAAGCAGGGGAAGAGGGAGAGGGAGAAGCAGGCTTTCGGCAGAGCAGGGAGCCTGATGCGGGGCTTGATTCCAGGGTCCTGGATCATGACCTGAGCTGAAGACAGACGCTTAACAACTAAGCCACCCAGGCACCCCATGAAGTTCCCACTTTTAAAAGCCCTTGGTAACCCAGGGAACTGATGGCTTGACTCACTGTGCTTTTCCTTCCCACACCTGAATTCCCACATTTAAGTTTTAGAGATTTTATTTATTTATTTGTCAGAGAGAGAGAGTGTGTGCACACAAGCAAGGGGAGTGGCAGGCAGAGGGAAAACCAGGTTCCCTGCTGAGCAAGGATCCCAATGTAGGACTGGATCCCAGGACTCTGGGATCATGACCTGAGTCAAAGGCAGATGCCTTATAAAACTTTATACTCCAAAACCCAAATAATCCAATTATAAAATGGGCAGAAGACATGAAGAGACATTTCTCCAAAGAAGACATACAGATAGCTAACAGACACATGAAAAGATGCTCATCATCACTTATCATCAGGGAAATGCAAGTCAAAATTACAATGAGATATCAATTCAGTCCTGTCACAATGGCTAAAATAAAAAACACAAGAAAAAACAAGTGTTGGTGAAGACGTGAAGAAAAAGGAACTCTCTTGCTCTGTTGGTAGGAATGCAAACCAGTGCAGACACTATGGAAAACATTACAGAGGTTCCTCAAAAAATTAAAAATAGAACTACCCCACAACCCAGTAATCACACTACTGGGTATTTACCCAAAGAATTCAAAAACACTAATTCAAATGGATACATGCACTCCTATGTTTACTGCAGCATTATTTACAACAGTTAAACTATGGAAGCAGCCCAAGCATCCACTGACTGATGAATGGATAAAGTTGTGGTATACAAACACAATGGAATATTATTCAACCCTTAAAAATGAAATGTGGCCATTTTCAACAATATGGACAGGGCTGGAGAGTATCATGATAAGTGAAATCAGTCAAAGAAAGACAAATACCATATGATCTCACTCATATATGGAATTTAAGAACAAAAGAGTGAAGGAAAGAAAAAAGGACAAACCTAGAAACAGACTCTTAACTACAGAGAACTGATGGGGAGGTAGGTGGGTTAATGGGGGAAATAGAGGATAAGGATCAAAGAATACACTCACCATGATGAAAAAATTGACTTAAAAAAAAAAGAATTTTATTTTTAAAAAGGAGAGAAGTCTAAGATGGAGAGAGATATTATACAGTTGAACCTTGAATAATGCAGGGGTTGAAAATGAAGTTGAAAATCCATGTATAACTTTTGACTCTCCAAAAACCTACTGGGAAACCTTACTGATAACATAAACAGTTGATTAACACATATTTTGTATGTTGTATGTACTATATACTGTGTTCTTACAATAAACTAGAAAAAAGAAAATGTTAAGAAAATCATAAGAGAAAATACATTTATACCACTGTACTGTAAAAAATTCCATGTCTAAATGAACCCACACAGTTCAAACCTGTGTTGTTCAAAGGTTAACTGAAATTGATCTTGTTGCATCTCAGGTAGATCTTACACACTATATTTAATCATCTGTTACCAAAATGTAACATTTCCTTACTCCTTGTTCCACTGAGAGGAAAACACTTCATTAACATAAAAATTTTTTTCCTCAGTTGATTGTTCAGCATTTCATTTTCTGATTTTAGCATGAGTTCTCTATAGGTTCTACTTTGCTCTTGTTCATCTTGTGAAATCGTGGTGTTTAATAAGATCTCTACTTTAATGACACCCTTTCCAGTCAGTTGAGGCAAAGTCCAGATATTTTAGCAGGTTTTTTGTGTAGGGGAGAGAAATGTGGGCTTTCCTTTTTCTTTGCCCTTTTATCATCAATGTCAAAGGACTCTTCCTTCTTTTTTGCATTTTCTCCTCTGGAATGTATGTCCCTTTAAATTGCCTGGCCAACCCTTTAAACAGTACCTACTTTGAAGTCACTTTTCTGCAGCCCTGCTCTGATCTACCCAGTGTTCGGTACTGTTGTACTTTCAGACTGGAGTGGTTTTAAACTTTCTGTTGCTTCAACTAGCCTCTTTGCTGGCATCATTTCTGGCTCTGCCTTTGCTTGCCACAGAGCCTTCTAGCAGTGAAGGAGTGGAGCAGGCACAATGCTGGGATGTGTAGTTTTTTCTCTTTTTACTCATAGTTATTTTGCACTTCTGGCATTCTCTGTATTTTAAGTAGTGTTGGGCTTTGTTTTCTATAGAATTGTCATAGTTATGGAGTTATTTCACGCATCATTTAGAGAGGAGATTTTGATATAGTAGTTTGCTTACCACACACCCACCACTGACTTCAGCCACCTTGTTTTTAAAAATCCTCTATGTATATTTTCAAAACAAAAATCAAATGTGAAAAAAATATATAACTGATTTTTGACTTATGATTATTAACTTGAAATTATGAGGTTTTGATTAAATTTTTAAGTAATATTAGAATGTTTACAGGAGGCCAGCTTTACTATAAACTTAATTACCAGAGTTGTTTAATTCCTCGGGTAGGTTTTGCCTTGTGTTACCAGTTTGCCAGAGATCTGAAATGCTTAATATTAGAATATATTAAATGTTTAAAGGAAATTTAAAATGTTTATAGTTATTTATTTAGGTTTTTAAATTGATTTGACAGCTTAAGAGAAATTTGGTTGGCCAGTCTTAAGTAGATTACACATTAATCAAAAGAAATATATTTTTTAATGAGGAGGTAGGATATGGTTGATCTGGATGATTAGATCTCTCCTTGCCCAACTCTGTAACTTCATTTCTAAAGCTCATCATTTCTCCCAAACATATAATGGTGTTTCGTCCTCATTTACAGCAGCATTTATTATAACACTGGGGAATACCAAGGGAGAACAAGACAAAGTTCCTAAACTCATTGACTTCTATTACAGAAGAGATGGGCAAATTAAAAAAAGCAACCAAATAAGTAATTCCAAGGAGTGATAAAGCCATAAGGTTCGAAAAAAATATAAAGGCTAGGGATAATAAATAAATAATATATAAATAAAGAATATTTAGGGATAATAAATAAATAATAAAGAAAGAAAGAAAGAAAGAAAGGTGTTATTAGAAATATTGTCTAAGGCTTCTCTGAGGTAATGATATTTAATCAGAGATTTGAAGGAAGTGAGGGAAAGAGAACTCCAGATTTTTTTCCCCTAGCCTAGTAAAGGCTTTGAAGCAGGCACAAGCTTTTTGAGTTTATGGTACAAGGAGGCCACTGTGGACCAAAAAAGAAAAAAAAAAAAAAAGGTAAAAATAGGTCAGAAAGACAGATGAGGGCAGATCATAACGAACTTAAGGATCGCAGTACAGAATTTGGATTTTATTATAAATGTGACAGGAAGGCATCAAAGCATGCCACCCAGCCTACTTAGGCTACTTTTTTCTCCCTGGTTATCTGGTTAACTTCAATTTGTCTTTCAAAATCTAGCATCCTCTCCCGTAGGACATATACGGTAACTCCCTGACTCCCAAAGAAGGTCCATCACTTCCTCCTGTGTGCTATTTCAGAGCCATAATAGAGGAGTACTGGTCGCCTTTCACACCTCTGGGGGGGACCTAGGCTGTGGATTTTTTCACAGAACTGTGTTTCAGTTCCCCACCCCATCTCTGTAGCCCCCGAGTGTGACACAGCAGCGGGTGCTAACTAATGGTTCGGTAAAGGAAAAACTAACCCACTCAGTGGCTCAAGCCTCAACTCCTTCCAGCCACTTGGGGTGCGGTACCCCGGAGGCGCGTCGGAATTGTTGCCCTGGGAGGCTGCGTGCAGCGTTCCCCCGCCCTCTGCTACCAGAGGAAGGTTTGCGTTTCAAGGATACTCCACTGGCCAAGAATGCCTCTCGGGAAACCTAACGTCCCCACTGTCAGGTGCCTGCTCTCTCCCGTTTGCGCACCTTTGCTTGTCCTTTCTGGGACCTGGGGTGGGACTGGGTTGGTGGGGGGCGGCGGGGACCTCTGGGCTTCCCAGCTCCGCGCCCGAGCACTCCCCGCAAACGCTCCTATGGCCTAGTCACGCACCCGACTGCCCTCTCCTCCTTAACATCGGAAGTCACCGCAGCAAAGCCCACTGGCACACAGCATCCGCGTCGCCCCTCCGTGCGTCTAGGGTGCATCCCCTCATTCCGCCGTCTCTTTCCACGGCTCCCCGCCCCGCTCACCTAATATGCGGGTGATCCCCAGGGTCAGCTTCTCCAGGTGCGGCTTGCTGCAGCCCGGGGGCGGTGTCTCCTCCATGGCTCGCGTCCCCGCTCCGCGCGCGGCGGGCGCAGCGACGGGGACCCGGCGGGAGAGGGGGGCGGGCGGGAGGGCTGGACACCGCCCCAGAGGCTCGGCCATCGAGTTCACGGCATGCCGGGAATTGTAGTGCTTGGTGCCTGAGAGCGCTGCGGGGCGGAGATGGGAGGCCCGGGCTGCTCTGGGAGTAGTAGTTCCGCGGCACACTTGTTCCCTTTGCCCAGGCGGTCGCTCCACACTACGCCACCGAGACACAGCGACTCGTCCGCTGGGACCCTACCGCCCCGCCCGGGCAGACCGCGCAAGCGGGGGCGGGCCTCTACGCGGTGCGGCCAATGGGGACTGGGCCTGAAGGCCGGGGCAGGACGGCTCCGGCGCGACGCCGGGAGTGGCGGTTGTTTCAAGATGGCGGACGTGGCGGGCCCCTCCCGCCGGGGCGCGACGGCGTTCTGGAGTCGGGACTGTATCCTTTGCCCGCCTGGCAGGGGGCGCCGGCGCCCTCCCCGGGGCGGCGGGCGGTCGCGTGAGACTCTGAGTGGGGGGGCGAAGCTCGGTGCTGTCCCCGGGGGCGGGGCCGTCCTTTCCGGCCGCCGTGTAGGTGCCGGGCTTTTCCCTGGCTGGGGTGTTAGGTAGCAGAGAGCCTGATTCTGTCTCCAGGCTGGAGCACTAGGTTTGGGGACTCAGCACTGATGTTTCCCGGCCCTCCTTGGCGGTGAGCTTTGGAAAGATGGCCTAGAATCGTGGCCCTGCGGGGGGCTGGGAGGGTCCCTCTGACCGTGGTGACCTCAGGCCGGCTGAGTCTCTGAGGAGGGAAGGGTGTTGACTGGACAGGGAGCCTTTTTGTCTCGGTTTAGGACTGTCCTTGGTTTGCGTGGTTAGGAGCGAGTCAGGACCTTTTCGGACTTCGAAGGCCTGTCTGTGATGATTTACTTTCATGCTGGGATTTTCGGAGAGGTGTGGGGCTGACCGTGGTCCGGTGATGCTGGTTACGGAATAAAAAGCGTTGCAAATCCTTGCTGCTGGAAGTAGTGTTGATTTACAGGTGGACTGTGGGTCCCCACTGGCAGGATTGAAGTTCTGGGATTGTTTTGGGTGGTGGAGAAGCCGTGGAGCTTTTTATGCTTGTGGTGGTGTTCGCAGTTCAGTAACTGTATTGAGATGTGTGACAGAACTGGTTCGTTCTCCGGTTCAGGTTGTCCCAGCCTGCTCTTTTCCTGGTAAGTTACATCACTTTCGTTAGAGGAGTGTTACGTGAAGGAGGGCAATCCGTGTACTGCGTGCGTGCAGAGCAAGTCTTGTCTGTTTGCTAGGATTGATGATAGCATTATTTGAGACATTGCTCTTAACTTTGGCAGAATCATTCTCTGCACACGCTACTTAGCTCCCAGTGAAACTTATAAAATTGTATTCTCAGTTTTCCTTTTTGAGTTACAGTACTAGGATTACAGTGTCATGTGGAGGGAGGGATATTTTTGCATTCCTTGCTGCTCAATGTTTAGTATTAGGCACTTTCTAAACATAATTACCATTTGTCTCTGATAGGTGGGTGATGGTCAAGTAAAAATCATGCACATAGACTGTGGATGAAAACACTAATGCACTGTGCACATTAAATATCTTTTTCCTTATATATCAGGAAGGACGCAAAGAGAGTATGTGCATTGGGAATTGGGCTGAATTAGGAAATCAGGAAATTGGGATGAGTCTTCTCATGAAATCCTGTGCTTCCAATCATAGAATTTTGTGATAGAGGAAATATTTGAAGGTTATCAGCTTATAAAGTGCTTTTGTAGTGTAATCATTTTCATAACCACCTATGTGGTTTGGTTATTAGTCCTTAACTTTATCTGTGACCAGTGGAATTGTTCTGATAGGTATAAATGGGGAGGTGGGCAGTGTATTACTGTGGCATGGATTAAGTTAATAGGTAAATAAACTGAACCTGTGCACTTGGTCGAAGCAGCCCTTTATGCTCACTTATTCATATGGTCATGTTATTTCTTATTTCGCATAGAAGGCCTACATCCTGTCTTTTCTCTTACATTCTCTCTTACTTTGAAAATTAATGTGAAATACTCATCTTCCCATTGAAAGTGAGGAGTTGAAATTATATGGGGGAAATGGTGGTGATTACATTGATAGAAATTCCGATTTGAAATAAATTGCAAGGTTACTAGTATTACCTATTTCCCCCACCTATTCCACATAATGACCAATTATCATCCAGCCTCAGGTATTTTCATTTGAAATGTCCGTAGGACACAAAAGCAAGGTCAAATGTAAATTTGCTATTGAATCTTTTCTAAAAAAGCATAAGGATAGTTATGAATCATTGGGTTTAATCATGTGTCTCTGGATCTGGATCTCTTTTTCTGTTACACGGATGACTTCCTAGACCACCCCGTAGCCTTTATATAGAACTTTCAATAGTAAAAGACCAGAAAGTATGTGCGTAGAATCAGGTATTCCTTTCATGCTATTGAAAGACAGATTTTCAGCGCTTTGCCTAAGCAATTAGAGAAATGTGATTGAGTTATTTCCCAGTCCTAGATGTTTCTGTCATGTGAGGACAGATCATCTGTGACTAAACATCTTTTTTTACTGTTGTCTTAATGAGTTATGCATTGCCTGCACAGTATGATTCAGCAGTGCTTTTTTGCACAAGGTGTATTTTTATACCTTATATGTAAACAAATGAGTATGCCATTTTGTCATTTTATGGTTAAATCTTCAAGTAAAATATGCCCCTTCAGCCATAAACCGCTTTCTTACTTCATTGTAGCTCCTGGTAATATGAAAAGAAATTAGTGTTTCTGCAGTATCTGTAGTTGTTGGGTAAATACACCCCAGCTTATTAACATTAACAGTATTTTTAAATTGATATTAACAAATATGAATTATAAGGGATTTGGTCAAAACATCATAGTAGCTATAATCCATGCCATTGAATATTCAATTAAAAATAGAATCTTTATGTTGATGTTAAAATAGTATACTAGCCAGGAAGGTTACTCAGGTCAGTAATGATTACATATACATGTGTTGCTGGTATGTGATTGAAACTCAGAAGGTTAGAGTGTGCAGTTCTAAGTTTTTTATTTTCTTCAGCTCTTCATGATCTGGAGTAGATATGATTCTTCCTCTATATTGTTTCTACCTTGGGTTTCTAATTACTGCTTTAATTCTGGGGATTTGGAGACTGGTACCAGCATCAAGGATGCTTTATAATTTGCTTGTACTTGTCTTAGTAAAGAACTTCCAAAAATACCAAAGTAGAACTGAGGGGGCACCAAGAACCCAATGAGAGGTCCAATATATACATTTGGTATATATTGTGTCTCTGACTGTCCCATAAAATATGTTTGTATATTTTTTAAACTTTGTATTTGAAGAAAGTAAATATTTGGGTTTTTCAGATAGTGAGATGAATATAGATTACAAATGATTAGAAAGGATGGGTTGGA
This sequence comes from Lutra lutra, assembly GCF_902655055.1. Classification (NCBI taxonomy): domain Eukaryota; kingdom Metazoa; phylum Chordata; class Mammalia; order Carnivora; family Mustelidae; genus Lutra; species Lutra lutra. The sequence goes on along the minus strand of NC_062289.1, from coordinate 36,435,735 downwards.
TGGAGGCAATTTCAATATTTTTAGGCTTATTTTTTTAAACTTTTGTTAAGGTCATTTATTTAGCATTTTTATATTTGAAAAGATTCTTAGCATGAATGTAGTTCATGAGTTTTGCCCTCGTATTTTGAAATGTTCCTCTACCCTTCAAGGAACTTCTGACTGGTCTAAGAATTAAAATGACATGGGACAGATTAAGAGGAGAAAAATCAAACTTAATTAGGTACATATGGCAAATCCACATATATGTGAGAGATTCCAAAGAGAAGCAAAATGAGTTATGCTTGTCATTCCGAACGAAGGAGTCGGGAGTAGGGATCTGGGACTTTCAAGGAAAGGAAAGCCAATTCATAGGAAGATGAAAAGGAATAAATATTTGGTAAACAAATGTTTTCTGGGCCATATGGAAACAATGGGACATAGAGACAAATTTTAACAAATATACTTTGCTAAATTCCTCCCTACCACCTCTTGTTTCTATTATACTATAGTTAGTTATATATTTCCCTTCTTGGGAGCAGGCCCTCTATTCAAATTCTTGTAGGCAATTCATGGGGAGGTCAGAGTTACTTCATGAGTCTTTTGGGCCTTGATTGTTTTCAAAACTCAAAACAATCCACATTCCAAAGTGGCACATCTTGGGGTGATGGGTTGTGAACCCCAGCAAGATAAAGAGAGACAACACCAAAGAGTTGCTGGACAGTACCTCATAAAATTAAATATCACTTTCATTCTTTCAAAGATGGTCAACCATGAGCCTGTCATTTTTTGACGTTAGTCGATAATAAACATTGAACAAAACTAGTGGAAAATCTTCACCCACCTGGTGCTTACATTTTAGTGAGATGAGTTGAGGCTGTGAATAAGTAAAATGTGTTGTGTGTCCAGTGATTATTGGTGATATGAAGAAAAAGCAGGAAAAGGGTAGCCATCATGGGGATCTTTGTGTCTTCTTTTATGCCAGTACCATATGGTTAGAAATTAGAAAGTGTGATGCTTTACCTTATTCTTAAGATTGTCTTGGCTATTTGGGTTCTTTTGTGGTTCTGTACAAATTTTAGCACTGTTCTATTTCTGTGAAAAATTGCATTGGACTTTTGATAGAGGTTGCACTGAATCTGTAGATTGCTTTGGGCAGTATAGACATTTTAACAATATTAATTATTCCAGTTTATAAGCACAGAATATCTTTCTATTTGTGTCTTCAGTTTCTTTCATCAGTGTCTTAAAGTTTTCAATGTATAGGTCTTTCACCTTCTTGGTTAAATTTATTTCTAGGTATTCTTTTTTGATGCAATTGTAAATGGGATTGTTTTCTTTTCTTTTCTTTTCTTTTTTAAGATTTTATTTATTTTATTTGACAGAGATTACAAGTAGGCAGAGAGGCAGGCAGAGAGAGAGAGGAGGAAGCAGGCTCCCTGCTGAGCAGAGAGTCTGATATGGGGTCCATCCCAGGACCCTGGGATTATGACCTGAGCCGAAGGCAGAGGCTTTAACCCACTGAGCCACCCAGGCGCCCCGGGATTGTTTTCTTAATTTCACTTTCTGTTATTCATGTATAGAAACACAACAGATTTTTCTATATTGATTTTGTATCTGCAGCTTGGCTGAATTCATTTATTCCAATGGTTTTTTGGTAAAGTCTTTAGCATTTTCTATATGTGATATTATGTCATCTGCAACTAAAGCTTATGAAAGATCTCTACAGTTTGTTTCTCTTAGATAAGTGGCAAAGTAGTATCAGAAAGTATAAAATACTTGATGAGTTTCTTGGGGCACCTGGGTGGTGCAGTCAGTTAAGCATCTGACTCTTGATTTCAGCTCAGGTTGTTTTCTCAGGGTCCTAAGATGGAGTCCCACATAGGGCTGTGCGGAGTCAGCTTGGACTGTCTCTCCCTTTACCCCTGTGCCTCATCCCTGCTCCCCTTCTCCCTCTCTCTCTCAAATAAAAAATAAATCTTTTAAAAAATAAAATACCTGATGAGCTTCCAAATCTAGGTGCAGCTAAGTTGGGTTCTCAGTGGCTGCTCTGTTCCAGCTGTGAGCAGTCTTCTTTTTGACTATTCTAGACAAGTGTACTATGTTTCCCAGGATTCAGTTATGTTAGTCTTTCCATAAGTCAACTTTGGAGACTATTCTGCGAATTCATCACTGCTGTATCCTCTAATCGAGGATGCTGCCAAATGGAGATTGTCCTGAATCATCTTGAATTTTTTCCCCCTTGGGTAACTTTTCCCATGTCTATATCTCCAACAGTAAATATTTAAATATTTATTGAGCACCTACTATGTTTGCTGGTCCCAGGGATATTAAAAATGGCTTGATGTTTGCTGTTAAAGAGCCTGCACAATTTTATTTTGTATGTTTTTTTTTTTAGATTGCGTGCCAGTGAATTTATAAATTCTCTCTCCTCCAGTGTTACCCGCTATCAGTGTCCTTGGACTAGTGAGGTCTAATTTTTGTTTGTTTGTTTCCTTGTCTTATGTGCCCCTTAAAACTTTCTAAACTCCATGCCTGATGTCTGAGTGTATTTAAAGTTTAGGAGTACTACTTAACAGCCAAAATCCTGAATCTGTGATAGTATGTGTACTGCTGCAGAGGGCTATTAGAAATCACCTGGTGACTCAGACAGTAGCACTATTTTTTTTATTCCTAAATTCTTAGATGGATTCTAGGTGTTTATAATCAGCACTCTTTGTAAAGATTCCATAGCTACGGTTGGTCCTGAACTGAAATATATTGACTTTTGGAACATGTTATTAAATCTGTTTTACTCTAGCCTTTACCTGGAAGGGAATTTTTAATAAATTTGTCTAGAAATTTTGGAAAAGAAAGCGTTTTATAAAAGAACAGAAAATTGGAATTTTCTAAGTCATTTGGAAAAATTTGTTTAGACACTTTCTCGAAATGTAATAGAATGTTATCAAATTGTGGATGTATCTGGATTTAGATAGAGTTCTTCTGAATAAAATTTTTTTTCTGGAAGGAAAACTTTCTTTTTTTTTTTTTAAAGATTTTATTTATCTATTTGACAGACAGAGATCACAAGTAGGCAGAGAGGCAGGCAGAGAGAGAGGAGGAAGCAGGCTCCCCGCTGAGCAGAGAGCCCGATGCGGGGCTTGATCCCAGGACCTTGGGATCATGACCCGAGCCAAAGGCAGAGGCTTTAACCCACTGAGCCACCCAGGCGCCCCAAAGGAAAACTTCTTATATTGGTTCTTCTTCTATAACAGTGGTATGATCTTAGCGTTTCTAAATTTCTCCTATTGAAATTCAAAATAGCTCTCTTTGTCTTATATTTCTTCCACTTGTTGGGGGGCTTGAGTGGATCCACCCGTTAAGCCTCCTACTCTTGATTTCCTCTCAGATCATAACCTCAGGGTTGTGAGATCAAGCCACACTTTGGGCTCCACGATGGGCAGGGAGCTTGCTTAAGATTCTCTCTCTCTCCCTCTTCCCTCTTTAAAAAAAAAAAAATTCCATTTCTTCCACTTTTTAAATAGCAGGGCTTCTTGGGATATTTCATGAATGCACTGCAGAAGAATAAAATCTTTGTGTTTCCCTGATTGACTTGCCCTCAAAGAGGGTTTGTTCTTCAAAGCTAAAGCTCATTTTGAAATTATTTATTCGTGTCTAAAATAACTCACCAGTTTTCCAATATTAAACAAACTGGAGCATTTAACTCCCTGTTTACAAAAGGAGAGGAAATGAAAGGAACTTAACAGAATTTATAGGGTAGGGTATCTAATTTGGGAATAGGCGTGGATGAAAGTTTTATGGAACAAGGACTTTCAAAAATTTTGTAAAACATAGTTATGATTATGTAAAGATGAATTTTATTTTATTTTATTTTATTTTTTTTAAGATTTTATTTATTTGACAGAGAGAGACCACAAATAGACAGAGAGGCAGGCAGAGAAGAGAGCCCGATGCGGGACTCGATTCCAGGACCCTGAGATCATGACCTGAGCCGAAGGCAGCGGCTTAACCCACTGAGCCACCCAGGCGCCCAAGATGAATTTTAAAAGATTACTAATTTTGTTTCATTTATTTCACTTGCATTCCTTTCTAGGTTTGTTTTTGAAGTTTGTTATAAATTCCTAGATCAAAAGAAATTAGGAAAGTACAGAATAGAGGCAGCATTTGGATGATTTTTTCTAGTATTTTCCTTCATGTCCTTCTTCATAGTTTCTGATGAAGAACAATCAGTAGTATATGTTCCAGGTATGATTTTCTGTATTAATTTGGTAAGCTTCCTTTGCTTCTTAAGTGTTACGAGAAAATAAAACAGTAGGACCACTTTGTAGATATAACTGTATGCAGAACAATCCATTGGAAACTAATTTTTTTTTTTTAAATATGTGGTTAGACGTTACTAAGGTTTGAAATACTGCCTTATTTTAGGATTTTAGGGGCTGGATGGGCAAGTCAGCTTTTGATTAATTTGTAGAACATTTTATTTATCTATTAAAGAGCAAGAGATCCTATTTTTTATATTACAAATAATATCCTAAATTCAAAGAAAAATGTGAGAACTTCTTGATATAAGGTTTATGTGATAGACTCTTTTAAACCTTACTGACTGTTACTAAACCAATAGTAAAACTGAGCCATTGAAGGTACCCTAATTATGTGAGAAATCAGATTTTTAATCTCCCCTATATTAAGGTATATATTATATGTTGTAATTTATCAGTTTTAATGTGACTTATGAATTTTCATTATCATTTTTAAAAAATATTTCAATTGAATCTTAAATGTATTCAGAACATAATCTTTTCATGATTCATTATTTACTAAGAGTTTTAAAATGAGGTTTATAAAGTGGGAGTTTTCCCTGTCAGGTCCCATAAAGAGGTATATCAGAGAAGAGCTTCATGGGGGTAAGTTTAAGAGAATAAAGTATAATTTTGATATTTTGTTTGATGGAAATCCTTAGGAATTTCTGCAGAAGGAAATACCAGATCAAGACACAAGTTAAGTCCAAAAGCTGATGTTAAACTTCCGACTTCCAGGGTTAATGCCGCTTCAATCTCCATGGAGTCTTTAAAAGGTGCAGGAGATTCAGTAGATGAACAGGTCAGTAATTTCCCTTTTTTTCTCTGATCTCCAGTCTTTATAAATGCAGACCAATAAGTGATTTTTCTATGCTGACCAGTTACCGGTAGAAAAGGGCAGAAGAGTCTTTGAAAGAACTTTAGATAATCTACAAGCGATCTTAAAAGGTACAGAGGATCCTAGGATACTTTACATGATATGAATATAAAGTACGTAGATTACTCAGAGGTTTTGCTCTAAAATGTCTAGGCTTGCCTTAAGCCTTAGTTAAGAAAAATTTATTACCTTAGTGTGTCCCAAAAGACCCACATGGTGATCTCTGTCAAGTTAGTAAATCAAATTGACCACCGTTTCTTCTTTTATTAAGTGCGCTTTATAATTTTTGTTCTTGTGGATTTGTTAGATGATGATGGATAAACCTCTCTATATAAGAAAGAAACTTTGTTAAAATTCCCCTGCATTATTATTATTTCCTTCACTTCAAAAATATTATAAAGACTCTTTATAGCCCAGTCATTGATTTCTCCTTCATCTTTGCCTTTGTATTAGTATCTATACATTCCTTTGCTACATGTCCTTATCTGATAGGTTGATTTTACTTTACTTTTTGTTAAGGTTAAGTTAGGGTTTGACAATCTATGATCTATAGGCCCAGTTTCTTTGCTGCCTATTTTGTGAATAAAGTTTTATTGCAACATAGTCTTACTTATTCTTTTAATATTCTTGGTGCTTTTCTGTTCTAATGGTAGAGTTGCTACCATAGTGCTATTGGTCCACAAAGCCATTTTTGCTACCTTAGTGCTATTGGTCCATAAAGTATTTACTATTTAACACTATAGAGAATGTTTTTCCTTGTGCTGGTTTATGTTCTTGAGGACATTTCCAATATCTAGTTTGTTACTGATTGTTATGTTTAGTAGTCTATGGGATTTAACTGTGACTAACCCAAAAGGCCTACTTTGTTACTTGGATTTCCATTGTACCCACTTATGTCCCCCTGGGACGTAAATAGTAGTTGAATTTGCAAGATCTTATCAAAATTACAAGTGTTTTTCATAAAATAGTTTGTGCATTTTATATTGAACAATATAATATATATGGCCTTCTTTTGGATTAAGTCCATATTTTTTTATGATTCTTTTGGGTCATTAACTATAATTCTTTGTTGGGCTATTTTCACTGCCTTTGAGAATTATAGTATACATCTTTAACTTATCACAGCCTATTTTAACTTATATTTTCCACTTTAACTGTGATTTTGAGGACCTTTCAACAGTTTGTGTCTTGACTTTTGTGATATTGTCATACGTTTTACTTCTATAAGTAAATTTCCAATACATTATTACTTTTGCTTCAACACTTTTTTCAGATTTACCTATAATTTGCATATCAAAAAACTTACCCTTTTAAAATGTATAATTCTTTTTTTTTGTATATTCACAGAGTTGTGGATCCATCACCACAATCTAATTCCAGAACATTTTCATGACTCTAGAAAGAAACTCCATATGCATTAGCAGTCACTTGACATTTTCTATTCATCTCAGCCCCTAGCAACCACTAATCGACTTTTTAGTCTCTATAGATTGATCTATTCTGGGCATTTCGTGAAAATGGAATCCTGTAATATGTGGCCTTTTGTGGCTGGCTTCTTTCATTTAGCATAATGATTTTAAGGTTTATGTGATATCATGTATTATTACTTCATTAATTTTTATGGCTGAGTACATATTTATCCATTCACCAGTTGAAGGACTTTGGGTTGTTAGGCTTTTTGGCTACATAAATAATGTTGCTATGAACTTTCACATACAAGTTTTTGTGTGGATATATGTTTTCAGTTCTGTTGGGTATTTGCCTAGAAGTAGAATTGCTGGGTCATGTAGTAATTCTGTTTAAGCTTTTGATGAACTGCCAAAATGACTATACCAATTTACATATTACCAGCAGTAGTATGAATGAGGATTCCAGTTTCTCCACATTCTCACCAACACTTTATATCTACCCTTTTCATTATAACCATCCTAGTCAGTATAAAATGGTATCTCACTGTGATTTTGATTTATATTTCCCTAATGACTAATAATAATCATTTCTTTATGTGCTTCTTGGCCATTTATATTTGTTCTTTAGAGAAACGTCAATTCAGATGCTTTTCAGTTGAATGATTTGTTTTCTTACTGATAAAGTTTAAAGTTCTTTATACATTGCATCTTCAGGTCCCTTATATATGATCTGCAGAGTTTCTTTCATTCAATGCATTGTCTTTCACTTTCTTATTGGTGTCCTTAGAAGTATGAGAGTTTTAATTTCGAAGTCCAGTTTATCAATTTTTTTCAGTTGTTACCTGTGCTGTGTTGTCATATTTAAAGAATCATTGCCTAATTCAAGTTCTTAAAGATTTACACTAATATTTTCTTCTAAGAGTTTTATAGTTTTAGGTATTACATTTAGTCTTTGATCCATTTTGGTTTAATTTTTGTTGTGTGCTGACTCAAATTCATACACTAATATTTTCTTCCAAGAGTTTTATAGTTTTAGGTATTACATTTAGTCTTTGATCCATTTTGATTTAATTTTTGTTATGTGGTGACTCATATTTATTCTGTCGCCTGTGGATATCCACTTGTCCCACCATCATTTGTTTAAATTATTCCTTTCCTTTTGATTGTTCTTCCCTTGTTAAAAATCCCTTAACCATGTACATGTAAATGTTTATTTGTGGACTCTCAATTCTGTTTCATTGATTAACATTTCTATTTTTATGCCAATACCAAGTTCATTACCATTTGGAATTATTTTTTGGAATTAAGAAATGTAAGTCCTCCGAGTTTGATTTTCTTTTTTAAGATTTTGGCTATTCTGCATCCCTTGAATTTCCATAGAGAATCACCTTGGCAATTTCTGCACATGGGTCAACCTGAATTTTGATAGCAATTGTAGTAAATCTTCAGATAAATTTGGAGAGTACTTTAATAATATCAATTCTTCCAGTCCTTGAATATGGTATATGAGATAGCTTTTCATTTACATAGACCTTCTTTAATTTCTTTGAGCGATGTTTTGTAGTTTGAGGTGTATGTATCTTGTACTCTTTTTGTTAAGTTTATTTCTATTTTTTTGTTATTTATTGCTAGTGTATGGAAATACAGTTGATTTTGTCTCTTGATTTTGTATCCTGGAACCTTTCTAAATTCACTTATTAATGTGAATCTAATAGTTTTTGGTGATTTTCTTTCCTTTTTAAAATATTTTATCTATTTATTTGAGAGAGAGTGAGAGGGAGCATGAGCAGGAATAAGGAGAAGCAGACTCCCCACTGAGCAGGGAGCCCAATGCAGGGCTTGACCCCAGGGCTCTGGGATCATGACCTGAGCTGAAGGCAGACACTTAACTAACCAACTGAGCCACCCAGGGGCCCCAGGGAATTTCTTTTCTTTTCTTTTTTTTTTCAATTTTATTTTTGGATGCAATCTTTGGCACATTTCATTTTTTTAAAGATTTTATTTATTTGACAGGGAGAAAGTAAGCAGAGAAGCAGGCAGAGAGAGGAGGAAGTAGGCTTCCTGCTGAATAGAGAGCCCGATGCGGGGCTCGATCCCAGGACCCTGAGATCATGACCTGAGCCAAAGGCGGAGGCTTAAACCCACTGAGCCACCCAGGCGCCCCGCCCTGGTGAATTTGTTATAATTTTTTATACATATATGATTATGTCATCTGTGAATATAGTTTTATGGCTTCCTTTTTAATTTGGATTCCATTTATTTCAATTGTGTTTTAAAGAGTTTCAAATAATTAAAATGCTTTTTTTTTTTAAGATTTATTTATTTTAGAGAGAGAGAGAGCGTGAGTGGGAGAAGGAGAAAGAATCTCAAGCAGATTCTGTGCTGAGTGCAGAGCCTGATGTGGGATGTGATACCATGACCCTTGAGATCACGAGCTGAGCTGAAACCAGGAGTCAGAGCGTAGGTGCTCCTCAACAAAAGGCTTTTAAATTTACCCATGTAGTTACCATTTTTGTTGTTTTCCATTTGATATCATTGGTATGCTCCATCTGCTTAAAGTACTCCCTTCAACATTATGATAGTTCAGGTACACTAGGAATGGATATTTTGACTTTTGTATGCCTGAAGAAGTCTTTGTTTCACTTTTGTTTTTACTGGTTATAGAATTTTGAGTTGATAGTTTTTTTTTTCCCCTTAGTGTTTTAATGATGTCATTGTGCTATTGCCTGGTTTCACTGTTTTTGAGAAATCTGCTGTCATTCTTACTTTTATTCTTTCATATTTACTATGTGAGTTTAAACTGCTTTTGGGATTTTCCTTTCATTCCTAGTTTCAAGCAATTTGATTATAGTATGCCTTGAACTAATTCTAAGTGTGTCTTTTGATTGGAGTTTGTTGAGTCTTTTAGATTTGAGAGTTTATAGTTTTCATAAAATTGGGAAACTTTTTGGCCATTATATGTTGAGATATTATTTTTTGAGGGCTCCAGTTATGCAAATATTAGGCCACTTGAGGTTACGCTGCAGTTTTTTGCTCATTTTTTATTCAATTTTTTGTTGTTATTTCTGTGTTTATGTATAGATGGTTTATATTGCTTTGTTTCAAATTCATTAGTCATCTTCTGCCACTAATCTCATCCAGTGTATTTTTTATATAAGACAGTGTTTTCATCTCTACCAGTTCAATTTGGGTCTTTTGTTTTATTTATACATTTCATGTCTTTACTTAACATGCTGGGTCTTCTACTTTCTTGAACATATGGAATGTAAATGACTATTTTAATGCTCTTGTTTATAATCCTATCATCTGAGTTATTTATGGAGAGATTTCAATTGAGTAATTTTTCTATTTATGTATTGTATTTATCTGCTTCTTTATCTGCCTGGTTGTTTTTTATTGGATGTCCCCAGACAGTATGAATCATACTTTTTTTTTTTTTTTTTTAGTTCTGGATATATTGTGTTTTTTATAATTATCTTGAGGTCTTTTTTTCTGAGACTAAGACAAGTATTTGAGAGTAGTTTGATCTTTTTAAAGTTTGGGGTTAAGCTTTTTTTTTTTTTTTTTCTTAAGGATTTTTATTTATTTATTTGAGAGAGAGAGAGAGAGCATGAGACGGGAGAGGGTCAGAGGGAGAAGCAGACTCCGTACTGATCAGGGAGCCCCATGAGAGACTCAATCCTGGGACTCCAGAATCATGACCTGAGCCAAAGGTAGTCTCTTTGAGACTGAGACCAACTGAGCCACTCAGACACCGGGTTTAAGCTTTTAAAGGTGACACTAGAACAGCTTTTAATATAGGGCTAATTTTGCCCACTATGGGCAGTGACCTGCGGAGTACTCTTCCTGATGCCCCTTGAATTATGAGATTTTCCTCTCTGGCTGGTGGGAACATGGACTATTGCTGGCATTGTATTAGAGACAGAGATTATTCTCACATTCTCATTTGTTCTTTCCTTGGCTTTTGGTGGGCTTCCTCATAGACAAATGCTAATCAATACTCAACGGCTGATGTGCAGGGAACCCTCTGCAGATCCCTGGAGCTCTCTTTTTGTGCAATTCTATCCTCTCCATGACTCTGCCCTGCGAATTCTAGACACTTTGCTCTCCTGGACTCCCAGCTTTATCTTCTCAACTTGGCGAGATTGCTGGGCTCCATCTTGGTTTCCCCACATTGCACCCTGAAAACTCCAGAGGCAGTTTAGCTGGGATAATTGCATGGCTCACCTTATTTGGTTCCCCTCTTTCAGGGATCACTCTCCATGCTGCCTGATTTCTGGTGTTCAAGAACTACTTTTTCGTATACTTAGTTAGGTTTTTGGTTGTTGTAGGCATCAGGGTAAGCACGGTTCCTATTTGCCCAGAAGTGGAATGTAGGAGCTATGTATGTGTGTATTTATTTTGTTGCAAAACTAGAAATGGTGTGTGGGGGGTGTGTATGTGTGTGTGTATATGCATTTTTTCCTCAAAACTAGACAGATGTGTGTGTTTTTCTTCAGAGAAATAAGTCTTGTAGTTTTTCTGTATGTGATTTTTATAGCTATTGATGTTCAATAGCTAAGTTCTTAATTCATTAAGGTTTTCAAAGTGGTAATTATGCCAGCTCAAGTCTTCTGGGAAGTAGGTACTAAGATGAAAGTAAAAATGGAAGAGATTTAGTGGAGGAAGAGCTGACGTGGGATAGAGAATAAAGTGAACAGGGAGAGACAAGGAGAGCCTTAGATTTTATTGCAAGTCTGGCATCTGCGAGAGAACAAAGAAAGAAGAAAAATTCACTAGGAAAAACCTCACACTTCATACTGCCTTGCAATCAGGGCTAGTGTCTGTCAGCCTAATGGGGAACCCCAGAGCAAATACTGTTCCTTAAGGATGCCGTGTCAAACAGAAATGGCTCAGTTCCAGTACCTCTGCTGTTTCCAGTCACTGGCGCTGTTGTGAACACCGCAGTGGATCTGAAGGTATGGCAGTAGTTAGGTGAGGCTGTTAGCCAACTATGCTCTTTGCAACAGGTTCTCTCTCTTGTAGAAGCCACATTGTTTTATTTCTCACAGTGAAAACCATTATTCATCAGGAATTAGTATGGGTATGGTGTTTAGTTAGTTCAGTTCATTTTTCCATATGGACAGTCTGTTGGTCTGCACTGTTCATTGAGAAGACCATTCTTCTCCCCATTGAATTGCAATGATGCCATTGTAAGCCAAGTAAAGGAAGGGTATAACCTTCCTTTATTCTGTCATCTGCTTTCGTAATACCTATCCTCAATTTTGTGTTTATTGTTCTTTTTTGTGTGTTTTTTTTTAATGTCAGGGTAGGCAAACTTTTTCTGTAAAGGGCCAGGTCATAAATATTTAACCTTTGTGAGCCATGTGGCCTCTGTCTCAGTTACTCAACTCTGACACTGTAGTATGAAGAACTATATATATATATACATACATATATATATGTATATATATGTATATATATGTCAGTGTGTACATGAATGTACATGACTATGTTTTAATAAACCCTTATTTACAATAAAAGCCAGTGAGCCAGATTTGGCTTGCAGCTACAGTTTACCAACCCTTGCCCTATATAGTCTAAATACATAATTGTTTTTTAAACAATGTTCAGTGTTCAGTGTTATATATATTTGGAACTTTACATAAATAAGCTCATACTATGTGTATTGCATCATTTGCTTTTTTTGCTCAATGTTATATTCATGAGATTTACTTACGTTGTGTATAGCTATATATCATTCCTTTTTTTTTAAGATTTATTTATTTATTTAAGATTTATTTGAAAGAGAGAGAGTTGGGGGAGGAACAAAGGGAGAGAATCTTCATGCAGACTCCCTGCTGAGCATGGAGCCTAACAGGGAGCCATCGCATGACCCATGAGATCATGACCTGAGCCCAAACCAAGAGCCAGGCACTTAACTGACTGAGCTACTAGATACCCCACTGTACGTTATTTCTTTTCACTTATATTTCAGCCAGAGTCTAGTCACTTTTTTTCACTGAGAGTATTTCATATAAAGACTTGCTAAAATGGTGCTGGAGAACTGAGAAGGTAAACAGAACACCAACATATCATGTAGGTAGTAACTACAAAAAATAATTCCCATCTCTAGGGCTTGGAAAACAGCCAGAGCAAGTTGGATTTATTAAAACTTAGAAGCTTGGGGGAGGGCCCCTTTAGAGCTGGAACATGAGCTTCTGATGATGGGGACCCAGCCTAACTGATATTGCTGACTGCGAGGAGACATGCTAAAGGCTGGTTCTGCCAGGGCTGGGAAAATTGCAAACTAGAATCTGCTGTCCTTGCCAGGACACACTCTGGCAGGGGTGACACTAGTGGGAATGAGATGTAAATAGGAAGGACTGTGTCTTTTCTTCTTTTTCCAGCAACCTGTGGTCTCCCTCAAGTTCTTCCTATTGATGGGTTTTAACAGAGCCATCTGACAAAGGAGATATGGGGTTTCTAGAGTCTGAGGCCCAGCACCACAAAGGAGGTCTCAGAAGGGTGGGTTTGAAGATGAAAGTCAGTAAGTAGCTTAACAACCAGTACCTACAGAATTCCATTGTCTAAATATGCTACAGTTTATTCTCTAATTGACAAACATTTGTATTTTCAATACAAATTGTATTGAAAATTGGCTGTTCTGTTAAATACAATGCTGCTGATATCCTTGCCCATGTGTAAGGGTTTCTCTTTTTTGTTCTTTTACTCACTGCATCACTAAGATGCCTTCTCATGTGTTTTCAGCAACTTTTCCCATTGCCAGATAGAGTGGCTTCTTTCCACATTCTGTGTAACTTTTTTGATCATTAGCATCATTAACCCCATACTCTTCTCAAAACATATTTTCTCCCACCATATTATATCCTTCTGATTCTCTTTCATTCTTTAATTTATTATCTTGGATTCATAGAAGATTTTTAAAAACTGATAGATTTTAATGTTAAGGAAAAATCTAAAACATAGAGAAGTATAAAGAAAATAATAATAATCTAAATATCGTCCATAATACCATAAGCCCTATGGTATTATGGATTACACATTTATGTTTTTCTCTGACTTAAGAGCCAGACCCACATTTCCAATTTCCTGCCTAACATTTCCATATGACTTTCATCCTAGCATCTTAAGTTGACCATATTCAAAGCCAAACTCATTCTCTTACTCTCTCCTTTCTCCTATTGCCTTTTTCTCCCCATCTTTCCCATCTGTGGCTATCAGTATTTCCAGGATTCATTTTAGAAGTCTTGGATTGTTCTTGGCAACCTGAAGAAATTGGACTAACCTACTTGTACAAATGCCTAGGGTTCCTTCTGTTTACATGTTACCTCTAGTTTCCCTGTGACTCGCTTAGTTTCAGTGCTTTAAAGATCCTCTTAATGAAGTTCAAGTACTGGGAGAACTTTTTAGAGCACAAGAAATAGTTCAGTGGTTGAGAGCACATACTCTGGATGTGTGCTCAGGTGTTGGTTCTGCTGCTTTAAATGTTATCCAAGGCAAGGTGTCCCCTCACCCATAAATAGAAATAATACCTAATTCATAGCACTGTTGTGCAAATGAGCTGGATTAGTAACTGTAAAGTACTTACAATGTCCCTCACATGCAGTAAATATGAGATATGTGTTAGCTATTATTATTACTCTTTGGTCTAGTACCCGTTGGAATGAACTTTAGGATATATTGAGAACTTAGAAACTGGTGCCTTTGCTGTCAACCTTACTGTACTCTTAAGCAGCCTGTGGGCTGTAGTGTAGGAAAAGTTCTCAGTATCTTCCATTAGGTTTTGTGACATTCACCAAGGGAAAGTTGTTTCCTTAATAATCCCTAATATTTAAGCCTTTTGTGATCTTCTCTATATAAATTTCTCTATGTAAATTTTATAATGTCCCCTTCTGGACAAGACGGTTCCTTAGCCTGTTTTGAATTCATAATAGGTTTGAATGAAACATAAAGCGTGTACCAGGGCGCCTGGGTTGTTCAGTCAGTTAAGCATCTACTTTTGGCTCAGGTCATGATCCCAGGGTCCTGCCATGGAGCCCTGCATCAGGCTCCCTGCCCAACGGGAGTCTGCTTTTCCTGTCCTCCCAACTCGTGTTCTATCTCACTATCATTGTCTCTCGTTCTCAAATAAATAAATAAAATCTTAAAAAAAAAAAAACAAAAACATACCACCAGAGAAAAGATGCCTGAGAAATTTTACCTCCTGTGCTAATTTTAAGAGATTTCTCAAAAAGTCCTAAAAATTGCTTTTACCAAAAGTTAACCAAAAGATTTTTTTGTTTTGTATTAGAATTTCTGCAGGGGAGGACTAAAGAGTGCATCATTGAAGGATTTGTGTCTTGAAGACAAAAGACGCATTGCAAATTTAATTAAAGAATTGGCCAGGTAAGATAAAATCTTATATGAAATGTATTATTGTATAAAAGAGACAACTCTTTTTGAAAATAGAAATTACTGTGTTTTGATATCATGTATCATTGATCTTATGGAAGCAGAGATATTTAGAAAAAAAAAAATTTTTTTTGTGGCCTATTTGTGGCCCCAAAAAAAGAAAGTAGAAAAAAAGTAAGAAAGAAAGACCAGAACAGACCACTTCCCAATTTACATTTTCTTATTTATTTAATTTCCC
The DNA here is from genome assembly GCF_902655055.1 of Lutra lutra. NCBI lineage: Eukaryota > Metazoa > Chordata > Mammalia > Carnivora > Mustelidae > Lutra > Lutra lutra. The sequence goes on along the minus strand of NC_062289.1, from coordinate 36,420,543 downwards.
AAATTATTAGGTGCATGTATTTGCAGCCGTCCTCTATCAAAAGGGAAAATACAGAAACTTAACTCTGCTGTCGATGGAGGTTGATATGTTGTAATGAGCGTCACAGCAATTACCTTTTGTTTTGTTGTAGATCCAAACAGAAATGAGCATTCATTTTACTGTAGTCCATCACAAGAATAGCTATTGTCGTTTTGTTAGCTACCGATGCTTTCAGGATTCAAAATAAGGGATTTGGAATTTTGAGAATAATAGTTCATAGCTATTTGGTTGTACTATTCCAGTTTATTAATGATGTGTATGAAGCATATGTCTTGGAGTAATTTTTTTTTTTTGTAATATACACATCCAGTTTGGTGGTCTTAAATTACTTAAGAAATGAAGATGTCTGCAGTAGAATATATTAATATAAATTGTAAAACTCAAATTTAAGGAAGAGCCTACCTAAAAGTTGATTAAAATGGTACTGGTTTTTGTCATTAAATTCCATGTTTGGAAATAGTAGGTATTTTCCTTCTTTCTTTATTTTTAATTAAAAATAGCTATGTGAAGTGTTTCAAAATCTATTTCATGTCCAGGCCTTAAAATAATGTTTGTAGAAGCTTTTATAAAAAGACTGAAGTTAAAAAATTGCCTTACTAAATCATAGAATTACAGTTACAGAAATGACAACAATGATGTTTTGGGGGCTAGGTTACAGGGTATGATTATTTCCAAGTACATGCCTTAGTCTGAATTTGATATGCCACCTGAGAGAAGCAGTAATTTCAATTTCACTAGAATTCTTTGGCTGTTCTAGTCTCTGAAGTAGAGTTTTCATTCCCTTCAAATACTGTTTTTTGTACTGGGAAAACATTTGTTATTCCCCATACTTGCAGATGATCTTCTCCCAAGGCTTTTTACCACATAGATGGTATGGATATCCTTACGTATGCTTTATGGCTTTGAAAAGCTATTACCATTAGTTTGAATTCATCTACTAACGGTCCTGAATTGCCATTATTGCTCTAAGTGATCCGTTTAATTTCAGTTGCAGGGCTTGGAGGACTCCTGAAAGAGTAGAGCATGTTGTTTTGGCTTCAGCAGCCTTCTGCTTTCTAGCAAGAGATTCAGGGGTTACTACAAGGTTAGGATTAATATAGATTTGCTAATATTGCTAGAAACTCCATTATTGTATTTACTATTGTTACAGATATGTGGGAATAATGTGCTCTTCTTTCCTTGAGTTTGCTAGGTTTCTTCTGTTGGATATTTCAGTCAACTTTTTTCTGCTGGTACTTGCCAAAGCATTTTCTTCACTTTTTTTTTTTTTTTTTCCTTTACAGAACTCGTTTTTATTGAAGTGGGGAAATGTAGAACAAAATTCCATATGGCTCAAACACTGGCAACTAAGCACATGTAGCCTTTATGTTCTTTTACCTCTGGATTTTCACCCTGGTTTCAAATAACTGGTTTCCTGTTGGCATTAAATATAGTCATTTCTCTTTCATCTTGAGAAATACTCCTCAAACCACATATTTCCTTCCAGCTACTACCTTCTCTGTACACCACAACATAACTTCACTCCTAGAAAGAGTCTGTAGTTTTATTTTCTACTCTGCTGCGTTTCATTCCCTCCTCAAGCTTATTTATTTATTTGAAAATATATGGAGGTGCAGTTTGCATAAAATAGCATGTATGCATTTTTTAAAAATATGTATGTAGTTTAAGTGTATATTTCAGTGAGTTTTGGCAAATGTAAAGTCACTTTAAAAAGTTCTTTTGAGAGGGCGCCTGGGTGGCTCAGTTGGTTGGGCAACTGCCTTCGGCTCAGGTCATGGTCCCGGAGTCCTGGGATCGAGTCCCACATCAGGCTCCCAGCTCCATGGGGAGTCTGCTTCTCCCTCTGACTTCCCCTCTCATGCTCTCTCTCTGCCTCTCAAATAAAAAAAAAAAAAAAAAAAAAAAAAAAAAAAAGTTCTTTTGAGAACTTTACAGTCAGTTCCTTCTTCTCTTCTCCACCCCAGATAGCCGTTCATGTGATTTCTGTCATTATTGCTTAGTTTTACATGTTCTGACATGCCATGTAAATGGCCATATAGTATGTATCCTCTTCTATCTGACTTTTTTCCCTCAGCAAAATGATTTTGTGTGTGTGGTAAAATATACATAACATAAAACTTATCATCTTAACCATTTTTAAGTGTACAGTTCAGTGGTATTAAGTACATTCATACTGTTGTGCAATCATCTCCACAGTCCATTTCCAGAACTTCTTCATCATTGAAACCCTGTATCCATTAAAAATATATTCCTCACTCTTCCCTCCCTCAGAGTCTTTGGTAACCACTATTCTCTGAGTCTTTGTGAATTTGACTGTTCTAGATCCTTCATGTAAGTGGAATCATAATATATATGTCCTTTCGTATCTGGCTTATTTTAGGGAGTAATGTTTTTGAGAGGTTTTTTTTTTTCAGTTTGTTGCATGTAGGTGTAGTTCATTGTTTATTGTTGATTAGTATTGTGTTGTTTGCATGTACTTTAGTTTGTTTATTCAACTGTAAAATGGACCTTTGGGTTGTTCGAGTTTTTGCCTTTTATGAATAAAGCTTCTATAGTATTCATGTGCAAGTGTTGTGTGGATTTGATGTCTTAATTTTTTTTAAAGATTTTACTTATTAAAAAAATAAATAAAGATTTTATTTATTTGACAGACAGGGATCACAAGTAGGCAGAGAGGCAGGCGGGGGGTGGGGAGCGGGAAGCAGGCTCCCCGCTGAGCAGAGAGCCCTATGCGGGACTCAATCCCAGGACCCTGAGATCACGACCCAAGCCGAAGGCAGAGGCTTAACCCACTGAGCCACCCAGGCGCCCCTTAATTTTTCTTCTGCAAATACTTTAGGTATAGAATTACTCTTTTCTGTGATAAATGTATATTTAACTTTATAAGGAACTGCCAAACTGTCTCCTAATGCGGTTGTGTTATTTCCCACTTCCTCTTGCAGCTGATGAGAATGCCATCATTCAGCATAGACACTAACTCTTGGTATTGTCATTTCTTTAAATTTTAGCCATTCTAATGAGTATAGTGATATCTCCTTATGGAATGAATTTATGTTTTCTTAAGATTAGTGGGAAGATGGGGCGCCTGGGTGGCTCAGTGGGTTAAGCTGCTGCCTTCGGCTCAGGTCATGATCTCAGGGTCCTGGGATCGAGTCCCGCATCGGGCTCTCTGCTCAGCGAGAAGCCTGCTTCCCTCTCTCTCTCTCTCTGCCTGCCTCTCCATCTACTTGTGATCTCTCTCTGTCAAATAAATAAATAAAATCTTTAAAAAAAAAATTAGTGGGAAGATTGGCCATTCTTCTTTTAAGTATCTGTTAAATTTTTTTGCCTTTTTTTTTTTTTTGACCCATCCCTTGCTCTTCTTGATACTGAGGTTTTCTTTATATACTTTGGATGCAAGTTGTCATATATATGGTTTTCCCCCCAAACCTTGCTTTCTAATTATCTTAATGTTTTCTTTTTCTTTTTAAAATATTTTTATTTTTAAGGAATTTCTATACCCAATGAAGGGCTTGAATTCATAGCCCACCCTCCCCAAAATATGGAACACTTCATGAATTTGCTTGTCATCCTTGTGCAGGGGCCATACTAATCTTCTCTGTATTGTTCCAATTTTAGTATATGTGCTGCCGAAGCGAGCACTGTCTTAATGTTTTCTTTTGTAAAGCAAAATTCGTTATTTTGATGAACTTCAGTTTATCAGTTTTTTCTTTTGTGGTTCATGTCCTTAGTGTTCTATCCAAAAATTATTGCCTGTCCCACGCTAACAAAGATTTTTTCCTTTTATAGAAAAAACTGTCCTTTCTGCAGAATTACTTCCACCTCCTTGACAAAAGCATGCATGATCTTTCCCTGGGCTTTTCATTCCATTGCATTGATCTTTGTGTTGCCCTTAGGCCAATACCAAACTGACTTGATTACTGTAATTTTACAGTAACTCTTGAAATCAGATAAATCTTACAGCTTTGCTCTTTCTGTAAACTGTTTTGGCTTTTTGAGGTCCTTTGAATTTCCCTGTAAATTTTAGAATTAGCTTGTTAATTTTTAAAGGATAGTTGCCTCTGAGAATTTTGTTTGGGATGTATTGAATTTGTAGATCATCTTGAGGAAAATTGACATCTTCGCATTATTCAGTCTTTCGGTTGGTGATATGTCGTATTTCTCCATTTATTTAGATTATCTTAAATTTTTTTTTGTAGTGAATTGTAGTTTTCATAGTACACGTTATAGAATATGCACATATGTTATCCTCAAGTATTTTATGTTTTTTTTTTTTAAGATTTTATTTATTTATTTGACAGACAGAGATCACAAGTAGGCAGAGAGGTGGGCAGAGAGAGAGAGGAGGGGAAGCAGGCTCCCCGTCGAGCAGAGAGCCCGACATGGGGCTTGATCCCAGGACCCTGGGATCATGACCTGAGCCAAAGTTCAGAGGCTTTAACCCTCTGAGCCACCCAGGCACCCCTGTATTTTATGTTTTTGATACTATTGTAAATGGCATGATTTAGAATTTTTATTATACATTTATAAATTTTATTTCATTTCTCATATGATATAATGGCTTTTTAAAAATATTGGCTTGATCTCAAACTTTCTAAATTTACTTGTTATAACAGTTTTTTTTGGCAGAACACTATGGATTTTCAATATATAGTAATGATCATGTCATCTACAAATAAAAACAATTTTATTTTCCTTTCCAATTTTTGCCTTATGTATTTGATGCTGTGGTTACTAGTTGTGCTCAATGTACTCATCTTCCTGTTTTTTTTTTTTAATTATTAAAGATTTTATTTATTCTAGAAAAAGAGTGAGCGAGCTTGTGGGGGACGTCCAGAAGGAGGGGTAGAAGTAGACTCCCCACTGAGCGGGGAGCCCACAGGCTGAATCCCAGGACCCTGAGGTCATGACCTAAGCTGAAGGCAGATGCTCATCCAACTGAGTCACCCAGGCACCCCTCATTTTCTTGTTTAAATCAACCTGTGGTCACCCTGGGGATCTGTAATATGCATTCTTGATTAATCACAGTCTAATATTAATTGATACCTTTAGCTCTATTCTAAACATTTCAAGAACTTTAGAACTCAATAACTTTAACTTCATTTTCCTCTCTTGATTATGTGCCACAGTGTGTCATAATTTGTATATATTTATATATATATGTTTTAATATATTTAATTTATTTAAATTTAAATCAGTGTAATATGATCATTACTTTTTTGTATTATTTTGAAATAATTTTAGACTTACAGAAAAGTTGCTGAAATAGTACAGTGACTGCTAGTGAATACAAGGTTTCTTTTGGGAAGAATGGAAGTGTTCTAATTTTAGATTTTAGTGATAGTTGCAGAACTCTGAAAATATACGAAAAGCCATTGAATTGTACACTGTAAGTGAGTTAACCTCGTTATATGATGATTTATATTCAGTAAAGCTCTTTAAAAAAAGTTATGATGAGTTCTGATAACTTTCATCCAGCTTGCTATAGTTAACATCTTAAATAATGCATTGTAATAGTAAAAAATTAATATTGGTACAATAGTATTAATTAGCTACAGTTGATTCAGATTTCTTCAGCTTTCCTACTATTTTTTTTTCTGTTCCAGTATCACATTTTATATTCAGTTTTCATGTTTCCTTAGTCTCCTCCCATTTGTGGCAGTATGTTAGTTTTTCTTTGCTTTCCATGACCTGTCACTTTTGAAGAATACTGTTCAGATATTTTGTAGTATTTCTTTCAGATTTTTTTTTCATGTTTTCTCATGATTATATTGTATTAGGATATTATATCAGGGAAAGTATAAGGTTGATGTGTTGTTACTGGTGGTTTTAACTATGATAACATAGTTGATGTAGAGTGTACTAGTTTCTCTCCTGAAAAGTTGTATTGTTCTCTGTAGTTAATAAATTGGTAGAGGTCCATGAGGATTATTGAAATCCAGTGTTTTTTTTTCTGAAACTTTTACCCACTGTTATAAGCACTTATCAAAGAGACTTCACTGCAACAACTATTACTGTGATGTTCTAATAGTTACTTATGTTTCCCCGATTTGTTTGCATTTATTAATCAGAATTCTTATTTAAGGATGAGCTATCCCTCCTGCTGTATGTATGTATGTATTTATTTATTTCAGTATTCATTTTGTTATTTATTTTTATCAATAATAGTAATAATAATAATAATAATAATGTACCCATGGACATTTATTTTATTCTAGTTCAGGACTCACCAAAACAAAAATAGAATAGCAAGATGATACTTTTTTTTTTTTTTTTAAGATTTTATTTATTTGAGAGAGAGCATGAGAGAGAGCATGAACAAGGGGGAAGAGACAGAGGGAGAGGGAGAAGCAGACTCCCCACTGAGCAAGGAGCTCGATATGGGACTTGGTCCCAGGATCCTGGAATCAAGACCTGAGCCAAAGGCAGACGCTTAACCAACTGAGCCACCCAGATACCCAAGATGATGTTTTTTCTTTTTTTTTTTTTTTTAAGTTTTATCATTTTAGAGAGTGAGAGAGAGAGCACGTGTGCATGAGAGCAGGGAGGGAGGAGTAAAGGAGAGGGAAAGAGAGAGAAATCCTCAAGCAGACTCCTCGCTGAGCATGATGCCTGACTTGGGCTCGATCCTGGGACCCTGAAATCATGATCTGATCCAAAATCAAGGGGTGCCCTCTCAACCGACTGCCATCCAGGTGCCCCAAGGTGATACTTTTTTTTTTTTGAACTTTTCATTTTGAAGTAATTCTGGATTTACCTAAGAAATAATACAGAGAGTTGGGGTGCCTGAGTGGCTCAGTGGGTTAAGCCTCGGCTCAGGTCATGATCCCAGGGTCCTGGGATCGAGCCCCACATCAAGCTCTGTGCTCTGCGGGGAGCCTGCTTCCTCCTTTCTCTCTGCCTGCCTCTCTGCCTACTTGTGAGCTCTGTCTGTCAAATAAGTAAATTAAAAAATCTTAAAAAAAATAATACAGAGAGAGCTCAAGTCCCCTCTCCCCAGTTTTCACCAATGGTAATATTTTGATTAACTATAATACAGTATTTCAACTCAGAAATTGACACTGATAGGACCCATCAACCTTGTATAGATTTTACAGGTATTCATTTGTGTTTGTGTGTGTATATAGTTCTATCCAATTTTATCACATGTAGATTTGTGTACCATCACCAGAGTAAAGATACAAAATGGTTTTGTTAAAAAAATTACTCATGTTGTCCCTTTATAGACATAGCTAACTTTCCTTCCTACTCCTTTCCCTAATCCTTAGCCACCATTAACCTACCTTCCATCTCTATAATTTTGTCATTTTAAGAATGTTTTGTAAATGGAATCATACAGTATGCTATCTTTTGAGGTTGGCTTTTTCCTCACTCACCATAATTCCTTTTAGATTCATTCAGATTGTTGCATGAATCAAAGTTTGTTCCTTTTATTGCTAAGTAATATTCCATGGGTGGATGTACCATAGTTTAACCATTCACCTATTGAAGGATATTTAGCTTCTTTCTGGTTGTTTTTTTTTTAAGATTTTTATTCTTTTAAGTAATCTCTACACCCAACGTGAGGCTTGAATATTAATCCCAAGATCAGGAGTCTCATGTTCTATCCACAGAGCCAGCCAGGCGCCCCTTCTTTCTAGTTTTTGATTGCTACAAATGAAGTTATGAACATTCATATATAGGCTTTAGTGTGAGCATAACATTTCATTTCTTTGGGATATTGTGTCATAAATGTGTATTTAGTTTTGTAAGAAGCTGCTGAACGGTTTTCAAAGTGTTTACCATTTTACATTCCCACCAGCAATGCAAGAGAGATCTAGATCCCTTGCATTCTTGCCAACGTTTGTTATAATTTTTTTTAATTTTAGCCATTCTTAGAGGTACTTAGTGTTATCTCATTGTGGTTTTAATTTGTATTACTCTGATGACCATTTATGACCTGTTGTTTTGGACATTGTTTCATATGCTTATTTGCCATCTATACCTTCTTCAGTGATATGTCTGTTCATCCTTTTTGTTGGAATTTTGTTTTTGTTGTTGGGGAGTCTGCTTCTCCCTCTGCTTCTCTCTGGTCCCCTCCCTCCCTACTTCTTGTGCTCTATCACAGGCATACACACATGCATGCTTTCTCTCTCAAATAAATAAAATCTTTTAAAAAAAAGTATTCTTTCCTTTTCTGTTTCCCAGAAAAAACTTTAAAATTAGTGTTAATTCTTCTTTAAACATTCAATAGAATTCTCCACTGAAACCCTCTGGGCCTGGAGGTATATTTTAAAAGAGCTTTTCAGTTACAGGTTTAATGTCTTAAGTGGTTACAAGATTATTCAAGTTGTCTATTTTGTCTTGGTTGAGCTTTAGGAGTTGTGGTTTTTGAGAATTGTTTCATTTCCTCTGAGTTGCCAAATTTATGAATATAAAGCTGTTCATAGTATTCTCTTATTATCCCTTTAATTACTGCAGGATCTATAGTGCTTTACTTGTGATATTGCTGATTTGTACCTTCTCCTTTAGTCAGTCTTTCCTGGTTTATCAGTTTTATTGATTTTTGTTCAGAGACCAGCTTTTTGTTTCATTGATTTTATCTGTTTTTCCTGTTTTCAATTTATTGACTTTTGCTCTTATTTCCTTCCTTCATGTTGCTTTGAGTTTGTTTTGTTCTTTTTCTAGTTTCTTAAAATAGGAGGAACTTAAAGACCATTCCTTTTACTATCAGCATGTAGTGCTATAATCTTCCTTCTCATTACTGCTTTCAGTGCATTGTATGCATTTTAATTTGTTTTATTTTCATTTGCATTCAATATGTATATATATTTAAAATTTCATTGAGACTTTCTTTTTGACTCATGCTTATTTAGAACTAAATTTTATAATTTCCAAGTGTTTGGAGATTTTTCTCTTGTCTTTGTAATATTGATTTCTAGTGTGTTTTATTCTGGCCAGAAAACATTTAAATTTTTCTTTCAAACTGTTTTTATTTTTTTTTAATTTTTTGGTAGTATTTTATTTATTTATTTGACAGAGAGAGAGAGATCACAAGTAGGCAGAGAGGCAGGCAGAGACAGAGAGGGAAGCAGGCTCCCTGCTGAGCAGAGAGCCTGATTCGGGGTTCAATCCCAGTACCCTGAGATCATGACCTGAGCCGAAGGCAGAGGCTTAACCCACTGAGCCATGCAGGCACCCCCCCATTTTCAATTTTTTTTGAGGTTTATTTCATGGCCCAAGGTACGGGTGATACTCATAAATGTTTGTGAGTACTTGATAAAATATTATAACTCTCCTGGTTGACATACAGAAATCTGGTTTGTTATCTTTAATATGTTTACTTTTTTGGTCAGTCACTTGTATGTAACTAATCATCCCTCTCTGCTGCTTCTCCTTCTATTGCACAGAAGCCTTCTTTGTACTTGTCAGAGCTTGAGCTCTGACTCCACATTCTAGTTCAGTTCCCCTCCCATGGACACCCTCTTCTCCCTGCTTATATTTCAGCACACCAGTCTAGGCCATACTCTGCTTGAATGCCCTCCTCACTCTACTCTTCGGACACTTTATGTTGGGCTACCCCCACTACTTGAATATCGTGTTTGATCTGCTTAGGCTTTGACACCCACACCAGGCTTCCCCTTTGCAGTTATGGTTTCCTTATCCTTCTCTGGCTCTGACCTCCATGTTGGTCCTCTCCCTTGTGTTGATACCTTCCTCACTCACCCTCAAGCTCTGACATTTTACCAGCCAGGGCTTTCTTGAGAATAATCTTTCTCATTCTGCCTGAGCTCTGATACCATGAGTCTGTGTCTTCCTCATCTTCCTTTGGCCCTGATAAACTGCTGGAGGTCAGCCATTGTGTGTGTTCTCATCACTCTTCATAGGCTCTTCTATACTGGCACCTACTCCCGACTGCTGCAGAACTCTGCCTCACCCTCACCATACTTGGGCTCTGAATCTCCATGCTGGGTCACTCCTACTCCCTTACAAGGATACCCACCTCAAATGCTTAGGCTCTTATACTCATGCTAGGCAATTCTTCCACATGGATGCTCTTCTCATTTCACTGAGGCTGTGATACCCATGCTGGACTACCTGCCATGTGTTGATGTCTTTCTCAACCTGCTTGGCCATTGACATCCTACTGGGAAGACCTTGTACATTTGCCCTCCTGATCTCAGTCTGATTCTGATTCTGCCCCACATTCAAGGTTTTAAGACTTAATTGTTCCGGAAGAAGAAGGAAAGTGGAAAATGAAGAAAAGGAGAAGATGAAAGCTCAACTTTCATATCAGAAGAGAAAAAAGTTTTCTCTTTGAATAAAAGATAGATATATTTTCTTGTTCATAAGTAAACACACTGTTTTAAATTTATATACTTTGCTTTTCAAATCATGTCTATAAAACAGGAGCAATACTATTTGCTTTGTGTTCTGCCTACCTTGCCTGGTACATGGCTTTTTTAACTAATAGACTTGAATAAATAGAGAATAAGTTTAAAAGTATAATTTTAAAAGTAGAGAGGAAAAGGTATTAAGAGGGGATTATTAGGAAGCTGAAGTTTTAAAAGTTGTTTTCATTTAAGGCTCTCTAGTAAAAATAAGGTATAAAGATTGAAAATTGTTTCAGTTGTGATAAAGGTCAAGTCAAATGCAGAAAGTGTTAGAAGATTTGGAAAACCTTATGTAGTCCTATGACCTATTTAAATATCGTATACTTAAAGAATTTCAGATATTATGCAGATCTATTAACATTATATTAGGGAAGAAGTCACTGAGAGTGCTTAGCACCTCATACTGATCATTAGCAAGCATATTTCAAAATCATGGTCAGTAGCTCTCAACAGAATATACAAAATAAATAACATGTTTTTCAGTTACAAGGTGTCAAGCAATATAAAGGTAAAGTGGCAACTAACTTCTTTTAAATGGTGCCTTTGAGGCGAAAGCACCTTTAAAAAAGCATAGGCTTTTTTTTTTTTTTTTTTTTTTTTTTTTTTTGGTAAAAGCATGACCTTCACTTTCAAAATGTTAGTGGGAAAATCCTATGTATCTAAATTCCAAAACTGGTGTATCTGTACTTGGAGGGGTCCCTTAAAAATCTGGTTGTGAGGTCCTTTGTAGTCAGTATCTTTTTTGGTGTTATGATGAAAAAGATCTATTTATCCAAAAGATGCCTATATGATTTATTGGTATTTGTAAACAAGAATAAATGTTAATGGAAGATACAAATAAAATTCAGCATTGGCATAATAGTTTGGGAAATGGATTCATTCAAACAGGACAAAAGACAGTAGCTACAAGTATAGGTTATTATATGCCTGAGGATAAAAATAAATTAGAAATTCATTTCAGAGAAAGACTTACCAGTTAGGCCCAATACATAAAGAATGTATGGTTCATAGTTAAATTTAACCTGAACATGCGCAAGCAATATTGTGCTATTTGGCAAGAGAACAAATAGAGTTAAACAAAAACAAACCTGGTGTGAGTTTTTTTTTTTTTTAAAGATTTTTTATTTATTTATTTGACAGAGAGAGATCACAAGTAGATGGAGAGGTAGGCAGAGAGAGAGAGAGGGGGAAGCAGGATCTCCGCCGAGCAGAGAACCCGATGCGGGACTCGATCCCAGGACCCTGAGATCATGACCTGAGCCGAAGGCAGCGGCTTAACCCACTGAGCCACCCAGGCGCCCCCCTGGTGTGAGTTTTTAATAATCTTTAGATGCCTCCTTAATAATTTGTATATGCCCAGGAAACTTTTTCGCTTGTGTTATGTACATTGACAATAGAATACAAATACAAATCAAAATTTACAAGCTAATGGAGAATAGATACCACAAAGATAAATTAGGAGTATTATGAATTATTTGGCTTGTGGAAGAGAATGTAAGACATGACTTGATATATGTGTTTCAAGTAAATGAAGGGGTTTCCCTGAGGTTCCAGCATTGATTTACATTTGCAGAAGGATAAGTGGGATATTGATTGATCTTTCTGGAAGGTGTTAGGATAGAGAGAATTTTTTTGGTTCAAGATTGCTGAATTAAGTGACCTCAAAAAGTCTTTTACAGTAAAATTAATGAATTGTTTGCATAGATGGGAAAAGGAGTGTCATTTATGGGGACTTGAAAAATGAATGGCTTTGCAAAATATTGTAGTTTGTGCTGAAAGATGGTGACAGTTCTTTATATATGGATTTGCATTTTTTTACTGAGACTTTTTAAGATGGGGAGGGGTACCATAAACTAATGTACAAACTGTACTATAGCTTAGTCTTTAAAGGAAAAAAAAAAAGTTTAAAAATAATCTTGGCCACAGTTGCAGTTTTTGATGTATATGAGCCATGTTCCAAGAAGCCTAAAACCCCCCACTATTTCATGTCCTATGCCTACAGTGTCAAATAATGCATGGTTCCCCAGTGAATACTTGTGCACTAACTCATTTGAGGACAGGGTTCTTTTTTAGGCTCAGATACTTTGATTTTTCCCAGAGGACAGTTTGCTATTTCTACTTGCCATTTCTTAGAAGAAAAATAGAAAGTGTAACACCATTAGTTTCCCATTGTAAAACGAGTAGATCATTATTATTTTATATTTATTCTGGTCTTTTATTTTTTAAACTAATCATAACTTTTTTGTTATAATTAAATGTACATTGTAGTACAATAAGGAAGTTAGACTTTAATTTTTCAGAGACTTACTTTTTGCCTTCCTATTTGAAACCTTGGTGGATTTTTTTGCATAAATAGTATTTATGATGGATTATATAATAAATTTCAAGAAAACATAAGGAATTTTCAACTTAGGTAGAAAGGCATTCTTTGAACTTTAGTATATCTTGACACTATAGAATACTTAGTATGCCAAAATTCATTTTCAGATTGTCTATTCTGAGCTTGTACAATTCAAAGAATATTTTTTAATTGATTAGCATGTACTTGACAGTCCTTTTTTTTTTTTTTTTTTTTTTTGGTTCTGGCCAGATACTACTTCCTAAAAGCAGTTAATTTTCCTATAGCATTTTTTTCCTCTTATGGATGGCATAATGTAATATGCCTTAATTTATTTTTTCACATTAATAAATGTTATGGTTCTGTGGATTATAACCCAATACTATTGTCATTTATTTTGTTGTTAAAATTGTTCCAGCTTTGAAAATTGGGAGGGCATATTAGGAAAATAAGAGTGTTAAAAAATAAACTGAGACATACTACATTTTTAAGACTCAATTTGAGCAAAAAAATCCATTCAAATCAGGCAGCCCAGCACTGGAAGTGTTTAGGAGCCCTCCACCAACAGGAGCTAGGGGAGAGACTTCTATGGGAGAAAAGATGGAAGCAAAGCAATGAAAGTATTTGCCTGGGCTGTAGCATAAGCCATTGCCTTATTTGGGAATGGCTAAGTGTCTGTTGGTGATGGATTGTTCTTGGGTTTTAATTTCTTAACCTTGAGGTATTATGGGTGTAAGATTTGGTTTGCTTCCTTCGGCTGCTAAGGCAATAAAGCCACCTCAATCTAATTGCTTCATTGTGGAGTTAATTAATTAGTTAATTAATTAATTAAGATTTTATTTATTTGAGAGAGCCTGCACTCCAGAGGAGGGGCAGAGGCAGAGGGAGAGGGACAAACAGACTCTGGGCTGAGCACAAAGCCTGGTGCTGGCTATATCCCATGGCTGCTCAGACCATGACCCCAGCTGAAATCAAGAGTCAGTCATTTAACTCACTGAGCCACCCAGGCACCCCTGAATTATTTTAATAAGAGCAGAAACAACTAAATATGTAAGTATGTTTAAATAATTATAGGTAAGTCTAAGTGACTGCAGAGGATGTTGCTCCCAGACTTATAATTAAAAAGAAAAAAGGGAAAGAAGGAAGGAAGGAAGGGAAGGGGAGGGTAGGAGAGAGGCGGGAAGGGAGGGGGAGGGCGGGAGGTGAAATAAACTGCAAGCTCAGGACATTTCTTGAAACAATCAGAGCTCAATTCACAAAGCAACCATAACCTGAAATGTCAGGAGAGACATGTGCCTGCAGGGAAAGATGAAGCGTGAGCACTAGTTTGCTTGGGGTAGACACAACTGGCAATAGGCAGGGACATTTCAGCTGCAGTAGCTAACAAATTGGTGGAGGCCAACTGTGGGCAAGAGAGAATGGGGAACCCTCTGGAGCTTGATCTGTCTTGCGGGGTGCATCTTGAACTGTCTTGCAAGCTTTTTCTCCATAAGCTCCACTTGATGAGAGCCCTGATAAAGCATTTTTTCTTGCTATAAGCCTGGGGAAGGGAACAATGGTTGCAATGGAAAGGACACAAATATGTCCTGGAGACCTCTTCTGTATCTCTCCTATGTAACAAAAACCATAAGTTCAGGAATGAGGGGCCCTTAAGGCACTGGTGAAAACACTGAAGCTGGGAGGGGAGGGGGCAGAAAATAACCTCAGAGGAATGCAGGATTACATCCCAGAAACTGCAGTTCCAGAACTGCAGTAAGAGAGAGAGGAGCACTTTGAAACCCAGGCATGGGGATTCTTTTTTTTTTTTTTTTTTTTTTAGATTTTATTTATTTATTTGACAGATAGAGATCACAAGTAGGCAGAGAGAGAGAGAGGGAAGCAGGCTCCCTGCTGAGCAGAGAACCTGATGCAGGGCTCAATCCCAGGACTCTGAGATCATGACCTGAGCCGAAGGCAGAGGCTTTAACCCACTGAGCCACCCAGGCGCCCCCCAGGCATGGGGATTCTGATTAGCATAGGTCTACTTAGAATAGTGGCAAACAGCACCCTAACCCAGACTCCTCACCACCAAACTAACCAGTGTCTAGTAGAATTAACGGCTGAATACTGGTGAGAAACTCACAAGAGACAAACCCTCTAGGTTGGGAGACAGAGAGCTGAGGGTACAGCAGGCTTTGAGGAAAGCATGTGGTCCCACATGAAGAGAAGTTATGCTTTAGAGGAATTTGAAGCCTTTGGTGCACTAAGGATAACCATAGCAATAGCAAACACCAAACCTGCCTAAGTTCTGATTAGATAAATACAATTCCTGCACTAAAAACCTAACCAAAGGAAGGGTCTGCCCATTATCAAGCATAGAAATTATTTGCCTCAGATTCTAATATCTTACTCAGGATATCCTGATATCACTAAAATTATGAGCATTTGAAAAGACAGGGGAAAACGTGCAAAAGAGACAAAGCAACAGAAGCGCATACAGTTGAAATTGTCTGATGAGGAATTTAAAATAACTAATATGTTAAATATGTATTATCTATGGCTACCTAACATCACAGAATTTTAGCCATTTAAAATACTAGAGGCCCCTCTTTTTTTTTTTTTTTTAAACGAAGGCCTTACTGTTTAACTGAGAGGATTGGTGAGGCCCACCATTCAGCTCTTCACAGTGCCTTTTGTATGACTATATTGTGGCATCAACTTTGGTCTTTCTAAGGTCTTAAGAAGTTAAGTCTTGGCTTTATCTCTAGAGCTTGTTTTTCTTTGTAGTGTCCTGGATCTGAAATTTATTCTGAAGACTTTTCTTACTTTTAGCATGTTTGCTATGTGGAGAGGCTGAGAATCTTTAGAAGTATGAAAGTGTGACTCATTTTGGTTTAATAGTCTTGCCTTGAATTTATCTTTTCTTCCAATTCACAGTAAGCCCCAGAAAGAAACCAGGCAGCACCTTCAACACTTTACTTGAAAATCTCCTTAGATTCATTGGTTATCCATCTCATTAGGCACATTTCTTACTTCCCACATTACCAGAGATGGTATGATATGGGTAAACTTTCTGCTACCACATACAGTGCTTCCCCTTTCTTCAATTTCCAGTGATGTCTTTCTAAGACTGTTTTTTTCAGTTCTTTGCTGGCTGTTGGCTGCCTCCCTCCATTCCTTGTTTCAAGTGCCTCCATATGGCAGCTTATAACTTGGCAACTGGCTCCCATCAGAGTGAGCAAGAATAATCCAGACAGAAGTCACTACCATTTGTAACCTAGTCGCTTAGAAGTGACATCCAGTCAATTTTGAGAGTCATTAGGTCCATTCAAGGGGAAGGGATTAAACAAGGACATGAATATGAGGAGACCGGGATCACTGGGACCCATTTTATAGAGGCTGGGTACCACAACAACACTGTGATTTTCTTAAATTTACCTTATTTAATATATTTTCTGTAGTTTCCTTCTGTTTTCTACATTCACAATCATATTATCTACACGTAAAATTCTACTTCTTTCCTTATAATCTGTATGCATTTTACTTTGATTTCTTATATTATTGGACTGACTAGGAACTCCAATCAGTATTGAATGGGAGTAGTAATAGCTGACGTTCTTGTTTCATGTTTTAAGTACAAGGTTAAGGAGAAAGAGTTTTTTTCCCCATCCTTGTAATAACTCTAGGTTTTTATAGATTAGGTGCTCCTTATTAGTTTGGGGAAGTTCCTTCAGTCCCTAGATTGTAGAGATTTTATCATGAATTGGTTGAATTTTGACAAATGCCTTTTCTGTATTTATAGATGATCATAGAACATTTCTCCTTTATTCTGTTAATATGGTAAATTACATCATGTTTCAACTCTTACATAAGGCTTGCTTTCCTGGGATAAACTCATCTTGGATGTATTATCTTTTTATCTCTTTGGATTTGGCTTTGCCTTGGCTATATTGTTTTTGTTTTTTGTTTTCTTTTTGGATTTTTTCAGCTATATTTATTAGATAGATTAGACCATAATTTTTGTTTTCTATAATGTCCTTATCAGATTTTAGTAGTTAGATTATGAAATGAAATGAGGATGTTCTTGAACTAAAAGAAGTAATCAGTGAGTATGAGAATGTGAACTTTTTTGGGGTGTACATTTAACCATGAATGTAATTGATCAAATAACTCACATCTAAAAGCATTATATGTCATACTATCTCTTATGTTTTGTTCCTTGGAAAATGTGTTTTATTCTTAGTTTTAAAAACAATATACATTTTTGTCACTTGATCCTTTCATCAGTTGATAGACATTTGCATTGGTTCCACTTTTTGGCTATTAAGAATAATATAGCTATAAACATTTGTCCACAAGTTTTTTGTAAACATATATTTTCATTTCTCTTGGGTGTATTAGGAGCAGAATTGCTGGGTTGTATGTCAACTCTATGTTTAACTTTTTGAAGAACTGCCAGACTGTTTTCCAAAGTAGCTGCACCATTTTGCATTCTTACCTGCAATCTGTGAGGGTTCCAATTGCTCCATACCTTTGCCAATATTTTATTTTATGTTTTTTTATTATACCTTCCTAGTGGTTTTGAAGTGGTATCTAATTGTTTGAATTTGCATTTGCTTAGTGGCTAATGATATTGAACAACTTTTCATGTGCTTCTTGGTTATTTGTGTATCTCCTTTGAAGAAGTGTCTATTTTGATGCTTTAAATTTGGTTATCTTTTTAGTGTTGAGTTTTTAGAATTCTTATATATTCCATTCAAGTCCCTTATGAGATACATTTGCAAAAATTTTATCCATTCTGTGCATTGTTTTTACTTTTTTGGTGGGGTCATTTGAAACACAAAAGTTTTGGGGATGCCTAGATGGTTCAGTGGGTTAAGTGTCTACCTTTGACCCTTTGATCCCAGGGTCCTGGGATTGAGTCCTGCATCTGTTCCTTGCTCAACGGCGAGCCTATTTCTGCCTCTCCCTGCTACTCTCCTTGCTTGTGTGCCTGCACACTCTCTCTCTCTCTCTCTGACAAATAAATAAAATCTTTAAAATAAACACACAAAAGTTTTTCATTTTGATGAAGACTAATTTATCTATTTTTCTTTTACAGATTGTTTTTTGATGTTATACATACCTAAGAAACCATTGCCTAATCCAAGAAAACAAAGATCTATGCTTCTGTTTTCTTCCAGGAGTTTATAGTTTAGCCCTTACATTTTGGTCTTTGATTCAATTAATGTCAATTTTTTTATGTGGTGTGAGGTAGGGGTCCAACTTTAATCTTTTGTATGTGGATAGCAAGTTATTCCAGCACTATTTGTTGAAAAGACTATTCTTTCTCTTTGATTTTCTTGATACCCTGGTTGAAAAATCAGTGTACCATAAATGTGAATATTTATTTATGTTCCATTGTTTCCTGTGTCTGTCTTCATGCAAGTACAACATTGTCATGATTACTATAGTTTTGTGCTAAGTTTTAAAATTGGAAAGTGTGAGTACTCCATCTTCTTCTCCTTTTTCAAGAATATTTTAGATATTTTGGGTCCCTTTCATTTTTGTATTACTTTTAGAGTTGGGTCAGCTTGTCAGTTTCTGCAAATAAACCAGCTGTGATTTTGATAGAGGTTGAGTTAAATCTGAAGGTTAGTGCTAACAATGTTAAGTCTTCCAATCATGAACATGGAATGCCTTCCATTTATTTGGGTTGTTAATTTCTCTTGACAGTATTTTTTAAGCTCTCAGTGTACAAGTCTCACTTCTCCTGTTGAATTTACTCCTTTGTAATTTATTTTTCTTGATGCAAATATAAATAGAATTGTTTCCTTGATTTCCTCTTGGGGTTACTTACTGCTAGCATATAAATACACAATTGACTTTTGTACACTGATCTTGTATCCCATAACCCCACTGAACTCCTTCATTAGTTTTCATAGTATTTTAGTGGATTTCTTAGATTTTCTGTATACAAAAGCATGTCATGTGTAGTAGAGATGGTTTAACTTCTTTTAGAATCCAGGTGTTTTTTATTTCTTTTTTCCTACTTGACTGCCCTGATTGTAGTCTCCAGTACAATATGAACTGAAATGGCAAGAGCAGGCATTCTTATCTTATTAGTGATCAAAGGGGAAAAACATTAGATATGCTATATTAATGTGGGTATTTCCTAAATAGCCTGTATTTAGATTGAGGGAGTTCCCTTGTCTTTCTATGTTTTTGAGGTTTTTTTTCCTTTTTTTAATCATGAATCATTGTTGGATTTTTTTCACTTTTCCAAATCTACTTACATGATCATGTGGTTTTTGTTCTTTGTTTTATTGATATGATGTATTACATTAATTGATTTTTGAATGTTAAACCAGCTTTTCATTCCTGGGATAAATCCTAATTGGTCATGATTTAGAATCCTTTTGTTATGTTTCTGGATAACAGAACATGGTTTTTTTGAGGAATTTTGGATCTATGTTCATTTGATACTACTCTGTAGTTCTTAGAGCCCTTTTGACATAGATTGTTATGTCTCTGATTTCTTAAAGCACCTGCATTCCTTTAGATGATGTTTTTAAAGTAATAGCCAAATGTTACTATTTGTAAAGAAGGCATTAAGGTGAATGCACCAAAATATTTTTTAATGATGATAGCTCTTTAATGTTTCACCATTTATTTACTATTGCTTGAAAACTGTATGTCTCTCTTTGCCAAATTCCTATGAAATCTGTTTCCTTCTCTAAATCTTACCTACTACTAAATTGATGTTCAGAATTTATAAAATGGAACCAGCATATCCAGCTTCCAAACACAAGACATTAAATAAGGCAAGAACTTTATCTGGTTGCAGTTCTCTTTAGAGAACTCTTTATAGGTACAGTTCTCTTTAGAATAGAGGCTTGCTGCCTTGACCTTGTCTTTCACATTACTGTAAAAGTACCCATTCCTGGAGTATCTGGAAGAACATCAAGGTTATGCAAAGCCATAAAATAAATCTTTTTCTAGAATGCTAGTTTTACTAGAAAATTAAGAGTAGGTGAGTGTGGGAAAATGTTTTATATTAAAACAGGAAAGATTGTTTTATGTAGAAAAATGCAAAATGTGCAGAGATGTTTAAGCAAAAAAATAAGACTTCAAAGAAATTCAGTACTTTTGGCACAATATTCAGCCTGACCATCCAACTCTAAGGATATAAATTCTCTCTTCTTGACAGATAAGAGTACATTTTGTAGAAGTTTTTGAAGGAAACCGTTTTAACAGTCCAGTTTTTTTTTTTTAAATTTTATTTATTTATTTGACAGAGAGATCACAAGTAAGCAGGCAGAGAGAGAAGGGGAAGCAGGCTCTCTGCTGAGCAGGGAGTCTGATGTGGGGCTCAATCCCAGGACTCTGAGATCATGACCTGAGCCAAAGGCAGAGGCTTAACCCACTGAGCCACCCAGGTGCCCCAACAGCCAGTTTTAAGTAGATGCATTTTTTTTCGTTTTTATTTAGATTCTAGTTAGTTAACATGTAGTGTAATATTGGTTTTAGGAGTAGAATTCAGTGATTCATCACTTACACATAACACCTAGTGCTCATCACAAGTGCCCTTCTTTTTTTTTTTTTTTTAAAGATTTATTTATTTATTTATTTGATAGAGAGATCACAAGCAGGCAGAGAGGCAGGCAGAGAGAGAGGGGAGGAAGCAGGCTCCCCGCCGAGCAGAGAGCCCGATGCGGGGCTCGATCCCAGGACTCTGAGATCGTGACCCGAGCCGAAGGCAGAGGCTTTAACCCACTGAGCCACCCAGGCGCCCCACAAGTGCCCTTCTTAATATCTATTGCCCATTTAGCTCATCCCCCACCCATTTCTCCTCCATCAGCCATCAGTTTGTTCTCTAGTTAAGAGTATCTTATGGTTTGTGTCCCTCTCTCTTTTATTCCCCCTCCATATGTTCATCTGTTTTGTTTCTTAAATTCCACATATGAGTGAAATAATATGGTATTGTTTTTCTCCAACTGACTTATTTTGCTTAGCATAATACACTCTAGCTCCATCCACATTATTGCAAATGGCAAGATTTCACTCCTTTTGATGGCTGGGTAATATTCCATTGTATATACATACCACATCTTTTCTTTAAAAAAGATTTTATTTAATTATTTGAGAGAGAGAGAATGAGAGAAAGAGAGAGCATAAGAAGGGGGAGGGGTCAGAGGGAGAAGCAGACTCCCTCCCAAGCAGGGAGCCCGATGCGGGACTCAATCCTGGGACTCCAAGATCACGACCTGAGTCTAAGTCAGTTGGTTAACCAACTGAGCTACTCAGGAGCCCCATACCACATCTTCTTTATCTGTTCATCAGTCCATGAACATTTTGGGCTCTTTCCATAGTTTGGCTATTGTTGATAATGCTGCTATAAACATCGGGATGCCTGTGCCCCTTCAAATCAGTATTTTTGTATCCTTTGGGTAAATACCCAGTAGTACAATTGCTGAGTTGTAGTTGTAGTTCCGTTTTTCACTTTCTGAGGAACCTCCATACTATTTTCCAGAATCGCCACACCATTTTGCATTCTGACCAATAGTGTAAGAGGGTTACCCATTCTCTGCATCCTCGCCAACATCTTTGTTAATTTTAGCCATTCTAACAGGTACAGGGTGGTATCTTGTTGTGGTTTTGACTTATTTTCCTGATGATGAGTGATGTTGAGCATCTTTTTATGTGTCTGTTGGCCATCTGGATGTCTTCTTTGGAAAAATGTCTATTCATGTCTTTTGCCCATTTGTTAACCAGATTATTTGTTTTGGGGTGTTTGAATTTGGTAAGCTCTTTATAGATTTTTGGATACTAACCCTTTTTCAGATATGTCATTTGCAAATATCTTCTCCCATTCCATGGACTGCCTTTTAAGTTTTTTCGATTGTTTCCTTTGCTGTGGAGAAACCTTTTATCTTGATGAAGTCCCAGTAGTTCATTTTTGCTTTTGTTTCCCTTGCCTCTGGAGATGCGTCTAGTAAGAACCTGGTATGGCCAAGAGATCAGAGAGGTTGCTGCCTGTAATTCTCCTCTAGGATTTTGTTGGTTTCCTATCTTACATTTAGGTCTTTCAACCATTTTAATTTATTTTTGTGTGTGGTGTAAGAAATTGGTCCAGTTTCATTCTTCTGAATGTTGCTGTCCAGTTTTTCCAACACCATTTGTTGAAGAGACCGTCTTTTTTTCCATTAGATATTCTTTCCTGCTTTGTTGAAGATTAGTTACCCATATAATTGTGGGTCCATTTCTGGGTTTTCTGTTCTGTTCCATTGATCTATTTGTCTGTTTTTGTACCAGTACCATACTGTCTTGATGACTATAGCTTCAGTAATCAGACAACAAAAAGAAATAAAAGGCATCCAAATTGGCAAGAAAGAAGTAAAATTGTCACTATTTGCAGATGACATGATACTCTACATAGAAAACCCAAAAGACTCCACCAAAAATTTGCTGATACACAAATTCAGCAAAGTTGCAGGATAACAAATCAATGTACAGAAATTGGTTGCATTTCTGTACACTAAAAATGAAGAAGCAGAATGAAGAACCACGGAATCAGTATCATTTACAATTGCACCAAAACCCATAAGATACCTAGGAATAAACCTAACCAAAGAGGTAAAAGATCTACACTCTGAAAACCATAGAACACTTAGGAAGGAAATTGAGGATGACACAAAGAAATGGAAAAACGTTCCATACTCATAGACTGGAAGAGCAAATATTGTTAAAATGTCTATACTACCCAAAGCAATCTACATTTAATTCAATCCCTATCAAAATACCACGAGCATTTTTCATAGAGCTAGAACAAACAATCCTAAAATTTGTATGGAACCACAAAAGACCCTGAATAGCCAAAGCACTCTTGTAAAACAAAGTGGGAGCATCACAATTCTGAACTTCGTTATATTACAAAGTTGTTGTCCTTTTTAACTTTTTAATCCTATTGGTCAAATATTTCCCTTCCCTGTATTTAGATTCTCATTTTCTTAATTAACTAATTTCTGTTCTCCACATGAGATAGAGGATTAAGTCTTCTTATATTACTTTGTGGTCTGAGAATGCTTTGATGGAAAATGTAGATCATGATACCAGATATTTTCTTGTACATACACCTCCAGGGAAATATTATTGAACATTAATTTAAAAAGACAGATTTCAGAGTAGATATCAAATCTGGAGGCTATTTTATTGGCAAGTCCTCTGCGTTTAAAGGTTGTATTAATATATGCGCTCGTATTAAGTAGGCTAATAGGCCACAACGAAGCCATACATATCTTTAGATAGGTCTGCAGAAGAAGTGTTACCCTTTGTGCTTAAGTTTATAGCCTTCTAGAGTATAATAATTGCTTAAGAGTAGTCTAATCATAGCAGCATAACAAGAGATTAAAACAAAGGAGCCCTGTATAAACAGTACAGCAACAAATTTTTCAAACATACTCCAGAAATTAAATTTAGAAGAGTGATTTTTCTAGACAGAGTAGCTTAAGTTTTGGGAAAAGCTCATTGTAGACTCTGGCATTGTGAGATTATATCTATAAGCATTTCTGCCCTCAAGTGATCTTTAGAGTTTTCATGAATCTCCTTCAGACCCAACAAAGGGAGTAAGTGAATATTGATGAATACCTACATGTTTTGACCTGGCAGGCTCTAGAGATAATCTCTGTGTTTAGTTTAATGTTAAGGTAAACTTGGCATTCTACTTTTTTCTTTTCTTTTCTTTCTTTCTTTCTTTTTTTTTTTTTTTACTGTTTTTCTGACCCTGGAGCAATGCTTGTTGACAAAACAGATCTTTGGTCCATTCCTTATATTTATAGGGGCCTTTATGAATAGTCTTGAAATGATGGTGAGCCATTTTTATGTTCCTTTTGGATACCCCATAACTGACTAAAGTTACTTTGTTATTTTTTTTATACTAGTCATTCAGTAAATATTTTTTTAACAGATTTCATTTATTTGAGGGAGTGAGTATGTGGACACCAGCAAACACCAGCAGGGTTAGGGGCAAAGGCAGAGGGAGGAGAAACAGACTCCCCACTGAGCAGAGCCTGACAGGGTCTAGATCGCAGGACTCTGGGATCATGACGTGAGCTGAAGGCAGATGCTTAACTAACTGAGCCACCTAGGCACCCTTTCAGTAAATATTTTTTAATAATTAAATGAAAATAAATCTTTTCTTGTCTCCTTAGGAATTTTACTCTCTAGTCATATCTTTAAGATTTTATCAGTCTAAACAGAGAGAGATTTTGCTACATATTTTCTCATCTTGACATGCTTTTTTTCTCCTTACAATATATAGCATCACTGGGGCACCTGGGTGGCTTAGTCGCTAAGTGTCTGCCTTTGGCTCAGGTCATGCCAGGGTCCTGGGATCAAGCCCTGCATCAGGATTCCTGCTTAGCAGGAGGCCTGCTTCTCCTTCTTCCACTCCCCCTGCTTGTGTTCCCTCTTCTTTATCTCTCTGTGTCGAATAAATAAAATCTTTAATCTTATCTATCTTCTATCTATATATTTTATATGGATATATTAGATATATATATAATAGATATATAAGATATATTATCACTTTTTTTAAATTTATTCATTGTTTTTAGTAACTTCTTCTTGGGTTACTTTCATAACCCAAGGTGGGGCTCAAACTCTAGTCCTGAGATCAAGAATTGCTTGCTCTTCTGACTTAGCCAATCAGGTGCCCCTCATCTTTATTTTGTGCTTAATCCTACATATTTGTCACTTTTTATGTTATGCCAAATTTTACATCTTTATGCTTTTTAGTATTTCTCTTAACTACTTTTTCTCTCATTCTATGACTATAGGTTTTGCCTAGATTATAGTATTGTATGCCTTGTGTCTTGAATAAATGTTTGAGAACTTCTTTCTTATTCCTTTATGAATGCTCTCCATATTTATAAAGGATGTATGTACAGTATTAGGATATTTATAGTAGTGAATTTAGATGGAGAGAATTTTAAAAATTGTCTAGTCTAGCTTTATTCTTCATGAATGAGAATAATGATGTTTAGAGAAGTAAGCACAGTTTTTCTCATGTCCCCATGTGTACATCGTTTTCCACTTTGCACTTTCGGGGTTTACTTGATTTGGACAGTATCTTGGCAAAGATGTTTCAGAAGTGTTTCAGAAGTCTGACAGATTGAAGATTTAGATGGTAGAAAATAATTCATGGTTCCAATGTTTGACAATTCTAGAAAGACTGAGAGGCAGCAGGAATTATTTCCAAAGGTAGGGCAAGTGTGCTTGAGAGTAATAGCAATAAAGGGGAAGACCTTGGAAAGGGATGGCAACCATGGAGGCAGGAGAACCTGAGACCAGGGGATAAATCATCCTCATGTGTTTATTTGTTTAACTGTCTGGATTCCTTATACTTGTTTTCTGTTTCAGGTTACCCTCTTAGAAGGAAGGGCCTGAGTCCCATTCATGGGCCTAATAGTATGCTAGACATAAATAATAGGGGCTGGGGGAAATGATTTTAATGTGATGATGAGCAAGAAAACATAAACCTCTTTTTTGAACATTATTGTGTGCCATGCTCTTTCATGTAGATTATTTCAAAGACAAGATGTAATCAACTCAAACATTCAAAAATCCAATTTTCATTCTGTTACTTCATTGATTTCAAGTATCTCCACCAGAAGGCTAGCAACAAAGAAAAGGCTGCGGAGTTCATGTTATTCAGAAATTGCTGTAGTAGAGCTGGGGTCTGGAAGGAAGTAAATTCTGGAGCTCAAAGGAGTCCCCGTGGATTTCCTTTACACATATTGCTGTGTGATCTTGTAAGATAAATGTTGTACTCTCTTTGGAGGCATAAGAAAGAGTCACAGAAAAATTCGGGGCAAACATCTCTATGCACAGAGTAACATGAGAAATAGAGTTGTCATTTTAAAATAAGTTTTAATGTTGTTCTTGTTTAATTGGGGTTTTTAAATTTCCCCCCTGTCCTCCTGTCAGAAGTCACCTCTTTTTGATAATACTGAGTTGGAATACTTCTCAGAGTTAAACATTAAAGATACAGATTTTTTTGGTCAGTGTTTTTTTAACACTTGTAATTCTTTTTGGACTAAGAATAGTTGTAGTTTCTTTTATGTTAATGCCATCTTTTTATTCTAGTCTGGTTATTTATATGCTACTGAGGAATGCGGATATCAGTACCAAGGAAAAGAATAAAATTAATTACCTGTGTGTATATATGAAATATTTAAGAGAAATATAGATTGTTTATTTCATTGACAGGATTTAAATAAAAATATGAAAAAGATTCAAATCAAAATAAATTATTTGTGTCTCTTTTGATGAGAAATGAAACTGTGTTTTAAAAGTTGGATATTTTTCTGTCCTGGATTACAATTCGAAACTTATATTCTATGTTGGACTTTCCATATTTAAGATATATCTGATGATTGGGAACATTTTTGATATAAAAATCCGGTTCATATTTTATCACAAAGGTATGCAAGATTGCCTTATGAGAGGTTAATTTTTTTAAAAAGCCAAATATAGATTATCCCTGAAGATAACAGCACACCTCTGGAAGAAATCTGGTTTTGGTAGACGACAGCTGTAGGCACATATTTTCTTATTCTCATAGGCATTTTCTTTTCATTTTTGTATTTCAGAGTAAGTGAGGAAAAGGAAGTGACAGAAGAACGATTCCGAGCCGAGCAGGAATCATTTGAGAAGAAGATCAGGCAGTTGGAAGAACAGAATGATCTGATCATCAAAGAAAGGGAAGATATCCTTTTTGAAAGTCCTCTTTTTTAATGTGCAGGAAGTTTGACTCTTTCATGAAGAAAATGTAAGCTCCAGAGAAATAATTGTTCTAATTTATAACAATAAATAAATAAATAAGAATAAGAATAAGAATAAGAATAAATCTGCATGGGCTGCCATTTTTAGGCAATCAAAACGACACTTAACAGCATGTGCTGTTGCTTCCTTTGTGCTTGATACGGCCACCCAGCTGTTCTGCCGCTGCTGTTCTGCTGCAGAGCACATATTTGTCAACTAAAAAAGACAATAAGAAATTTGGGCATTAAAATGTAGTGTTGGAACTTTACCGAATTCTATTGCACTGCTCTAACAGCCTGAAACCTCTTTGTATTTGGCATTCTTTCTAGCTAAAGCTTTGACAGCCCTAAGGAATTCTACTCTGAAATCATAAAAATTAAAAAAAAAAAAACCATTGTAATTTGTAGATGTCATAATTGGTAAGTGTTTACATGGCAGCATAATACACGAAAATTCTCATGGAGGAGGAGACTATTGGGTTTAAGAACTAGAGAGAGAGGTGTATGTGTGAGAGTGTGTGTGTGTGTGTGTGTGTGTGTGTATGTAATATATATTGCACTATTTGTAAGAAAGTAAAATAAAAGCTGGTATTTTAACTTAAGAATTATATGTTAAGGTATATGCAAGTTAAAATAAGCATATTTCTGAAGTTTCTTTTGGCTGGGCTACTTACCTTTGGATGTTTTTGCAGTGGTATTGATATAAAAGAGAAGTGACTATCCTTAAAGTTAGGGTGATAGATTGGCCAGCGAAACTAGTATATGAATACTTGAAGGAACCCGTGCCCATATTGGCAATATCATTATTAACTTCATCCCTAATAATTATTTCAAAAGCTCTTCAAGTGTTAAAATTACCATACATGGACAATAACTCTACCTTTGTGAACACCAGGGAAATAGAAACGTAAAGGTATAAATAATTCACTTGGGAAAAAACATTTAAAAAATGTAAATGTAGGGGCACCTGGGTGGCTCAGTGGGGTAAGGCCTCTGCCTTCGGCTCAGGTCAAGATCCCAGCGTCCTGGGATCGAGCCCCACATGGGGCTCTCTGCTCAGCAAGGAGCCTGCTTCCTCCTCTCTCTCTACCAGCCTCTCCACCTACTTGTAATCTCTGTCAAATAAATAAATAAAATCTTTTAAAAAAATGTAAAGGTAAAAAATGAGTTCTGAATTTCTTTGTTTTATCAAAAAGTGGGAATACACAATTGGAAATTAATATAATCAAAATTTTCTGATTCAATTCGCTGAGCAGGACATTGACAAAGTTTATTTGCCTACAATTCTAAAGGTGTACTTTCTCAATTATTTCTTTTCTATAACTTTTAGCATTTGAGTAATTATCTTGGATCTTCTCTTTTCTTTGCCTTCATTGACTTTATTGTACTAGGCTGTTAGCTCTCAGGTTAGACCCGCTTTTGTGATTTTCTTCCTGCTACTTTTCTCTCTCTGGGTTAAAGTAGTGCTGTTTAGTCAGAACTCACAATAAACTGCTCAGCCACTTTGGTTCTTCACTTGTCACAAGGAATAGTGACTTGGACTTCCAAGAAAAGGTAGATTAGGAATATTTTTATTTGTAACAAAAATTCTCATTTTACAGCATCTTTTTTTTTTTAAGATTTTGTTTATTTATTTGACAGAGAGCGTGCGAGAACACAAGCAGGAGGGGGAGCAATACAGGGAGAGGGAGAAGCAGGCTCCCTGTCAAGCAAGGAGCCCAATGCGGGGCTGGATCCCAGGACCCTGGGATCATGACCTGAGCGGAAGGCAGACATAACCATCTGAGCCACCCAGGTGCCCCTACGTAAGAACTCTGGAGATAAGTGGCCTCTGGTATTGCTTCAGTGGCTTAAAGTTTTCAGCACTGGATCTCCACAGTTCTCTTAGCTTGTTCTAATGGTTGCAGAATGGTTGCTCTAATTCCAGATATCATCTTTGCCCTAGGGCAGGGAGAAGACGGAGGAAGGAGTTCTGGCAGTTGTGACTCAGTCTCCTTTTTTTAAAAAAAATGTGAAATTTTTCTCAGGCTGTCCCCACCCTGCTCCCCCCCCCACCCCGCCCCCAAACTCCAGCAGTCTTTCATGAGATATTTATTATCCAGAACTTTATTATGTGGCCATGCTAAGCTGGGGGGGCTGATAAAGTGGGCATTTTCCTTTACAGTCTGGTAACAGAAGTAGGGGAAATAGAAGCCTCTTTCTATAAAAGGGAGAGGAGGTGATGATGCCTTGGCCTTCCTGAGACCAAAAAAAAAAATTAGTATTATGTCCACTGGAATTGGCATAAAGTGGGGAAATAAGGTAAGAAACGGAGATAGTAGACAAGTTTGAAATCCTGGCCAAAATGAAGGCCTTATTTAATGGTAGTGTGCTTAATCAAGATGTGTAGCTATTTTAGCACTCTGGTCAAGAGTCATGGGTTTAGTGCTGAAGTGTAAATTCAGCATGGCTATGAATGGTTTCCTCTATTAGTCTAAGTAGTAAGATACCCCAGGTGATTGTAGTAGCCCAATTATTCATTTCTCCAATCACTTAGCTCAGGGATCAGCAAGCTACTGCCAGGGTCCAAATCCAGTAGGGTGCCTGCTAAATCTAGCCCATTCATTCCTGTGTTACCTGCTGCTGCTTTTGCATTGTGGCTGCTGGCTGAGTAGTTGCAACAAAGACCCCCGTGGCCTGCCCTGCTTAAAGTACTTCTTCTGGCTCTACAGAAGTTTACTGACCCCTGATCTGTCTTATATGCTAAAAAAAAAAAGGAAAAGGCGTGTCAGTAAAGTCAAAGACTTAGACATATGTCACAGTTGGAAGTATTTTACATATGATATGAAAGGATTTGACTTGAGCATTTATTATCATTGTGAATGAAGATTGGTGTGAGACCATTATCAAAAATTGAAATTGAAAAATTGAAGGTTTTTTGGAATCACCAAATGATAGGTGGTATTTGTAGAACTGTGGAAGAAGGGAGAGAGGAAGATATGATTTAAAAAACAGTGACACCCATGGTTTTTATTCCAAGTAGATTGCTCAGGTACAAATCTCCTTTACTAGCATAAACCTGTCAAAGGTTAATATAGATGATTTTACAGTACATAAAACCCTATAAAACTTAGAAACATAAAACAAGGTTATCATTTAAAACAATATAATTTTAACTACAGATACATTTACCTATCATACATGAGTGATTCAGACTCTTTCATATACATGAAATCAGGTAATATTAGGTCATTTTACAATTTGTTTCTGTGTGAGGAACTGTGTGAATTCAGATTTTTGGAATTTTAAAGACGTGTTATACTAAATTTAAGGTTTTTTGTTTTAAAAGTTCTAATAACTTGGCTTATGGCTATACGAACATAGACCAGTCCCTTGGTGAAAAGAGAAAAGATATTTTATGTGTTTGCATTTGGACCAGGCTTTTGAAGATTTGTTCTTAACAGTGAATAGAGAATTTATTACTAAAACATAAAAATTCTTGTAATTTTCAGTCTTTGAACAAAGCTTATTTCCTGAGAACTTTGTGAATAAATATGCCATTCACCAAGTCAAGCAGTCTGATGAACCTAGTAGATTTTTGCCTACCTAAATGAGTATGAAAGGAGAGATAAATCTGAAACTTAGAAATATGTCCAATTGGAATCGTTCTGAAGCATATTAGCAGGTAATAGTTTAAGACACAGAAAATGTAGTCATTAGAAAAGTTGATTAATATTTGAGCTAATTGTATTTTCAGAGCATATGTCTCAGGTCAGGATGATACCAAAGCTTACAGAAGGAAAGTAAAGTCTGATGTTTGCTATTTTAACTGGCAGAACAAGGGAAGTGATAGAGAAGTATAGTGGCTTTAGAGACAAAATCCTGTTTTAGTGCTGGTAAACTATCTAGCCTTGAAAAGCTAGTGTCTAACTTTGAAAAATTAACGAACTTAGTTCTGAGTCTCTGTTTTCTTCTACGATATGTGGATAACTAATAATGCCTTCTCATTTCTTTGTCTTTCTTCACTGGGGCTCTGATGGCTTTCATCGGGTTATACAAGTACCTAGGCAGTTTCGAGACCTACTGGGAGAGTGAAAGTGATCTGCTCTATGCTTTATCTTCTAATTTCTGTGCGAGACGTAATTTCTCTTTACTGCTTACTCCTATTGGGTCCTCACTGAGAGGAAACCAGGTCTGACTTTCCTCTCCCAGAAACTGGACTGACAGATTTTAAGCTGACAGGGGACTTCTTAGGAAAACTATTAAAAACCACAAAAGAACTGAAAAGGCAAGCAGTCTAGAACTCTGCCCACCTAGATATATCTCAAGGCCTTTGTATGATAAATGTAGTGCAGTAGCTAACATTCATAGTGATAATTCTGAGGCTTTGAAATAACGTTAAATTTTTACCCCCTGTTACTTCTTAGTACTTCTGGTACTTCTTTTATTTTAGTAAGACATCTTCTATTTGTATATTAGTTTTCTATTTACAGAGCACTTTCACGTGTACTTTTTATTTTTTATTTTACTACTTTCTTTAAAGATTTTATTTGTTTGAGGCGGGGAAAGGGGAGGGAGAGGGACAAGGAGACTCTGTGTTCCATGTAGAGCCCGAGGCAGGGCTCAAGATCACCACTCTGAGATCATGACCTGAGCGAAATCAAGAGTTGGATGCTCAACCCACTGAGCTAGCCAGACGCCCCTCACATGTACTTTCTAATCTTCACAATAACACACTTAAGTGAGGCAGATACTCTTATTCTCATTTTACAGGTAAAGATACAGGTCTGGAGAAGTGACTGAAACGACCTATTATATTTCAGAATGAAAGCTTTTGACACCAAGTGGCTTTCCATTATACCGAATTATCTCTGCAGCAGTGAATGTTACAGATATCGAGAAGCCTTACTTTTGCAACTTGCTTTATAGTTAAAGCACAATCTGATGAAAATTGCTTATATTCATATAGTGCTTTTAAAAAATTTTTTTTGGTACTTAACCTAAGTTATCCAGAAATCTACACATGTAGAATGTTCCTTAGATTTTCTTTTTGGCTTTTTCATTTGGCCACCAAGCCTTTATCATTTCCCTCTGAAATCCTCAGCCCATTGTTTTTTTGCTGTTTCCTTGGGCATGTCCATGCATTCTGCCATTACACTTGTGGTATCCTTTTGTCACTGTCTCATTCTCCGCTGTCCTTAACTCACTTCTTTTCATCACTGCTGTCAGGTTAATTTTTCTTAAGGACTATTTTTGTTACATCACTTGGCTTTTTAATCCCTTTCTGTGGCTTCTTATGGCTCAAAGTATCAAATGGATATTCTTAATTTTGATGTTTAAACACTCAGTTACTGATATCACATAACATATGTGACCTTAATTTTTTTTTTAAAGATTTTATTTATTTATTTGAGAGAGACAGTGAGAGAGAGCATGAGCGAGGAGAAGGTCAGAGAGAGAAGCAGACTCCCGTGGAGCCGGGAGCCCGATGCGGGACTCGATCCTGGGACTCCAGGATCATGACCTGAGCCGAAGGCAGTCGTCCAACCAACTGAGCCACCCAGGCATCCCGTGACCTTAATTTTTATGCCTTCCTGGTGTGGTCCCTACATATGAGGTACAAAAGATTCATTAGTTTTTCCTGCTTATTACAGTTTATTTCTATTTCTTTGTCATTGCTCCTTTTATTAATTTTCTTTTTTTTTTTTTTAAGATTTTATTTATCTGACAGATAGAGATCGCAAAGTAGGCAGAGAGGCAGGCAGAGAGAGAGGAGGAAGCAGTCTCCCTACTGAGCAGAGAGCCCGATGCGGGGCTCGATCCCAGAACCCTGGGATCATGACCTGAGCCGAAGGCAGAGGCTTTAACCCACTGAGCCACCCAGGCGCCCCCTTTTATTAATTTTCTAATTTTCTTCTTTAGTACCTCTTTAAGACATGTTCTCTGATCATTTTTTTTTTTTTATATAGTACTTGGCTTTTAGAATTCTTCAAGAATTTATACCTATACTAACTGCCCTAACTTGTGTTTCTAATGGTTCTTTAAGCAACTGCGGTATTCTTGCAACAGTATTGGATTTTTAATAAGTAAGCTTATATCAGAGTCTTGGATCAGCTACTCTATACCATTGTGGCATTATACAAGTCATTGAATGTAGGAGCACTTCACTGGTATTTTAGGGGAATAAACCAGTTTGCAATGGCTTTGAATCTAAGACTCAAGTCTGAATATGGGTGAGAAAGTAAAAGCTGTGAAGAAAAGGAGATGCTGTCTAGCCAAAGAGGTATCAATATTTGAAGGAATGTTTTTTAGTTTGTTTTAAGGCTGGAAGAGAGTTTTGAACATATTTATATGTCAGACGAACAAATGTGCCAGCCAATGATTAAAATTTGCTTTCTATCTTGTAGTACTTTTTCTGATTTTCAGTCCTTCTGTGAAAATCAAACAAATCTTAAATACTGATAAATTTATCCAACTGCTAAATTTACATGCTTTGGAGTATTGAGATATGCAGTTGTGCTTTTCAGTCTGTTTGCCCTCTACTCTGGGTTTAGCAAGATTCATTTGTTTGTTTACGTATGCATTTATTATTTTAGTATTTGTGGTGGACTGAATTGGGTCCCTCCAACATTCCTATGTTTAAAGTCCCCTCAATGTGACTGT
Source organism: Lutra lutra (assembly GCF_902655055.1). NCBI lineage: Eukaryota > Metazoa > Chordata > Mammalia > Carnivora > Mustelidae > Lutra > Lutra lutra. The sequence continues at coordinate 36,387,370 of NC_062289.1, read as the reverse complement.
GTCTGGAGAGAGTTCTTTAGGATGTACTTAAGGTTAAATGAGGTCATAAGGGTCAGGCCCTAATCCAGTAGGACTGTGGCCTTGTAAGAAGAGAAGGTGAGATCTCTCTCTCCATCCTTCTTTGCCTCCCCCCTCCCAGCCTTGCACCTTAGGAGGACACATCGAGGTGGCCAGGAAGAGAGCGCTCACTGGAAACCAAACCCTGCAGGACCTTGTTGATGGACTTGCCAGGCTCTAGAACTGTGAGAAAATGAAGTTCTGTTGTTTAAACCCCTTAGTCTGTGGTATTTTGTCATGGCAGCCCGAGCAGAATTAGACAGTATTTAATATGTACTTAGTTCTTTGGTATTTTTATTCTTTATTCTAAGTATAAGATGAAAAGGCATTGCAGTATACCTATACAAGGGTAGTGTTTCTAAACATTATTGTTTTTTCAGATATTAATTCTAATCATTTTCCTTTATTTTTAATTCTCCTATTTGGGCATTAATGCACTTTGAATAATTATTTTTAAAATATGATTTGTATTATTTTATGAGATTTGCTTTTAGGGATTTCTCCACCTTCTTAATGTCTGAGATCCTTTTAATATCTGTGGTTTGTACCCATTTTATATTAAAACAAACAGCTTTACTTCTCCAGTTTGATCTTGATAGTGTTTTTATTTCTTTGGCTTTTTGAAGGCTCCAGATGTGGAGGCTTAGCACCCCCAGAGTGTTGCTTTATAATGAGTAACACTGGGATTTTAAAAAAAAATTTATTTTGTACAACTCTTTAATTAAAAAAGTTTTTTTCAGTGATAGTTCTGCACTGACCAAACAGTACTAAATCTGCTTAACATCCGTATAAACCATCATTTTAACATTTTAAAATTACTTTGGAAAGTTTCAGTAGTTCTTGCATGAAGAACGAGACCTTTAGTAAGTCAGTCTCATAATAATTATTGTTCAGGAGAGTTCGTTATTTTGTTTAGTCTTTTACATTACTGATCTTTAAAGGGCTATTCTGACATAATCTCTTCAGCTAAATCCATTTGCCATACCACAGCTTGTAATTGCCTTAGTTTTGAAGAATGTAGTTGATGACTTTATTTTTAAGCAGTAGCAAACTTGTCTTAGTGTTCTTAACTTTAGTATGGCCTAGTCATTTAAACATTTGTGAATGTCTAAATGATTCAGGTGGTAATATCCTCACTTCAGTTAGAAACTTATACAATAACATTTCCTTTTTTATTTTCATAGTTATACCCAAGATTCTGGATTTCCAAGCTCTACATTTTCAGAAATAGTAATTATTGTATAGTTATATAATGATCAGAAGTTAACTGAAATCTGAAATAGTTTTCCCTATTGATAGATGGTAAGGATTGATGGCCTTTTATTAATACAGAAATCCTAATCTATTGAGCTGCTTTCTTAAATCCTGAAGAAAGTCCTTTGTGTCAATACCATCTTAAGCAGTCCTTGAATTTCTAAATAAATGTAGCCTAGAAAATCCAAATATCTAAAGATATTTGTTGTGTTCCTATTGGTCAGTTTTCAACTAGTTGTTAGGATGTGTGTGTTTTTATTTTGGGGCCATACTTAGAAGACCTTTTTCCGCACAAAAACTGATAAACACAGGAGAAATGGCAAGAGGCAAAAGAGTAAATAGGAGACGAAACCAACAGAAAAGAAGGTTAGGAATACTAATTGCCCTAGTGAGAAATTTGCACTAGACGAAGTTTGACGATAGAGAAGAGAGGCTCTATGCTATGGGGACAAAACAGCTGCTAGTCTAATGCAGGAAAAAGTTGCCAGATGCCTCTGTCTCAAGATGATACCCCCAAGGCATCAATGTTAAAAGCACAAGGATGAGTTAAGCAGTCTAGAGGCTAAGGAAATGAGAGGAAGTTTTAGTTTGAAGGTAAGTGTAATCATTGAGCGGTGTCATAGCATTTATATCTTCTTATAGTATTATGTAGTTATTTGAAACAGCAGAGAAGTGTTTTATGCTGCTAAGGCAGCTTTTTGATCCTTAAAAATTATATGAAAATCCTTTTTGTAAAATTTCAGTTAATCAGAGACCAGAAGTCTCAAATATGGACTTATCTCAGTTTGTATATCAAGAACACTCTAGCACCGGAATCATAAAACTTGAAATCTTGACCTAATTTTGCATTAAACTAGGTGTTTGACCTTGGATAAACCTCGGTGAGTCTTAATTTCAACATGTTAATAATCTCACCACATAAGGTGATCAAATGAGCTAAAATATGCAGATTTTTCAAAACGGTAAATGTTCTATAAAAATTTAAGATTTACAAAAATATTTCCTTGCCCTGAAAAAGTTTACAACATACAAAATAGACATAAAGGCATAGTTGATAAATCTTGCAAATATTTTACTTCAGATGCTATATTTGAAGATTTTTCTTTTCCTTTTAGAGTCCACATGTAGAGTTCTCTTGTCCAGAGAATAACTAGATACCTAATTTTGAAAGAGACTATATATTTTTTTGAAGCAAAGTGTTTTTGCGAGGGAACAGTCTTTAAAAATTTTAAAGCATTTTTAAGAAAGCTAATTGCCAAGAGAAATCAGTCAGGAATTGCTAAGGAATCTCCACGGCAGAGAAGAGATCTCAAGGAAAATAACGCAGAAACAAAGCTGAAAAGGCTAAGAGTGGGTGGAGCATCCTTAAAGTTATTTTATGAATCTGTATCAGGAGTAAACTTTTTTTGTGTGTAACAAGAAATGCCAAAGTAACAGTAATCAAAACAGGATATATACTTATTTTCCATGTAAAAGAACACGTGAGTTTTGGCAGTTTCGGGCAGGTACGCTGACCCCATGGGTTTTAGGGAGCCACACTTTTTTAACTTGGCATTCCAAGCGTCAGCACTCGTGCTCATTTTAGTCAGCAGGAGGGAGTCTGCTGGTTTTGAAAAGTTGGTTCAGTTTAGTTTTAATTTCAATTTGTAACTGTTGAATTTAGAAATATAATTGATTTTTGTGTATTGGTTCCATCTTTTGACCTTGCTAAATTGTCAGTTGTTAATTTTAACAGTTTTACAGATTCCTTAGGATTTTATAATCAATTATGGCATCTGTAAATAAAAACATTTTTAGTTCTTTCTCATCTTTGTGCCTTTTATTTCCTTTTCTTGCTTCATTGCAGTACCTTCAGTTAGGTATTGCGTAGAAGTGATGACTGAGAACATCCTTGCCTTGTTTTATGTCTTAGGGGGAACGATGTATTTCATCGTTAAGATTAATATTAGCTATAGGTTTTTTATAGGTGCCTTTTATCCCACTGAAGAATTTTTGTTTTCTTTCTAGTTTGCTAAGAGGTTGGTTTTTTGGTTTGTTTTTTTTTTTTTAATTTTTTAAGTTGTAAATGGGTGTTGATTATTCATAGCACTTGACAGTCTATTATCTACTTATTTATTGTCTGTTTCCCTCCTGGGACACCTTTTCTGTCTTGTGCACTGTTATACACAGAGAATCTAGTGTAGTGCCTAGTACTCAGTATGTACTCAAAAAATAATGGTTACATGAATGAATTGTAATGCCCAAGTCATTCTGCCAGACTTCGGGGGGGGAAAACTTACCCTTCATTGCTGGGGTTGCAAGATCATAGCAGTCTACCACCACCTGGTGATACTATATCTAAATTGTAGTAGAAGCTTCTTGGGAGATGAATAAACATATGAGAGCTAAAACTGCAAATGTTTGGACTGCTATGACTGTTAGACTTTTGAAATAAACATGTACTCTTGAAATATAACAAGTCTGCGTCTGAGATTTAGCAAATGTTTTCACATTTAGTAGGTACTGAGGTGTTTTGTGTTTTTCTGAATGCTAGAAAACAGTGGAGGATCACTTTAATTACATATGTTAAACAGAATAAATTGTGAAAGTGGAGTGAGAGCAAAGGCATTTCTATGTTTGTATTCCTGCCCTGTCAGCATTTCCTTACTCCTAGGTGTTAGCTAAACTTGAATTCTTAACTACAAGGCTTTTCTAGCTTCCTAATTTCTTGTACTAAATATTTAATGTATCACAGGAAAGTCCATCTTGTGGCCAAAAAGGGAATTTTAGGTTTGTTCTTAAAAGTCCAATACCTTATTTCCACAGAATTCACTGAGACATAAATGTAGAACTGAATGTAGACCTCATTTATCTGTTAGATCAGGGAACATTTTTGAATGAAACCATTTATCTTCTGTACTGGTATAACTGCCTCTGTTTATTTTCATTTCTTCGCCTCCCTTTAAAAAAAGGGACCAGGTGCCAAAATTCAAATATTAAACATTTCTTATTGATGTTAAATGGTCAATCTTGTAAAATATTGATATTTTTACATGAAGGTTAGCCCTTTTTATGATCAAAATACCCTGGGGTAATGATATTGGGAGTACTGTTGCAGTAATAAAGATTATAGTGTGGATAAGTTCCCTACAAGGCCCCATGATGGTAATACCCCTAGATTTTGTCTTTAAAGAAAACTGCTGAGAGGCAATAATTTTTTTTGTATGTGTCCCATTTTCATTAATGCATGGTAATTGATGGAGTTGCAGTGACTTGTAGCAGTAATGAGTTCTAAACATAATAATGCACTCTTTTCTAATAAGTGAGCACTGCTGGGGTTTAAAAGCATACTAAATCAGTTGCTTTAGTATGAATTTATTAGTTTTTTTCAGCATTAGCTTTAATAGTAGTTATTTACATAAGCGTACATCCCATTAACCGCCATCAGGGCTGGAAAACATGCTGAACTGTTCATATTTTCATATAATTATTGAACATAATGGTTTCATTTGCATTTCTAAACAGTGATGTTTCTGTCAGCCTTGGAAATAGTGTCTTTACGCAGTCCCTATTTCACATCCACTTATTTGACATCGTTAAATTTTATGCTAATGTGCTTCCCTAGAATATCATCAGTAGGACAGATGCTTGTGCTTTAATATACAAATCAGGGATGCTTTTCCATCCCCCAAATGGCGAAGGAAATTTAAAAAAAAAAAAAATCTGCACTTTTAGATAAAGAGTCTGTCTCCATTTAAATAGGTTTATGAAATAAAACTTTCAGGATTAAATGTTATCATCTGGTTTTCTCTTCAAAATGCTTCGTTCATTACAAATAGTTGTCTACCTGACTAGGGTTAGTTTGTTGTCTTGACTGAGGAGGTGAGTCTTAGTAAAGATCTTGTTCGTTATGAATATTTAGAATTCTGCTTCTGCAGGGTTGATGTGTTGCACATTTTTCAGTGCCTTTGAATATATCAAACCACAGTGTTAGTTCTGAAAGTATTCTCTATAATTTTGTTCCTTTTGTTTCTTACACTGAATTGTAATACCTCATGGTGGAAACTTATGTTAATGCTCTTGGCATCTAAGCTCTTTGTATGCATTTAGGAGATGTTCAGTATGAAAAAAAATGAGTCACTTGGTAGGGGAAGGGTGCAGGATGGGAGGCCAAGAGCATGTCAGTGAGATAACAGAATTAATATGGCAGGACAGGTTTTATGAAAGAACTCCTTGCCTTTTGGACTGCGTGTACGATCAGATTTTGTTTTTGCGCCGTTTGTGGATGCTTTTGTGAATGTTGTCAAGTAGATGGCTGGAAAATCTTAAATCAGAGCAATACACTGAAGGATTGTCTTGAGAGTAGATTCAGGTCTTTTTGGTTCCCATTCTGAAGGTATTGCCACTTCTTGATCTTTTGAAGCCCCTTCTTTTCTTATGTTCTGACAGCTCATGGCATCATTTCACTGTTGACTCTTAGTGGACCTGCTATACCAGAGCTAACTTTGCAAAGTTCAAAGCGCAAGGTTGGCAATCTGGCAAGACAGGGTAAACAAGCAGCTCTAAGGATTCTTGCCCCAGATTACTTGCTAAAAATATATTAGAACTGATGCGCATAAAACCCATATAGCATAAAAAGATTATTTGCATAGAAATGTTGTTTGGCCTAACAGGTCAAGAGGCAAGTGAAACTTTTGCAAGGACTTCTGTTCTTTAGGGAATTGTTAGTGAAAAAATGTGGTAAGGATTGTGAAGAAACTACAATAGAGGTGCAGTTTCATAACTATTGGTTTTACCCCAACTTTCATGAATTTTCCATATCATCTCTTACATAGTCTGCAATTAGGACTTCTCACAGTGATAGAATCTTCACCTATCATATTGAAAACATTAGTCATGGGACCCGTGGATGGCGCAGTTGGTTAAGCGTTCAATGTGACTTTATCTGACTCTTGATTTCAGCTGAGATCATGATCCGTGAGATCAAGCCTCACACTGGGCTTCTGTGCTCAGCACGGAGTCTGCTAAAATTTCTCTCTTCCCCTTCCTCTGCTCCTCCTCCCTCTCTCTCTCTCTCTCTCTCTCTCAAATAAATAAATAAATCTTTGAAAAGGAAACATAGGTCATACCCTTCTATCAAGGGCAAATGTAGCCTACATTGTTGATCGACAGACATAGGTGCATTTTTTTTTTTTATTCTGAAAAGCTAGCCTCACTTCTCAGCAAGGCAATATTTTCAGCCATTTATAAAACTATTTATGATTACATTCTTCAGTGACAAAGTTTTTTGGTTGGGTGCAGTTTGCCACAAAACTAGAAATACACTCCCTGTTGCTAAAACATACCATTTTGCTTTTCCTCCTCATCCACATTTGTACCTTTTCTGGGAAGAGGCTTAATATTGAAGTGAAAGTTTCATCTGCCTGTTCAGTTTTAAAGTGCCATGATACTTAATTTGATAAGTAGTAGAACTTTTACTAACCTTAAGACAGGAAAAGAAGTGTGAGTTAAGTGCCATGTGATTGGTTTCCAAGCCCTGACTTAGGATAAAATAATTCTAAATTTTGTTTTGGGGCAGTTTCTTTGTAGATTTCTTGTAAAGTTAAAAATTCAAAAAAAAAATCAGATATTTCCCATAAAGTGCCAAGTCGACAGGAGGACATTACATGTTTGTTTATACTTATTTTCTTTTTTAAAGCTGGGGCAACACAACTACCACTTCCCTTTTAGAGATGATGAAGGTACTTAGAAATAAACCTCAAGCACTGTGAGTTGCCTGAGCACCACTGTTCTGCTAAGCTGCCGGGACTCTTTGGTATTCACTGTGTTACACCTGTTCAAGGACACTTTAATTTAGGGAATTTGATTTTTCACTGCATAGATTTTCTTCATTTTTTCATCATTTACTAGGACAGTACTTACTCTTAGAATTTTCTGGCCTCTGGAGATACTACAAATACGTATCTGTTAATCTTTCCTCAACTCTATGACTAATGCTAGTATTTGAGGAAGTAGAGTCACGAGAATACTTGATAATTAATGTTTATTCAATTACAAATTTTTAACCAACTTTTTCCTGGTTTTAAAGACAATACATGTACATTATAGAATATTTTGGGGGCACCTGGATGGCTCAGTGGGTTAAAGCCTCAGCCTTCAGCTCAGGTCATGATCCCAGGGTCCTGGGATCGAGCCCTGCATCCGGCTCTCTGCTCGGCGGGGAGCCTGCCTCCTCCTCTCTCTCTCTCTGCCTGCCTCTCTGCCTACTTGTGATTTCTGTCTGTCAAGTAAATAAATAAAATCTTTTTTTTTTTTAAAGAATATTTTGGAATAATACAGAATATCGCTTCCTTCTTGAGATTGTCAGTTTATGTCCCATTCCTCTTTCCCCAGCTCATTTGTCATCGAGGAGCTACCTGAATACAAGTAGGTCTAATTTGACATTTGACGTCACTGTGGATGTTACAGTTTTTCAGCTCTCTCGCCTTTAATTTTGTGTCAGTTAATTATGCTTTATTCAGTTAAAATATTAAACATCTTTTTTAAACACAATAGAATAGTCAGCCAAAAGATGGTTAATGGTATCTATTTACAGTAATAATTGGAAGTTCAGTTGTCCAGTGGTATTTGCGACAGTTCTTCTCCCTCAGTTTTGTGGTTCTGCTTAGGTCTTTCATTGAGGAAGGGGAGGGAGGACTCAAATAAATAGACATCTGAAATTGATGTGATTTTAGGGGAAATGTTGGGAAAAGAAAATTTCCATGGAGCCCAGTTAGTGTTTTGAACACCTACCTATGCTTTACTAAGCCTGGTATTTTGATAGCTCTGGGATGTGTGTGTATAACTGTACCTTTGAATCTTTTTCAGAGTTCCATCTCTGAAAAATGAAAATAATTATAGTATTATTTATATATTATATACTATAATATATAATATTATATAATATACAGTATAATATAAACAATATATATTTTATATATAGATATGTAATATATAAAATATTTATATAGAATTATAAGTAAAATATATAAAATATATATACATATGTAATTCAAAACAAGAGTTGTTTTGAAGATTAAATGAAATAATGCATATTGTATGCTTTGTACCATGACTAACCACATAAGAATCACTGAAAAATATGTTTCATTTTTATCTGTCACTGATTTTCTACAAGTGGGCAAAACTAATGTGACCCTAGCTTCCTTTATTCACTTTCCCTCCCATCTTCTAGTGCCTTGCTACTTCAAAGGCAACACCCAGGGACTTGTTAGAAATGCAGAGTCTTCGGCCTTGTGCTAGACTTTATTTTTTCAGAATCTGCACTTTTAACATTATAGCACTGTTTTTACTCATTCCTTGCAGCAAGGAGTGTTCTGTGTAAGAGAGATGGGCAGTGGAGCTTTTACTCTCTTGTCTAAGTTCTCACTTCCCAGTACATAGCTTCGGATAGGATGGAATCACTGTGTGTAGGAGTGTATTCTGCAAATACGTATTTACTGCTGTAAGGTGGATTTTCCTACACGTGTCAGATGTGTGATGCAAAGCTTCTATATGCATATTGGTTTTTCATCTGCTTGTTCTATCAGTTATTGAGAAAAGGAAATTGAAATCCCTGAGTATAATTGTGGATCTATCTCTCCTTGCAATCCTATTCATTTTGTTTCTTGTATTTGGAAGATCTGTTTTTAAGTGCATAGAAGCTTGAGATTCTTATCTCTTTTTGATGAATTGACCCCTTTATCATTATGAAATGATTTTTTTTAATCCTCATTAGTTTGTTCCAAACTCTGCTTTGCCTAATATTTATTGAGCAACTCCAATTTCTTTTGATTAGTGTTAGCATGGTATATGTTTCTGTCTTTTAACTTTTAACCTATTTGTTTCTTTATATTCAAAGCACATTTCTTGTAGCCAGAAAGTAGGTAAGTCCTACTTTTTTATCCAACTTAATATCCATATCTTTTCCCTGGGCTGTATTTTTTTAAGATTTTATATATTTATTTGAGAGAGAAAGAGAGCATGAGCAAGGTGGAGCAGTGGAGGGAGATGGAGAAGCAGACTTCCTGCTGAGCAGGGAGCCCGACATGGGGCTCGATAAGCTGAAGGCAGATGCTTAACCGACTGAGCCACCAGACGCCCCTTCTTGGGGTATTTAGTTTACATTTTGTGTGATTCTTGATACAGTTATGTGTGAGTTTGTCATTTTGCAGTTTGTCCCATTTGCTCCTCTTTTCCTTTTTTCTGCCTTCTTTTGGATTACTTGAATCTTTAAAAAAATTTATTTTATCTCTTTTGCTGGCTTATTAGGCTATCACTCCATTCTTTTTGGTATTTGATGGTTGCTACAAGGTGTATATATTCATCTTTAATAACAGTCACCTTCCAGTGATGGTTATACCACTTTAGCTACCTTACCATAATATAGTATCATTTCTTTCTAACATTTGTGCTGTTGTCAAGATACAGCTTAATTTTTTTCCCCACACCTTACTATTTTTGTTAAATAATCAGTTATCTTTAAGGAGATTTAAATAACAAGAAAAATATCTTATATATTCACCAGGTAGTTACGACTTTTAGCTGTATTTCTGTTTTTTAGTCTGTATTTCTGTTACCACTTCCTTCTGCCTGACAGACTTCCATTAACAGGTGTTGTTATGAATTCTTTGTTTTTGCATTTAGGAAAAAGTCTGTATTTTGCCTTCATTTTTTCAGATTTATTCTGCTCGGTAATTTACAAATGTTGCTCTACTGTCGCCACACTGTCATTTCTACCAGTGAGCATTGGTTGCTGTTTGTCTTACTACCTTACTTTTCACCTCTAGGCACAGCTCATTTACTGTATCTCATATCTGCAACATCTCATTATTGCTTATAAGTACTCATCTGTGTTTTTGCAGGGCTCAATACACTCTGTTACTTTTTATCGGTTAATAGTACTCTGTTCTATAGATGTACCACAGTTTGTTCATCTCGTTTATTAAATGATATCTTGGTTGCAATTATGAAAAAAGCTACTATAGATATTCACATGAAAGTGTTTGTATGGACATAAATTTCAAATCAGTTTGGTAAATACCCAGGAGAATGTTTGCAGGGTTGTATGGTAAAAACTGTTTGGATTTGTAAGGAACTGCCAAATGCTTTCCCAGAGTGGCTGCATGATTCTACATTCCCACCAGCAGTGAACAAGAGTCCCTCTTGCTCTGCATTCTCACTCACAGTAACCACTGTGAGTGGTTTCAATTTTTTGGATTTTAGCCATTCTAATAGGTGTGCGGTGATAGCTTATTTTGGTTTTTAATTTGCCTTTCCCTAATGACATTTGATTTTGGTCATGTTTTCATATGCTAATTGGCCAACTGTCTTATGTTCTTTGATGAAATATCTGTTCATATCTTTTGCCTGTTTTTTTTTTTTGTAAAGTTTTTTTTTTTAATTTATTCATTTGACAGAGATCACAAGTAGGCAGAGAAGCAGGCAGAGAGAGAGAGAGGAGGAAGCAGGCTCCCTGCTGAGCAGATAGCCCGATGTGGGGCTCGATCCCAGAACCCTGGGATCATGACCTGAGCTGAAAGCAGAGGCTTTAACCCACTGAGCCACCCAGGCACCCTCTTTTGCCTGTTTTTTAAATTGGATTGTTTGTTTTCTTATTGTTGAGTTTTAAAAATTTTATATAAATTCTGGATACCAGTCCTTTATCAGATACATGATTTGCAAATATTTTCTCCCAGTCCAGTCTGTGGCTGTCTTTTCATTCCCTTAATAGTGTCTTTTTAATTATGGAAAAATTGTGTCTTTTTAATTATGGAAAAATCCATTGTTAAGAATTTTTTTTCTTTTTTTTTTTTTTTAAAGATTTTATTTATTTATTTGACAGAGAGAGATCACAAGCAGGCAGAGAGGCAGGCAGAGAGAGAGGAGGAAGCAGGCTCCCTGCTGAGCAGAGAGCCCGATGCGGGGCTCGATCCCAGGACCCTGAGATCATGACCTGAGCCGAAGGCAGTGGCTTAACCCACTGAGCCACCCAGGCGCCCCAAGAATTTTTTTTCTTTCATGGTTCATGCTGTTTATGCATCTAGAAATTTATCATCAAATTCATGGTTATGCATATTTTCTCCTATGTTTTCTTTGAAAAGTTTTGTCACTGTGCTTTACAGGTAGGTTTGTAATCCCTTTTGAATTAACTTTTAAGGCTTAAAGTCTATCTTGGTTCAGTTTTGGATTTTGTCTTTTTTTTTTTGGCATATGGATGTTCACTTGTTTCGGTACTATTTTTTGAGAAAGCTGTCTTTTTACTACTGAGTTGTCTTTGCCCCTTTGTTAAAAATTTATTGACTCTGTATCAGTCTGTTTTTAGGCTCTCTTTCTGTCCTTTTGATTTATGGGTCTGTTCTTTCCCAATTCACACTGTTTTGATTACTCTAGCTTTACAATAAGCATTAAAATCCTATAACATGAGTCCTTCAACTTTGTTCTTTTTCAGAATTATTTTGGTCATTCTAGTTCCCTTTTTTCCTTATCAGTTTAGGATCACCTTGTTGATACCTACCAAAAAGCTTACTGGGATTTTGATGGGATTGTGTTGAATGTATATATCAGACTGGAAAGAATATGCACCTTAACAATGTCGAATCTTCCCACTTATGAACATGGCACATCTCTCAATTCATTTAGATCTTTTTTTAATGAGTGTTTTGTAGTTTTCACCTATAGATCTTGTACATGTTCTGTTAGATTTTACCTAAGTAATTTTTTTGGTAATGCATATTAACTTTTTTTTTTTTTTAATAGATTTTATTTATTTATTTGACAGAGCACAAGTAGGGGGAGCAGCAGAGGGAGAGGGAGAAACAGGCACTCTGCTGAGCAGGGAGCCTGATGTGGGGCTCAGTCCCAGGACCCTGGGATCATGACCCAAGCCAAAGGCAGATGTTTAACTGACTAAGCCACCTAGTGCCCCGACTGAGCTACCCGGCTGCCTCTAATTTGTATTAACTTTTAAAATATTTTCAGATTTTAATTTTTCATTGCTAGTATAAAGGAATGCATTCAACTTCAGTATGTTGATTTTGTGTCCTGTGACTACTAAACTTACTAGTTTTATGAGGGGTTTTTTTGTAGATTCTTTGGAATTTTTTTTAAAGATTGTATTTATTTACTTGAGAAAGAGAAAGAAAGGGAGAGAGCATGAGCAAGGGGGAGGGGCAGAGGGAGAGAGAGAAGTAGACTGCCCGCTGAGCCTGATGCGGAACTGGATCCTTAGGACCCTGGAATCATGACCTGAGCCGAAGGCAAGTACTTAAACCAACTGAGCCACCCAGGTGCCCTGAATTAGTTTTCTGAATTATGTTCATTTTAACTAATTTGAAATAAAATCAGCAAACTTCTTTCCTCCTCTTTGGAATATAGTTAAAAAGGAATGTGTAAAACATGGTTCTTCCCTCCTTATGGAGAAATTGCTGTTTGTCATTTTTTGAGCTTGATAGCTTGATAGCTCACTTAAGAAAGACAGTTGTTCTTAAGACAGCTAAGTAATTTATTTTCATTTATTTTATCAATTTGCAGACAATTTGTCTGGAATCCATAAAGTTGCTTTTTTTTTTTTATAGCTAATTCTGACCATATGTTTGCAGACTTAGGAGACTGTGTTAAGTGTTAATATATTTACATGGGATCACAAGACGGAATTTTCAGTTATATGAATCTAGAATGTGCATTATTTATATATTTTAAAAATTCCCAATTATTTATAATAACTTACCACATGTAAATGGAGCAGCTTTCCCCTTTTTCATTTTTTTTCTTTCTCTTTCCTTTTTTTTTTTTTTCTTTTTTTGAAGTAGGATCCATGCCTAGGGTGGAGCCCAACATAGGGTTTGAATGCACGACCTTGAGATGAAGATCTGAGCTGAAATTAAGAGTAAGACGCTTAACTGACTGAGCCACCCAGGCACCCCCCCCCTTTTTATAATATACAATACTACGAAATGAACTTTATTGCAAGGGCAAATTCAAGAAAGTATCCCTATTTCTAAGACCAAATTGAAGTATGCTTTATTATCTACCTAGGCTTACTTAGTAGAATTGATCCAGAGTTTGTTTGTGTGGTAGATTTGGCCCCAGTTCTATACCCATTCCTAAATTCACTTTCCATGTGACTTTATAGTTACATATGTTTCCTTTCCTATTGACTTGGGCTATAATCATATTATTTTGATCAAACAGAATGAGGCAGAAGTTAAAGATATATGCCATTTCAAACCCAGTCATTGAAGAAAAAGGCCTTCAGTGTTTCCTCTTGTCTTACTCATTGTGCTTATTGTTGTGAGTAACATGCTCAGGAGGATGAAAAATCTTTGGAACCAGTCCATGCGTTATTGCCCAGAGTGAATATGTCACATCATCAGCACTCCAGAAGCTTCCCCTTCTGGCTCCTTCCAGTCACTAGCACCCCCCCACAAGTGGTGGCTTTTGTGAACCATGGGTTACTTTTTACCCTCTTGCCTTGCACATCCCCAGTTGTTAGGCAGAAATCCTGAGGGAAAATCAACAATGTGTTTGAAGTTCCCCAAATCTACCAAAAGCTCTTTTGGTTTTGTACTCTTATATTCAAAAAACACTTCATGTAACAGTTTAGTTTTTTGAAAAAATTTCTAGAATCAATTTACAGAGTAATTCCTAAGATCTTGGCATTTTTAACCTGTTATTCTACATCCTTCATGACCATATTATAATGAGGAATTAGAATTGTGGCTGTGAATCCTTGTTAGCCATTAAGTAGTTACGACATTCTTCTTTCAGAATGCTTAGCTTACCAAGGCAGGAGAGAATACTTGGACTTTCTATTAAAAGTGGTAATGTGTGTTTAAACCAAAAATGGCTTTGGTCATTTATCAATTGGAATTCCCATTTTCTCTTTAACTCTCTATTACTTCATTGTGACCTTGTACAAAGGCATTACATGTATTTTATCTACTTTTAAAAATTGCTTTATTTTCTTGGAAATCAAGCCATCTGCACTTAAAGCATCTCAGCAAGAAACACAGACCCAAAGAAAGAAATTCCACACAGCTGTATAATATAGTGGTTGAAAAAAATATAAGACCTGTTTGGATTCAGTACAAGGATATATTCCATTTAAGTTGCATGAATTTGGTCAAATTATTTTTTAAGCCTCGTACTCTATGTAATATGTGTGTGTATATGTATAACAGATTCTATCTCATGATTATTGAGAAGGTGGTATATGATGAAAAGACATACATAACCTTAACATAGTGCTTGGTGCATAGTAAACACAAAGAGCTCCTCGATGGTGTTATTGTTATTGGTAATTACTACTACTGTTGTTCGATATTTCACTGGAAATAGGAAGATCTAAGCAATTTTTCAAGACCTTATTAAAAACATTCTTCTTCCTACGCTTTAGGCATTGTAGGCTTTAATATCCTATAGATTACTATTAAGACCTTGAGACACTTTTTCCCTCCAAATCTTTTAATCTTTTAGTTAAATGTATCTGTTTATATGAATTTTTCAAAATAGTCATATTCATTTTCTATAGCTGCTATAACAGATTATCATGGACTTAGTGATGTAACACAACACAGATTTATTATCTTACAGTTCTGGAGGTCAGTTCAAAAATCAGTCTCAGTGCTGATTACAGTGTCAACAGTGCTGCAATTCTTCCAGAGGCTCTAGGAGAGAATCTTTTCTCTCCTCCTTTCTCAGCCTTTAGAGTTTGCCAGTATTCCTTAGCTTCTGGACCTGTGATAATCCAACCTTTTTTCTGCCATCCTAGCTCATTATCTGACTCTGACTCCTTTCCCTCCTTATGAGGACCCCTGTGATTATATTGGGCATTCCCAGATAATCTAGGATAATCTTCCTATCTCAAGATCCTTAATTTAATCATATATGTAAAGTGACTCTTTCTAGGTAATGTGACATATATTTACAGGAATTTGGGATGAGGACATGGAAATCTTTGGGTGTGTCAGTACTCTGCCACAGTCCATTCTCTGGCCCCCAGAGATTACTGTCTGTCCCACATGTAAAATACATTCACCTCATCCCAACATTCTTAAATTCTCAGCGCATTACAGTTTCAACTGAAAGTTTAAAAACTCTTCAAAATCCTATCAGCTCAGAAGTTCAAATCTCATTATCTAAATCATCTAAATTAGACATAGGTGAGGTTCTGGGTACAATTTATCTTAAAGCACAGATCCTATCCATCTGCGAAGTTGTGAAGTTGAATAAACAAGTTATCTGCTCCCAAAAGACAGTGGTGGGACAGGCATAAGATAGAAGTTGTAAATATTCTCATCAGAAAGGCAGTAAGTGAAAGGAAAATGGAGTTACTGGTTCCTGGCAATTTTGAAATTCAGCCTTGGAAAATCCATTAGGTTTGAATACCTGGGAATATCCTCTTGTGGACTCATGGCTCTGTCCTTTGAATCATCTTTCCTTTTTCAAGAAGGGTAGCACATGTTTGCAGCTGAGTAGTTTCATCAGCCTGATTCCAGCTTATGGTATTTGGGGAGCCCAAGAACCTTCTTTTATTTTGTCCTCTCTCTGCCCCTAGGTAAGACAGAACTAACAGGGCTTTTGGTTTTTTAACAGTCTCGAGAACCTTGTGGATTGGGGATTCCTTCTATTATCAGTGGGCTCCTCTGTATGTATTTCCTGAATGATCCCATCTCTATATCTGGATTCTGCCTCAATGGCTAAAGGTATCTGTGAGTCACATGCCTAATCTCTTCTAAGATCCCTCCGTGTGTTTGAGTAATATGACTTTTTGATTGTCCCAAGGCAATATCCAGAGGTTGTCTAGCATATTTTTGGGCAAAGCCCCCTTTGCTATTTAATGTAACATAGTCACAGGAGCAGGCAGGGGAAGGGGTAGAAGGAGAGGTAGAGAGACTCTTAAGCAGGCTCCATGCTCAGTACAGAGGCACAGGCGGGGCTGGATCTCACAACCCTGAGATCATGACCTGAGCTGAAATCAAGAGTTGGATGCTTAACTGACAGAGCCACCCAGGGACCTCAAGAGTTTATTTTTTTTAATTCCAGGTACAGCTCTAGTAATACACTCCTCCCACACACACATATTATGTATATATGCATTTGTAACCAAATAGTGTTACAGTAACTGTTATTCATTAGGGTAATACATGTATTTTGGTTATACCATCTTGGGCCTCTGATCCATTATAATTTGTTTTTGACACAGCAGAAATGACTTCCTGTCTAGCCATTTGTACTTCTAATCTAACTTAAATGGTATATTTCTCATTTCCTCTGGCGTTTGTGTGTGGATTTGCATTATCTGATTTTAAAATATTTTTATAAATTTCATAAGGTACCTGTGATTTATTTAAGTACATTTTAGGCTTTTCAGTTTAAAATGACATTTTAACATGGCTCAATTTTCTTTTTGTTTTATCTGGTACTGCGCTCTGTAGAATAAATTCTCATTGATAAACTCACACTTCTATGTTTTGTTTCATATCTGTTTTGATTTATGTAATCTTCTTTTGTTACTTTCCAAAAGTCTTATTAGATAACACAAAAATATTGTCAAATGTTCTGAAGCTTCCCATTGGTCTCTTCAAATCAGTCTTATTTTGTATATATCTGACAGGATTTTTTTTTTTCTTTTGTATTTTTGTGCTTAAGCATTGGCTATTCTAGGAACTTTGTGAATATTTTTTGAAGTTGTGTTTATTGTTGATGAAATACATTTTTAACACTCAATTACCTTTCCAGCATCTAATACATTTTCAATCTTTAATGTTATTTTACAGTTGTAAGTTGTTGTTTAGTAGTGGATGTTCACTGCAGTGCTTTAGGGAGAGTTGTGGCAGTTTTTAAGGAGCACAGTAAAGTTGTATATCATCGATTTTTTTAAATTATTTTTTAGAAACGTATGTTAATGCTACAACTTTAAGAACAGCTTCTTAGTTTCATATGCACTGAGTTGAGAAACTATTTGTCATTTTTTACCATTGTAAACACTTTTACATCTTTTAATATTCACCCCCTCAAGAATAATATATTTTTTAAGATTTTATTTATTTATTTGTCAGAGAGAGAGAGAGCCTGCGCACACAAGCAGAGGGAGCAATAGGGAGCAGGCAGAGGGAGAAGCAGGCCCACCGAGCAAGGAACCAGATATGGGGCTCAATCCCAGGTCCCTGGGATCATGACTCGAGCCAAAGGCAGACACCCAACTGACGGAACCACCCAGGTATCCCATCCCAAGAGTGATAATATCTGATATATTTCATTATCTCTATGATGTGATTTTGAGAAAAAAAGAAAGTATAATAAGGCTCTTTCAATAGGCAGGTATCAAGGTAACCTGTAGTGATAAGAATAAATAATGGCGGGGCGCCTGGGTGGCTCAGTGGGTTAAGCCGCTGCCTTCGGCTCAGGTCATGATCTCAGGGTCCTGGGATCGAGTCCCACATCGGGCTCTCTGCTCAGCAAGAAGCCTGCTTCCCTCTCTCTCTCTCTCTCTCTGCCTTTCTCTCCGTCTACTTGTGATCTCTCTCTGTCAAATAAATAAATAAAATCTTAAAAAAAAAAAAGAATAAATAATGGCAATGTAGAAAATAATAGTGATTTTTATTCATGTTTACAGCTCAGAAAACTGAAATTCACAGAGGTTGCATAACTTGGGCAATCAATTATTAAGTAGTCTAGCAATTTGAATACAGCTCTTGCTATACTTGAAGTTCTAACTCTTTAATTACCAGTGATACTTTTATGCTAGACTAGCAGTTGGTTTTGAGATGAAAACTGAAATAGGTTACATATTTTATGTATTGTATTGAGATAGGTTGTCCTAATTGATTGATTATAAATACATATAGTTTGGGCGCCTGGGTGGCTCAGTTGGTTGGGCAGCTGCCTTCAGCTCAGGTCATAATCCTGGAGTCCTGGGATTGAGTCCCGCATCGGCCACCCTGCTCAGCAAGGGGTCTGCTTCTCCCTCTGACCCTCTCCCCTCTCAAGCTCTCTCCCTTTCTCACTCTCTCTCTCAAGTAAGTAAATAAATTCTTAAAAAATAAAAATAAAAATACATACAGTTTTCCACACCTCAAATAATTTGCTTATATACTTAAGTTTCCTCTAATTTCCAGTATTATTACAGAGATTAATGTTTCAGTGTCAGTCTTTGCCATATTGACAGCAACATATAAAATCTTACAATTTTATACAAATAGTCACTTCATACAATTAAGCGTTTAAAAGTCAGTTGACACCATTTCAAATATTTTATTGGCTTATTTTTATTTATGCCCAGCCTGGCCATTTGTGTTTGCATTAGTCAACTCCATGTTATACAGCTGTCTTGTCCTAAAACAAGTCTTCTCTTTAGTTCAGTCATTTCCCTTCCTTTTGTTTATTCATGTTGTTGTCTATTTTCCATGCTACAATAGTGTCTGTTCTCTATCAAGCTGAGTGTCTCCCTTGCTAGCTAAGGAAATTAATCTTTTGAACTCACCCTATTGGGAGATGTTCTGCCTTTATTTTAAAATTCTTTATTAATTACTTATAAATATTTATACTACATAGTGTGTACTTTTAAATAGTTTTCCCTGAGAAAATTTTCTACTTTGTTTTTAAGTTGTGTATATACATATTTTTTACTTGTTACTTGGTAAATTTTCATATATATAATTAACTTACCAAAAGTCTAAGTTAATATTTTTATTCTTCACTCATTGGACACATTAATTCTGTACTCCAGTTTGTATGTTGTCATTGTTACATATTTGAGTTAAAGGGTTTTTTAAAAAAGTTTTGAGTTACAGCTTAAAAAAAGAAAACACCACAAATTATTTCTTGCATCTCAGACCTTCTACCTGGCATCGGATACCTTCTGTTTCAAGTATATTTAGCGCTTTTCTTGAGTGTGTGAGGATTTCTTGATGTTGATCTAAACTTTTGTTTGCCTAAAAGTGTTCTTGTTTCAACTTCATTCTTAAAATTCTAAGTTGATGGTTACATTTTGCCAGCTCATTGAAGATCTCATTCTCCTATCTTCTGGCTTCCATTTTTGTTCCCTCTAGCCATCTGTTTGCATAATTCTCAATCTCTTCTCTGTATGTGTTTTGTTCTATGGTTTCATTGTGACGAATCTAGGTACGAATTTCTGTTTTCCTTGCTCAGGGGTCATCTGTTATCTTGAATCTGTCAATTTGTATTTCATTTCTAGCAAAACATTTTTAGTTGTTATTCCTTATATATTGCTGTTGCCCCTTTCTTTCTTTGCCTTCAGGCAACTTTGAGTAGATACATTTTTGATCACTTTATTTTATCCTTTATATCTTGTCATCTCCATATTATCTTTGTTTCTCTAAGCAACATTCTGGCTAACTTTTTCAAATCTCTTTTAAAACCTGTTTCTCTTCTCTTTTCTGTCTAAGCTACTGTGTTAAGTTCTTCCATTGAAATTTTAAATGTCAGCCATGTTTTTATTTAGCCAGAAAGTTATAGTTGGGTCTCCAGGTCTGTTTGGTCATTCTTTATTGTTTTCTGTCCTCTGTTCATGTTTTCATCTTTCTGTTTTCTTTAATTAGGCATATTAAATATAATTATATGAGGCCTTTTAAGTCCGTTCCTGCTGTCGTTTTGCTGATTCTCACTTTTGGTGCTTTATTGCTATGTAGTTATGATTTTTTTTTTCTGTGAATTGTGTATTTGCAGTTTTATCTTTGGGAATTCTCTGAGGTTTGTGGTAAAAGTAGGTTTTTCCGACATAGATTTAGGTTTTTTCCCAAAGTGCTGTCATATAGTGCTCTCTGTATTCTAGATTATCATTTTGCACCACCTGGGTAGTATAAACTTTAACTGAAAATATACATGAAGGCAGTTTCATGGTAGTAGATTCTTAGGATGATTTGTGTAGTCACGTAAGTTTTTTATTTTCCTACCATAGCATCTTTATAATACAAATGTAGGAAAGGGATTTAAGAAACAAAGGTTGCTCAGTTGACTCTATTTCATGTGTGTGTGTGTGTGTGCACATGCACCAAAGCACATAAACATGTGCTCTACAAGGGAATACCCTTGATGAGACAGCAAAAATACTGGAGATGGTGGTGGAAGAGAAGATTAGACATTAGCTTTAAGCTCTCATACTTTGATTATCTTCATAAAAATCCAAAGAAATCTTAAAAAAAAAATAAAAAAACTCCTAGAACTATTAAATGAGTTTAAAGTATTATGGGATAAAAGATCAGCATACCAAAAAAAAAAAAAAAATCAATGTACAAATATCTATCACAATGAAGAACTGGAAACTGAAATTTTAAAAACTGCCATTTACAACATATCCCCCACAAATGAAACAATTTGATATTAAATACATACAAAACTGAAGGCTAAAAGCTACAAAGTATTGACAAAAGAAATTAGAGAAAAACTAAGTACATGGACAGACCAGCTGTGTTCAGGGAGTGGAAGATTCAGCAAAGTGAAGATATTAATTATCCTAGAATTGAAGATCCCTATCAAAGTCCCAGCAAGGGGCACCTGGGTGGCTCATGGGTTAAAGCCTCTGCCTTCGGCTGGGGTCATGATCCCAGGGTCCTGGGATTGAGCCGCACATTGGGCTCTCTGCTCAGCAAGGAGCCTGCTTCCCCTCCTCTCTCTCTCTGCCTGTCTCTCTGCTTGTGATCTCTGTCTGTCAAATAAATAAATAAAATCTAAAAATTAAAAAAAAAAAGTCCCAGCAAGATTCTTTGAAGATATAATCAAAGCAATTCAATTCTAAAATTTATATGGAAAGATAAGGAAGTTGGAATATTTAAAATAGTTTTTTAAAAGAAATAAAAAGTTGAAAGACTCCCACTATGCAGTTTAGCTGGAGTAATCCAAGGTAGTACTGGCAAAAGAATAAACCTTCTGATTCGTGGAATAGAATATAGACTCCAGAACTGAGCGACACAAGTTTGGCTATTGATTTTTGACAAAGGTGTAATAGTGACCTTGGTTAGGGAAAAGGTTCTTTGATAGGACATTGAAATCATGATCCATAAAAGAAAAGTAATGATTAATTAGGCTTTATCAGCATAAAAGTTATGTCCGTGCAAGACACTGTAAGAGAATGAAAAAAAAGAAAAAAAGACTGGGAATAAACATTTGGAAATCACATATCCAACAAAGGAGGTAAACTCAGTATATAAAACAGCTTCAAAATAAGAAAACACCCTCATTTTAAAAAGGAAAAATATTAGAACTAACATGTAGGAGAGGAAAAATTTCTTCTATCCTTTTGAATTCTCAGCTGGGACCCCTGTAGCAAAGGCTAGATTTATAGCAGAGAAGCATATAAATTTATTTAATATAAGTTTTAAGTAATGCAGGAAGCTTTATTAAAAATGAAGACCTGGGATGCCTGGGTGGCTCAGTGAGTTAAGCATCTGCTTTCAGCCCAGAGTCCTGGCATCAAACCCGCATCAGGCTCCCTGTGCAGTGGGGAACCTGCTTCTCCTTCTCCTGCTCCCCCTGCTTGTGCTCTTTCTGTTAAATAAATAAAATCTTAAAGAAAGAAAGGCAGACCTGAAGAAATGGTTAAGCCTGAGCATTTATGCTATGTTTGATGAAGAGTGAAAGTCATGGAACACTGTGGTAGGACAAGCGTGAACAAAGTGTAGTAAAATGTAGGAAATTTATAGCAAAGCTTGTTTTTTCAAATTCCACTGTCCCTTCATCTTTGGAGGTAAAGATGTTCTTTTCCTCTGGGTATAGGAAAGGCACCTCTCATATAAAAATGTTATAGTCTGCTTCAAGGAAAGGTTCAGAAAGTCTTTTCTGCACATTCCGTATTTCAGATTCCTTCAGCTTGAAATACGCAGTATGTCAAGGTGCCATCCAGCCATATTTGGGGGTTAGTGTGTCCTGAACCCTAACACACAAATGGCAAATGTCGCCAAAGATAGCATACAAATGGCAAGTAAACACATGAAAAGATGCTCAACAGTTTTACTCATTAGGAAATGCAAATTAAAGCCACAATGAAATACCATTTCATATGTATGATGGGTAGAATCTTTAAAAATACAATAGTGTTACTCTGGTTTCTCTTCAGATCGTATAAATCTTTCGCCTTTTACTAAAAATACAATGGTGTTGTCAGTGATACAGAAGAACTGGAATTCTATTATTTCTGGTGCTATGCAAATGGTATAGCCACGTTAGAAAAAATTTGACAGTTTCTTATAAACGTAAATTTATTGTGTGACTCAGTAGTCCCAGCTCTAGGCATTTATGAGAAGTGAAATGAGAGACATGAAAACTTATCACACAAAATCCTGAATGTAAATGAATTTTAGCTGCCCTACACATCGCCAAAAATCAGAAACAACCCAAATATCTCAGTGAGTGAATGAACATACAAACTGGTAAATCCATTTGATGTAATACTACTCTGCAGCAAAAAGGATCAAACCATTGTTATATACAACAACATGGATAAGTCTCAAATGCAGAGTTAATCATATTTTCATGTTCCAAAGTTCAAGGACCTGGAGTTTTGCATAACAAATAACATTAACGTACTGAATAAAGTTTTTCCCTGTCCTAGGTAAATTGTTAGTTTAGATAAATCTTCAGATAAGTATGGAATTACTCAATCCTTTCACTGTAGCAAAGGCCAAAAAAAAAAAAAAAAAAAAGCAAATGACTCTAATTAGGGATCTCCGGACTTTATATATGAAATGCTTGAATATATAAATATATATGCTCTATGGATATAATTTATAATAATTATATTAGGCAACTTAAGGCATCACATTACTATTACTAGTTCTTAATTTTCATGGACCATATTGAAAATTTACATTTTTAGTAATATCTTGAATATAGGGTTCAAATTAATCTTTAAACATTTTTATGAATTAGGCAACCATATGTGAACAAGGAATTATGGATTTTAAATTTTATTTAGTCGTCTTATGTAGTCAGGCTGCATCCTTTGGTTTGTTTCAGTTGGGAGTCTTAATGTATCCTTTTATTTTGTGGACCCTGTGAGATAAGGATCAGGCATAGTTTCTACTGATAAAGAACCTAGGATCTGTGTAAAGAAATGTTTACTCACCTTTGGTCACAGAAATATTCTCCGATGTTTTCGCCTAAAAGTTTTAAAGCTTTGGCTTTTATGTTTAGAGTTTTTTGTTTTTTAACTTGAGTTAAAATTATATATGCTGTGAGGTAGGGGTTGAAGTAGTTTTTTCCATATAGCTAGCTATTCATTTGTTTCAACACCATTTGTTGACAGGCTTTCCTTTACCCATTGTTGCTATGTCATCTTTGTTAATAATATCTATTCCTAGACTCTCTGTGACTTACTTCTCACTTTTCATGCCAATACAATCTTGATTACTGTGGCTTTATTGTAAATGTCTAATTGTTCATAATTTGTCCAGATTGTTTTGGCTATTCTAGTTCTTGGCATTTTTATACAAATTTCAGAAATAGGGTGTTAGTTTCTATTAAAAAAAAAAACTTTCTGGGATTATCATTAGGAGGCTGTTGAGCCCATAAATTAATCAGCAGAAAATGGACATCTTAATAATAATGTGTCTTCCAGTCTTTGAAAATGTTATATCTCTCCATTTAGTTACTTGTTTAATTTTTCTCTCCAATGTTTTAAAGTTTTCAATGTAGAAGTTTTGTGTACTTTTTGTTAAATACATTCCTAAGTACTTTGTTCTTTGACATTATTTTACATGGAGGTTGTTTAAAATTTCATTTTCCAATTTGCTGCTAGCATTTACCAACATAATTAATATTTGTCCACTGATCTTGTACACTGAGCCATTCCTCAGCTCATTTATCAGTTCACACAGATTTATTGTTGTTCTTGTTGATTCCTTGGTGTTTTCTACTTAAATAATCATGTAATTTGTGAATAGAAACAATTCTTCCTTACCCATCTGTATACCTTTCATTTTTCTCATAATTTATTTTCCTGGCAAGACCTTAGTACAATGTTGAACATAGCAGACATCCTTGCCTTTTTTTGATCTTGAGGAAAGCATTGAGTCTATCATATTGTATATATTAGCTTTAAGCTTTTCATAGATTTACTTATCAAGTTAAGTTTCCATCTAGTTTAGTTTTCTGAATATTTTTATTGGGAATGGATGTTGAAACATGTCCAGTGCTTCTTTTGCATTTATTTGAAAGTATCAGACAGATTTTCTTATTTAGTTAAAATGGTAGGCTTCATTGACTTTTCAAATACTAACCTCTTATTCCTGGGAAATAATTCCTTATCAGATTGTGATGTATTATCTTTTTATATATTGCTGGATTCAATTTACCTAGGCTTTTTATTGCTATTTATAAGATACATTGTTCTACAATTTTCCTTTCTTGTAGTATCCTTTTCAAGTCTTGATATTAGGGTTATAGAGGTCCAATAAAATGGGTAGGGAAAGTTACTTCATCCTATTTCCCCAAAAAGTTTGTGTAAGATTATTCCATTTATTCCATCACTGATAGAATTCACTAGCGAAGCTTTCTAGCCTGAAGTTTCCTTTGTTAAACTTAATAGTAAATTTGTATTTTAAAAATTCATCATTTCAGTTTTTGTCCATTGTGTTTTTCAAGGCATTTCCTTTTTGTCTGTGTTGAATTTTTTGGCATCATGAGTTCATAATAGTCCATTATTCTTTTGTTTCAGTACTTTGAGGATGTTATTCTACTTTTTTCTGACCTACATTGTTTCTGGTAAGTAAATTATGATTAGTATAATTTTTTACATGCATGTAGTAAGTTGTTTTTCTTTCCCTTTTCCAAGTAATTTTAATACAGTGTATCTAGGTGTGATTTTCTTTCCAAGATAGGGTTCACTAAGGTTTTTGAATATTTACATTTATATTTTTCAGCTATATGGGAAAATTTCAGCCATCATTTTTTCAAATATGTTTCCTGAATTTTTATTTCACTTTCCTAACCTGGGACTTCATGTATGTTATACCTCGTAATATTGTCCCAAAGTTCATTCAGTCTGTTTGATTTTAAAATCTTTTTTTTCTTTCTGTTTCTTAGATTAGATGATACATACTCAGCCATCTTGAAACTCACCGACTCATCTTTCTGATACTTTCAATTTGCTTTTCAAAGCTCGGTTAGTGAAACTTTCATTTCACATTCTGAATTTTTTAGTTCTAAAATATCCATTTTGTAATTCTTATAGTTACTCTTTCTCCATGTAGTTTTTCTTAATCTGTTTCTCTATTATAAGCATAATCATAATAGATATTTTAAATCTGTGTTGGATAACTCCAGCATCTGAGTCATTTTAGGGTCAGTCTTCATGGCTTGGCTTTATGGGTCATTGATTGACTTTTGGGGTTACCTTCATATCATGAATGACACTTACAGATAATTTGTATTTTGTTGTCTCCCTTTTTAGGAGTTTTGAATTTTGTTTTGGTTTGTTTTCCCTGGATTCAGATACCAAACTGTCTTTTCCAAGATGGGGCAGTAGCTGAAGTCTCTGCTCAGTTCATTTAGTCCTAGCTGGAGGCTGTGTATGTGTAATTCAAGTGTCAACCCAGAGATTTAAACACAGTTTAATACATAGAATTTGTGTACTTCATTTATCCTTGCTGGAATATTTCTCTTCAGTTTCCCCCAGCCATTATCATCCTTTATTCCCTTTTCTGATGTAACAATAGATAAGACTTTCTCCAAAATGTAGCCATTCTGCTCAGTATTTATTGGAAGCTGCACTTTGGTAAAAAGCCATTAAGAACAAGCAGCTCACACAGTGTTCCCTTTTTCCAGTTGGCAACTCCCTTCCTAGTCTTCCCGTTCCTGGTTAACTTCTGGTACTTTGAGTTAGTTTGGTGTTTTTTATATCTGGAGTTTTTGTGCTAGAGCTTTATACTGTTAACTGTGAGAGGTTTGGTTCAAAATAAATTACAAGAAGTGGGATTCCCTTTATTCTCCTTTTGATTTGTGTAACATGTGTATGGTATTTTCTTTTATATTGGCAATTAGTGTTTTTCCCCTTTTCTATTAGTTTTGAAAAAGGTCCTGTCAATTTTATTAATCCTCAAAAAGTCAACTTTTGGCATTCTAAATTATTTTTCATATCTGTTTTATATTTTCTTCGTTTCTGCTTTTATAATGTATTCTTTCCTTCCACTTACTTTGGACTTAATTTGCTAATCATTTGCTGTCATCTTAAGAAGAAAACTGAGATCATTGTTTTAAGCCTGTCTTCATTTTTAACATAAGCATTTAAAGATGTAAATATCCATTTAAGCTCTGATTCAGATTCATTCCACAAATTGTGAAATACTATATTTGCATTGTCATTCAGTTTAAAAGATTTTTGAATTTTTTAAAATTTCTTTTTTGATGCATGAGCTATTTAAAAGTATATAGCTATTGATTTCTAATTTAATTCCTTTATGCTGAAAGAACATACTCTGTATAATTTTACCCTTTGAAATTTAATAATAGTTGTATTATTGCCCAGTATGTGGTATATCTTGATGAACATTTTGTGTACACTTGAAAAAAATTTTACAATTTTGGGGGTAATATTTTCTAAATTTAAATATTAATTGTATCAAGGTGCGTGATGCTATCATTTGAAATAGTGTTCCTAAGTATATATGCCTTTGTTGTTATATATATATATGGATAATGTGTTTACCCTTTTTTTTTTTTTGAGCTTTAATTTTTATTTTTTCAGCATAACAGTATTCATTATTTTTGCACCACACCCAGTGCTCCATGCAATCTGTGCCCTCCACAATACCCACCACCTGGTGCCCCCAACCTCCCACCCCCCACCCCTTCAAAATTCCCAGATCGTTTTTCAGAGTCCATAGTCTATCATGGTTCACCTCCCCTTCCAATTTCCCTCAACTCCCCTCTCCTCTCCATCTCCCCTTGTCCTCCATGCTATTTGTTATGCTCCACAAATAAGTGAAACCATATGATAATTGACTCTCTCTGCTTGACTTATTTCACTCAGCATAATCTCTTCCAGTCCCGTCCATGTTGCTACAAAACTTGGGTATTCATCCTTTCTTTCTTTTTTTTTTTTTTTTTTTTACAGCTTTATAAACATATATTTTTATCCCCAGGGGTACAGGTCTGCGAATCGCCAGGTTTACACACTTCACAACACTCACCATAGCACATACCCTCCCCAATATCCATAACCCCACCCCCTCTCCCAACCCCCTCCCCCCATCAACCCTCAGTTTGTTTTGTGAGATTAAGAGTCACTTATGGTTTGTCTCCCTCCCAATCCCATCTTGTTTCATTTACTCTTCTCCTACCCCCTCAACCCCCCATGTTGCATCTCCTCTCCCTCATATCAGGGAGATCATATGATAGTTGTCTTTCTCCGATTGACTTATTTCGCTAAGCATGATACCCTCTAGTTCCATCCACGTCGTCGCAAATGGCAAGATTTCATTTCTTTTGATGGCTGCATAGTATTCCATTGTGTATATATACCACATCTTCTTTATCCATTCGTCTGTAGATGGACATCTAGGTTCTTTCCATAGTTTGGCTATTGTAGACATTGCTGCTATAAACTTTCGGGTGCACGTGCCCCTTCGGATCACTATGTTTGTATCTTTAGGGTAAATACCCAGCAGTGCAATTGCAGGGTCATAGGGTAGTTCTATTTTCAACATTTTGAGGAACCTCCATGCTGTTTTCCAGAGGGGTTGCACCAGCTTGCATTCCCACCAACAGTGTAGGAGGGTTCCCCTTTCTCCGCATCCTCGCCAGCATCTGTCATTTCCTGACTTGTTAATTTTAGCCATTCTGACTGGTGTGAGGTGATATCTCATGGTGGTTTTGATTTGTATTTCCCTGATGCCGAGTGATATGGAGCACTTTTTCATGTGTCTGTTGGCCATCTAGATGTCTTCTTTGCAGAAATGTCTGTTCATGTCCTCTGCCCATTTCTTGATTGGATTCTTTGTTCTTTGGGTGTTGAGTTTGCTAAGTTCTTTATAGATTTTGGACACTAGCCCTTTATCTGATATGTCATTTGCAAATATCTTCTCCCATTCTGTCAGTTGTCTTTTGGTTTTGTTCACTGTTTCCTTTGCTGTGCAAAAGCTTTTGATCTTGATAAAATCCCAAAAGTTCATTTTTGCCCTTGCTTCCCTTGCCTTTGGTGATGTTCCTAGGAAGATGTTGCTGCGGCTGACGTCGAAGAGGTTGCTGCCTGTGTTCTCCTCGAGGATTTTGATGGATTCCTTTCTCACATTGAGATCCTTCATCCATTTTGAGTCTATTTTCGTGTGTGGTGTAAGGAAATGATCCAATTTCATTTTTCTGCATGTGGCTGTCCAATTTTCCCAACACCATTTATTGAAGAGGCTGTCTTTGTTCCATTGGACATTCTTTCCTGCTTTGTCGAAGATGAGTTGACCATAGAGTTGAGGGTCCATTTCTGGGCTCTCTATTCTGTTCCATTGATCTATGTGTCTGTTTTTGTGCCAGTACCATGCTGTCTTGATGATGACAGCTTTGTAATAGAGCTTGAAGTCCGGAATTGTGATGCCACCAACTTTGGCTTTCTTTTTCAATATTCCTTTGGCTATTCGAGGTCTTTTCTGGTTCCATATAAATTTTAGGATGATTTGTTCCATTTCTTTGAAAAAAATGGATGGTACTTTGATAGGAATTGCATTAAATGTGTAGATTGCTTTAGGTAGCATAGACATTTTCACAATATTTATTCTTCCAATCCAGGAGCATGGAACATTTTTCCATTTCTTTGTGTCTTCCTCAATTTCTTTCATGAGTACTTTATAGTTTTCTGAGTATAGATTCTTAGTCTCTTTGGTTAGGTTTATTCCTAGGTATCTTATAGTTTTGGGTGCAATTGTAAATGGGATGGACTCCTTAATTTCTCTTTCTTCTGTCTTGTTGTTGGTGTAGAGAAATGCAACTGATTTCTGTGCATTGATTTTATATCCTGACACGTTACTGAATTACTGTACAAGTTCTAGCAGTTTTGGAGTGGAGTCTTTTGGGTTTTCCACATAGAGTATCATATCATCTGCGAAGAGTGATAGTTTGACTTCTTCTTTGCCGATTTGGATGCCTTTAATTTCCTTTTGTTGTCTGATTGCTGAGGCTAGGACTTCTAGTACTATGTTGAATAGCAGTGGTGATAACGGACATCCCTGCCGTGTTCCTGACCTTAGCGGAAAAGCTTTCAGTTTTTCTCCATTGAGAATGATATTTGCGGTGGGTTTTTCATAGATGGCTTTGATAATATTGAGGTATGTGCCGTCTATCCCTACACTTTGAAGAGTTTTGATCAGGAAGGGATGCTGTACTTTGTCAAATGCTTTTTCAGCATCTATGGAGAGTATCATATGGTTCTTGTTCTTTCTTTTATTAATGTGTTGTATCACATTGATTGATTTGCGGATGTTGAACCAGCCTTGCAGCCCTGGAATAAATCCCACTTGGTCGTGGTGAATAATCCTTTTAATGTACTGTTGAATCCTATTGGCTAGTATTTTGGCGAGAATTTTTGCATCTGTGTTCATCAAGGATATTGGTCTGTAGTTCTCTTTTTTGTTGGGATCCTTGTCTGGTTTTGGGATCAAGGTGATGCTGGCCTCATAAAATGAGTTTGGAAGTTTTCCTTCTATTTCTATTTTTTGGAACAGTTTCAGGAGAATAGGAATTAGTTCTTCTTTAAATGTTTGGTAGAATTCCCCCGGGAAGCCGTCTGGCCCTGGGCTTTTGTTTGTTTGGAGATTTTTGATGACTGTTTCAATCTCCTTACTGGTTATGGGTCTGTTCAGGCTTTCTATTTCTTCCTGGTTCAGTTGTGGTAGTTTATATGTCTCTAGGAATGCATCCATTTCTTCCAGATTGTCAAATTTGTTGGCGTAGAGTTGCTCATAGTATGTTCTTATAATTGTCTGTATTTCTTTGGTGTTCGTTGTGATCTCTCCTCTTTCATTCATGATTTTATTTATTTGTGTCCTTTCTCTTTTCTTTTTGATAAGTCTGGCCAGGGGTTTATCAATCTTATTAATTCTTTCAAAGAACCAGCTCCTAGTTTCGTTGATTTGTTCTATTGTTTTTTTGGTTTCTATTTCATTGATTTCTGCTCTGATCTTTATGATTTCTCTTCTCCTGCTGGGTTTAGGGTTTCTTTCTTGTTCTTTCTCCAGCTCCTTTAGGTGTAGGGTTAGGTTGTGTACCTGAGACCTTTCTTGTTTCTTGAGAAAGGCTTGTACCGCTATATATTTTCCTCTCAGGACTGCCTTTGTTGTGTCCCACAAATTCTGAACCGTTGTGTTTTCATTATCATTTGTTTCCATAAATTTTTTCAATTCTTCTTTAATTTCCTGGTTGACCCATTCATTCTTTAGAAGGATGCTGTTTAGTCTCCATGTATTTGGGTTCTTTCCAAATTTCCTCTTGCGATTGAGTTCTAGCTTTAGAGCATTGTGGTCTGAAAATATGCAGGGAATGATCCCAATCTTTTGATACCGGTTGAGACTTGATTTAGGACCAAGAATGTGATCTATTCTGGAGAACGTTCCATGTGCACTAGAGAAGAATGTGTATTCTGTTGCTTTGGGATGAAATGTTCTGAATATATCTGTGATGTCCATCTGGTCCAGTGTGTCATTTAAGGCCTTGATTTCCTTGTTGATCTTTTGCTTGGATGATCTGTCCATTTCAGTGAGGGGAGTGTTAAAATCCCCTACTATTATTGTATTCTTGTCGATGTGTTTCTTTGATTTTGTTATTAATTGGTTTATATAGTTGGCTGCTCCCACGTTAGGGGCATAGATATTTAAAATTGTTAGATCTTCTTGTTGGACAGTTCCTTTGAGTATGATATAGTGTCCTTCCTCATCTCTTATTATAGTCTTTGGCTTAAAATCTAATTGATCTGATATAAGGATTGCCACTCCTGCTTTCTTCTGATGTCCATTAGCATGGTAAATTCTTTTCCACCCCCTCACTTTAAACCTGGAGGTGTCTTCGGGTTTAAGATGAGTTTTTTGTAGGCAACATATAGATGGGTTTTGTTTTTTTATCCATTCTGATACCCTGTGTCTTTTGATTGGGGCATTTAGCCCATTAACATTCAGGGTAAGTATTGAGAGATATGAATTTAGTGCCATTGTATTGCCTGTAAGGTGACTGTTATTGTATATTGTCTCTGTTTCTTTCTGATCTACTACTTTTAGGGTCTCTCTTTGCTTAGAGGACCCCTTTCAATATTTCCTGTAGAGCTGGTTTGGTATTTGCAAATTCTTTCAGTTTTTGTTTGTCCTGGAAGCTTTTAATCTCTCCTTCTATTTTCAATGATAGCCTAGCTGGATATAGTATTCTTGGCTGCATGTTTTTCTCATTTAGTACTCTGAATATATCATGCCAGCTCTTTCTGGCCTGCCAGGTCTCTGTAGATAAGTCTGCTGCCAATCTAATATTTTTACCATCGTACGTTACAGACTTCTTTTCCCGGGCTGCTTTCAGAATCTTTTCTTTGTCACTAAGACTTGTCAATTTTACTATTAGGTGACGGGGTGTGGACCTATTCTTATTGATTTTGAGGGGGGTTCTCTGAACCTCCTGGATTTTGATGCTTGTTCCCTTTGCCATATTGGGGAAATTCTCTCCAATAATTCTCTCCAATATACCTTCTGCTCCCCTCTCTGTTTCCTCTTCTTCTGGAATCCCAATTATTCTAATGTTGTTTCGTCTTATGGTGTCACTTATCTCTCGAATTCTCCCCTCGTGGTCCAGTAGCTGTTTGTCCCTCTTTTGCTCAGCTTCTTTATTCTCTGTCATTTGGTCTTCTATATCGCTAATTCTTTCTTCTGTCTCATTTATCCTAGCAGTGAGAGCCTCCATTTTTGATTGCACCTCATTAATAGCTTTTTTGATTTCAACTTGGTTAGATTTTAGTTCTTTTATTTCTCCAGAAAGGGCTTTTATATCTCCTGAGAGGGTTGCTTTAATATCTTCCATGCCTTTTTCAAGCCCGGCTAGAACCTTGAGAATCATCATTCTGAACTCTATATCTGACATATTACCAATGTCTGTATTGATTAGGTCCCTAGCCTTTGGTACTGCCTCTTGTTCTTTTTTTTGTTGTGAATTTTTCCGCCTTGTCATTTTGTCCAGATAAGAGTTTATGAAGGAGCAATTAAAATACTAAAAGGGTGGCAACAACCCCAGGAAAATATGCTTTAGCCAAATCAGAAGAGATCCCGAATTGTGAGGGGGGAGAAAGGGGATAAAAAGGGGTTCAGAAAGAAAGAAAAAAAAAAAAGAAACTATTAAAAAAAAGAAAGCCAATAAAGAAAAAATATAAAAAGAGGAAAAGAATATATATATTAGATAAACTATTTAAAAAACGTTAAAAAATGAAAACGGTAAAAGTTAAAAAAAATTCAGCAGAAGAAGAGAAAAAGAAAAAAAAATTGAAAAAGAAAAAAAAATTAAATTAACTGCAAGGCTAAAAAATCATGGGGAGAAAGCCATGAGTTCCGTGCTTTGCTTTCTTCTCCTCTGGAATTCTGCCACTCTCCTTGGTAGGTGAACTTGGTCCTGGCTGGGTTTCCCGTTGATCTTCTGGGGGAGGGGCCTGTTGTAGTGATTCTCAAGCGTCTTTGCCCCAGGCGGAGTTGCACCGCCCTTACCCGGGGCCGCGCTGAGTAATCCACTCGGGTTCGCTTTCGGGAGCTTTTGTTCCCTGAGCGCTTTCCGTAGAGTTCCGGAGGACGGGGAATAAAGATGGCGGCCTCCCGGTCTCCGGCCCGGAGGAGCCGAGAGCCCGGGGCCCCACTCCTCAGTGCGCCCTCAGAGAACAGCGCCCAATGACTCCCGCCACCCTGGCCTCCAGCCACGCTCCGAGCTGACCGAGCCTGCGACCGGTTCAAGGCAACCCCGAGCTGAGAGTCACTCCTCGGCTCTGTCTCTGCAGCCGGCTTCCCCGTTCTAATACCGGTAAGCTCTGCGACACTCAGACACCCCCGATCCTTCTGCGACTCTGCGGGACCTGAGGCCGCGCTGACCCCGCCTGGGCTTCCAGTTAAGCCTCTGGAGTGATGTCCCTCAGCGGAACGGACTTTTAAAAGTCCTGATTTTGCTCCGTTGCTCCATCGCTCGCCGGGAGCCGGCCCCTCCCCCCGCGGTCTATCTTCCCGTCGCTTTGGATTCACTTCTCCCCCAGTCCTACCTTGCAGAAAGTGGTTGATTTTCTGTTTCTGGAATTGCTGTTCTTCTTCTCTTCAATCTCCCGTTGGATTTGTAGGTGTTTGCAATCTTTAGATAAGCTATTTAGCTGATCTCCCGCTACCCGAAGTAGTCTCAGCCTGCTACTTCTCCGCCATCTTGACTCCTCCCCACTGTGTTTACCCTTTTATTGTTATGAAGTTTCCCTCCATATCTGTGATAATACTTCTCTCAAAGTCTATTTTATTTTATATTAATATGGTCACAACAACTCTCCTATGTTTACTCTTTCTGTGATATGTCTCATTCTATTCTTTATACTTACAATCTGTTACTTTTATTTCCAGTGCATCTCTTATATATAGCATATAGTTGGGTATTTTTTTTTTTAATTCAATCTGACACTATCTGTGTTTTAATCATGGGTGCTTTAGTCTTTTATATTTATTTAATTATTGATATGGTTTAATTTAGGTCTTCCATTGTGCGCTTTGTTTACTGTTTGTCATATTTGTCTTTTATCTCTGAGACTCATTTCCTGCCTTATTTTGTGTTACTTGAATATTCAGCATATTATAGTGATTCCTCTACTGGAATTTCAGCTCTACCACTCTACTGTTTGGTGGTTGCTGGTAGGTAAAGTGCATATGTTGGTAGGAATTACCATATGCACTTTAAATTACCAAAGTCTACTTAGAGTTAATATTGTATTCCTTCTTGTTAAAAGAACCTCGTAGAAGTGGAATAGCATTCACCCAGTACTCTGTGTACCTTAATTTGTTTACCTTTTGTAGATTATAAGAAGTTTTGGTCTTTGTTCAGACATGATGAGTTATTTGGAACCAATTTTCATCTTTTGAATCTTGCTTTTAAACTTAGTAGAATGTGTCCATATCAACTTTTATTCTAGTAAGTTAGCCCCATTATTAAGATGTGGCCTCTCTGAGGACCCTTTCAAATACCTTGTGTATTATATAGTGTCTCTACTCTGATAGGAATGCTATTTTCATCCATGTGCAAGCTCTGCCTTCTGTTGGCCAGTGGTTCTTTCACTGACTTCATGGTGTTTTACTCTGTGAGTATGCAGATTGGTACTCAGACAAAGACTGCATCCCTCAGTAGATGTCCAGAACATTCACTCTTTGCAGCACTTTCCCGTGTGGTACTGGCTTTGAAAAGACTGGCATCCGTGGCATATATATATATATATGTCAGTCTATATCTGCGTAACTCAACAAGCCTACCAGGTTCCGCTTGGATTGCTTCTCACTGTGCTGTAGCCTAGCAACTTCCTTGAGCAGTAAGCTGCGTTGATAGTATGGGTTACCTAACTTTTTCTTATCTTTTCTCTGGTAGCATGATGTGTTGTCCTTATTCTACATCTGAACACAGTTGTTTCATATGTTTTGTCCATTTTTCTAATGATGAATGATAGGAGGGCAATTTTTGTCCTAATTCATCCCTTATGGTGGAAGCAGAAGCTTTTGAAAAGACAAGTTTTTATGATCATGATTAAAAGAGGGTTTTTTGGTGGTTCCAGGTGACTAAAATTCTAGGCATAGTTTTACTTTAGGTCATCTGTGTTCTTAAGTTTAACAGATATCCAGCTTACAAGTTTAGTATGACTTAACCTGGTCCATTCTTTTTTTTTTTTTTTTTTTAAGATTTTATTTATTTATTTATTTGACAGATCACAAGTAGGCAGAAAGGCAGGCGGTGGGGGGGGGGGGGGTTGAAGCAGGCTCCCTGTTGAGCAGAGAACCCGATGCGGGGCTCAGTCCCTGGACCCTGGGATCATGACCTGAGCCAAAGGCAGAGGCTTTAACCCACTGAGCCACCCAGGCACCCCAACCTGGTCCATTCTTATCAGTATTAGAATCTTCCAAGATTCGTATAAATTACTGGATTTTGACAAGCACCTACTTAATGGCTGCATTATTATTCTAGGAACCCACTCCTAGTACTCATTTTCCCTTATTCACATTTTTGTCAAAGTACTTGTTACTTCACAAGTGGTTTGAACATTTTTGAAAATATTTTTTTTTACAATGACAACTTATATCATTTAGTCGTAGCATTTTTTTAAGATTACATAGATATCAGCAAAATAGGCATAGCATTTAACACCATGATGAGTTTTTTCTGAGTATTAACACCATTGTCTTTGTTTGCTATGTCTTGAATATTTTAAGAAATAGAATAGTACTGCCTAAGGGCAGTACTTAGAAGTTTTTAAGATTGAACATCACATATAAAAGAAGAAAAGTTTCAAGTTGATAACCTCAGCTTTCACCTTGAGAAAGCAGAAAAAGAAAAAACCAATGAAACTTGATGTTCAGGACGAAGAATATAGTAAAGATCAGGGAGGAAATCAGTGAAACAGAAAACAGAAAAACAATAGAGAGAAATTCACAAAGCCAATATGGTTCTTTGGAAAAGATAATAAAATTGATAAAACTCTAGTCACACTGATGATCAGGCAAAAAAAAGAGGAGACAAATTACCAAGTCAGGAATGAGGTCTTATTTCTACAGATTCTACATATGTTAGAAGAAAAATTAAACAACTTTATGCATTATAAATGTGACAACTTAAATGAAAGGGATAGATTTCTTGAAAAACAGACCACCAGAGCTCACTCTGGAAGAAATAGATACTTGAATAGCCATATATGTATTTTTAAAATTGAATTTGTAGTTAAAAGCTGTTATACAACATCCTACTAAAAGTCCTATTAATGCAGTAAGACAAAAAAAAAAAGGAAATTGAAGGTATTTATCAAGAGAGAAGAAATTAAGCTGTCTTTGTTCACAGCTGACATGACTGTCTCTGTAGAAAATCCTAAAGAATAACCAAAAAACTACTAGAACCTAGTAAGTAGTTCTGTCAAGGTTGCAGGATTACCAGGCTAATATACAAAAGTCAGTTGCTTTCTTGTATACTAGCAATGAGTAATTGATTTGAAATTAAAGACAGTATCATTTACATTCACAGCAAGAGAGGGAGAGAAAAGGTGGGAGAGAAGAGGGGGAGACACAGACCTAGGTATAAGTCTGACAAAATATGTACAAGATCTCTATGAGGAACACTACAAAACTCTGGTGAATGAAATCAAAGAAGACCTAAATAAAAGGAGAAAGAGTCTGTGTTTATGGATATGAAGACTTAATATTTTGAATTTCTCAGTTCTCAATTTGATCTATCGATTCAATGCAGTCCCAGTCAGAACCCCAGCAAGTTACTTTGTGATTATTGGTAAACTGATTCCAAACTAAGGTTTATATGAAAAGGCAAAAGAACCAGAATAGCCAACACAATATTGAAGAAGAACAAAGTAGGAGGAATGATGCTGCTCAACTTCAAGACTTACTATAAAGTTACTGTAATGAAGACAGTGTGGTATTGGCAAAAAGACAAATAGATCAATAAAACTTAATTAGAAAGCCCAGAAACAGGCCCACACAATTATAGTGAACTGACCTTCGAGAAAGGAACAAATATAATTTAATGGAGAAAGGATAGTCTTTTCAACAAATGGTGCTGGAATAACTGGACATCCACATGCAAAGAAATGAATCTAGACACAGACCTTACACCTTTCATAAAAATTAATTGCAGATGGATCATAGGCCTAAATATAAGAGGCAAAACTATAAAACTTCTGCAAGATAGGAGGAATTCTAGGTAACGTTTTGTTTGATAGTAAGTTTTGAGATAGAACACCAAAAGCAATTCAATCCATGAAAGAAAAACTATTAAGTAGGATTTTATTAAAATTGAAAACTTCTCTATGAAAAACACTGTTAAGAGAGTGAAGAGAGAGCCATAGACTAGGAGCAAATCTTTGCAAAATACATTCCCTGGTAAGGGACTTATATCCAAAATATACAAAGAACTCTTAAAACTCAATAATAAGAAAAGTAACAACCCAGTTGTTTTGTTTTGTTTTGTTTTGTTTTTAATTTTATTTTTTATAAACATATATTTTTATCCCCAGGGGTACAGGTCTGTGAATCGCCAGGTTTACACACTTCACAGCACTCACCATAGCACATACCCTCCCCAGTGTCCATAACCCCACCCCCCAACCCCCCTCCCCCCAGTGTTGTTTTTTTTTTTTAAATAACAAAAGATGTGACAGACATCTCACCAAAGAAGAAAATACTGATGACAAGTAAGCATATGAAAAGGCACTCAGTATAAAATGTCACTAGGGAATTGCAGGTTGAAACAACAATGAGATACTACTATATACCTAATAGAATGACTGAAATCAAAACACTGCCAAACCCCCTGTGCGGATGGGGATGCAGAGCAGCAAGAACTCTCATTTTGCTGGTAGGAATGCAAAATGGCATGACCACTTTGGAAGACGGTTTAGCAGTTTCTTACAAAGCTACACCATCCTAAAATATGATTCAACAGTCCTACCCCTTGCTGTTTATCCAAATCAATTGAAAACATATCTACACAAAAGCCTGAACACAACACAAATGTTTATGACATCTTTTTTCGTCATTGCCACGACTTGAGAGCAATGAAGATTCCTTCAATAGGTGTGTGGATGAACAAATTGTCATGCATCGAGACTATGGAATATTATTCAGTGATAAAGGAAATGAACTGTCAGGCCTCAGGAAGACATTGAGGAACTGTAAATAAATATTTCTAAGTGAGAACGCCACTCTGAAAAGGCTGTATGCTGTATGATTCCAAGTATATGAGTTCTGGAACAGATAAAACAATAGAGACAGCAAAAAGATCAGTGGTCGCCAGAGACTTGAGTGAGGGAAGGAGTAGAGGGTAAATAGGGCAGCACAGGGGGTCTTAGGGCAGGGCAGCAGTTCTGTATGATATTGTAGTGGTGAGTACTTGGCAGTACGCATTTGTCAAATTCCATGGAACTGAACAATGCACAGAGTGAACCCTAATGTAAACCATCAGCCTTAGTAATAGTGTATCAAGATTCATTCATTAGTTGTAAAAAATGTACCACACTAATCCATGCTATTAATAATAGGGGAAAGTGTTGGGGGGCAGTGCTATATACAGGAGCTCTCTGTGCTTTTTGATCAAATTTTCCATAAACCTAAAATTGCTCTCAAAAATATAGTCTGTCAATTAAGGGGCAAACAAAAGACTTTCCACAGAAAATGTCAAGCCCAGATGGCTCCACTGGTGAATGATGCCAAGCATTTAAGTAAAAAATACTACTGGTCTCCACTGATGGTCCCCAGTGTCACACTGAGTGGGGGCTCCCCAGAACCACCTCCAGGGATAGTGACTTGCTAGGAGGATCCACAGGACTCTGAAATCATTTTACTGATAGCTATATTTTTTTAAACAGCAAAAAGATACACAACAAAATCAACAAAGGAAAAGGTTCATTAGGCAAAGTATGGAAAAAACAGGTACAAACTTCCAAGAGTCGTCACCCAGTGGTATCCCACAGGGTATACTTAATTCTGCCAACAGTGAATTACACCAGTATATATAAGTATTGTTTAACAGGGAAACTTTCTTGAGCCTAATAATCTAGTGTTTTCACTGGGGATCAGTCACAATGCCTGCATGACCAACTATAGTTACCAAAAGCAGCTATTCACAATAAATCACCTTGTTTGCACAAACTATCTAGACACATAGACAAATTGGTAAGTTTAGTTCAAATGAGCAAAACAGTTTTTCCAGAACATTCTAAGAATTCAGTTCTCAAGAGCCAGCCAAGGGCCAGTTACAAAAGCAGGCCCTTCTAGAAATTTGGGAGATTTAAGCCAATTAACTCTTGGGAGATTAAGTCAATTAGGTCTCTTTTGCACACAGTCCTACACAAACTGTTTCCAAAAACTGAAAAAGAACAGATAACTCATTACCTGCATTATCCTGGTAGGAAAACCTGACAAAGATTATACAAGAAAAATAAATTACAATTCAGTATCCCTTGTTAAGCATAGATGCAGTAATTCTCAACATAATATTTGCAAAGCAAGTCCAACAATATAAAAACCATCATATAATCATGACCAAAATTTTTCTAAAATGCAAGATTTGTTTAACATTTCAAAAAATCAGTGTAATTTCACCATATTAACTAAAACCAAAAACCTATATGATTTTCTCAACAGATAGAGGAAAAAAATAAGAAAGTCTAGTATCTCTCTTATAATTTTCTCTGCCAACTAGAAATAGAATAGAATTTCATCAACCTGTCTTAGGGTATTTACAAAAAATTTATCCTCGTGCTTAAATGGGAAGATTATACTTTTCCACTTAAGATTTGAGGCAAGACTGGAAGTTGGAAGTAGAAGTCCAAATTATTTTAAGCTGATTTATGATTCTTTCCTTTCACACATGTATAGAACTTTGGTAATAGTTCAGTGCAACAAATACTTTTTTGTGTGTGTGGGGGGAGCCTCTTATTACCGGTATTTTTTTTTCTTTTGTCACTTATCTTATTTAATTTCAAAACTATAAAATGGCCATTGTAAAAATTCTTAGGTTGTTTAGTTTGATTTAAGAGGAAAGGTAGTACGTGGTTAAAATAGTGATAGGTGATTTTAGTGTTTTGAGTAAAAGTGAACCCTATGTAACATCTATTGTATTCAGTTTCAAAATGCTTAAAACCTTTTTTTTCCTTGTAGGTGTTGGTCCCCTGAAGAGGCAGGGACTCAGGACAAGGCTCAGGTAGTTTCTTGGATAAGTTAAATAAGCTTTTTCATTTTGACTTGTATATAGGTCTTTCAGAATATGAAAAGTGAAAAGTCACAGTTGTATGAATGTTATTGGCAGAAGTTGAAGAATAATATTAATTGATGATATCTCTCTTGTTTATTTTATAGACACATATTTTCAAACATTTTTGGGTTCCAGTTATAGACCAGGCATTGTCTTACACACCGTATGGGGGAAACAAACCAGGTATTTGTAATGAAGAATGCTAAGTCTATGATAGAGATACTTTCAGAGTATCATTTACTTTCAGAGTAAGATTTCAGAGCACAGAGGAGAGGTTAACTGGTGATCAAGGAGGACTCCCCTGAGGAAGTTTCTTTAGCTCTGAATCTTAAACCACAAAGAAATTAATCAAGTATAGAAGGCAAATGAGGGAATGCCAGACAGAAGGAAAAGCATTTGAAAAAACATGAAGATATACATAAATATGGCATTGTTCAGAGAACCATTTAGATAGATACTTCTAGGGTAGTACCACTCACAGAGTTTTGTGGTTGTCTGTTCTAATAAGTAATAAATTCCTTATAACAAAATTCTGACTTACTCTCTGTGAATCATTGGCTTGCACAACATTTAATATACAACAGGTACTCAGTAAATATTTCTTAAAAGAATGACCACAGGATAATAAAAGATACCGTGTGTGTGTGTGTGTGTGTGTGTGTGTGTGTGTGTGTGTGTAAGCTCTTGTGGGAGTTGATGGGGGCAAAGACTTTAAACAGTGATTAAGTTGAGACTTAAAAGATGAACAGAAAAAAAAAAAAGGAAAAAAAAAAAGATGAACAGAAAATTACAATGCCAGTGAGTAAGGGGTTAAAAAAAAAAAAAAAAGGAACATTCTGGGGAGGGGGACATATCCCAAGATATAGAGAGCATAGAGCTGCACTGTTTAATATGGTAACAACTAGATACACCTGAAAATTTAAATCTAAATTAACTAGAATTGAATTAAAAAAAAAATTTTAGTACCCTAGTCACACTGCCATATTTTAAGTTCCCAATTACCCACCTATGACTGGTACTATATAGAATGGACATAGAACATTTACATCATCACAGAAGGTTCTGTTGGACAACACTGTCATAATGTGGTTAGGAAATTTCAGGAATTTGATTTACTGGAAGTGTAGGTTGTAATGGTGTGATGGAAGTTACAAAGGCAAGGTGGAAGGAAATGAGGCAACAAGAGTAAGCTTAATCCAAATCACAGAGTGTTTTGAATGGCAAAATGGGTTGGACTCACCCTGTGAGGTATCAGCTGGGTGGGGGTGAGGAGCATTTGGTTTTAATTAGTGAAGATAGGCGCTGGTGAATTGATCTAAATGGTGTTTTTGAAGATCAGTAGTCCAGATGAGAAAGATGCTGAAGACTGAACTAAATCAGAGGTAGTAAGGATAGAAAGGAGGCCAACTTGATAGCTATTTAGCGATAGAATAGGTCTGAGGATTTGTTGTGGGAGCTAACAGCATCTGGATGACTCTCATTTCTGGATTGGTCATATAAA
Source organism: Lutra lutra (assembly GCF_902655055.1). Lineage (NCBI taxonomy): Eukaryota > Metazoa > Chordata > Mammalia > Carnivora > Mustelidae > Lutra > Lutra lutra. Next base: position 36,345,600 of record NC_062289.1, on the reverse strand, counting down.
TAGATGGTGTAGGACATAAATGGGGGAAAGCAGGTTTTAAGAAGAGAAAAAGAGGGGTGCCTGGGTGGCTCAGTGGGTTAAAGCCTTTGCCTTTGGCTCAGGTCATGATCTCAGGGTCCTGGGATCGAGCCCCACATCGGGCTCTCTGCTTGGCAAGGAGCCTGCTTCCCTCTCTCTCTCTCTCTGCCTGCTTGTGATCTTTCTCTCTGTGTCAAATAAATAAAATCTTTAGAAAAAAAAAAGAAGAGAAAAAGGTTATGACTGATTTTGGCCACATTATCTTTAAAGATAAGTTCAACTTAAGAATCTGGAGTTGAGAATAAAATTCAGGACCAGATATGTGCTTCTGGAAATCAACAGGGTGTAATTGGCTTGTGAAGCTTGGGAGTTTGGATGAGGTTGCCAAGGAAAAACAGGGAGCATGAAGAAAGAACAACCACAGACAGACCCTAACTCTTATTAAATGTGGAAAAAATAGGGCCTTAGCAGGAAGAGGAGAAGGACTAGCTAGATGAAAAGGAATAGTATTCATAAAGAGTTGTGCCAAAAAAACTGAAGGGAGATAGTACTTCAAGAGTTACTGATCCTGAGAAGTCATGTAAGAAAACCGAAAAGTATATATTGGATTTGTTGAACAGGAAGTCATTGGGCACCTTTAGGAACTGCGGTGTGCTGGACTACCAAGTGAATTCAACCTTCATTTGTGGTGAATTTGTAAAGGGTCCTTGGGCATCCCAGAAGTGATATGGCCTTCAGCCATGTAAGTTACCTTGCTCTATTTGTAAAGTGATAGCACACATAGTGTTTCTTATTATAAAGATCAAGTGAGAGAATAAGAGAAAAGTATTTTTTTAATTTTAAAATTTTTCTTCAAATTTACAGAATTATTTTTACAGATTACTTTTACAGATTACTTTTAGGTGAAATCTAAATTTAAGTTAAGCAAATCAGGGGGAGTATTTAGGTAAAGACAGAAGACACAAAGCTGTGCCTTGGTGTAGAATATTGGGATTCTAGAGGACACAGTGGAATTGTATGAGTACTGGAGGTATGAGCCAAGAAAGGGAGGGTGGGGCTGGCTGAGTGAGGAAAAGATACAGTAATACCGTGTTTTACAGAGCACTGGTTGAATACCTTCTTCCTGGGCAGATCTGGAATGCATTAAATAAGTTTGGAGCCTTTTGTGTACTGCACAGATAGATCACTATTCCTTAGATGTGTTCAAACTAATGAGGTGAGCTGCTCACTCAAGGGGTTCAATTTCATGGGAGCTGATTGGATGAGGAACAGGTTATCTGGGAAAAGAGAAATTTTTTATAGCCTAACCCAGAATAATTGGAAAGTCTTTTAACCTATCTGGTTATCATGCCTTCCATGGCCTTTAGAGATGTAATTTCTAATGGCAGATGGCAGCACCAGACATCTTTGTGTTACTAATAGGGAGAGAGGACACTAATTTCATCCATTTTGTTTTCTTCCTTCCATCCTACTCATTCTCCGCCTCAGAGAGAAGAAGAGAGGGAAGAAGGAAAGGAGATGGGGAGAGTGAGAGAAAGAGACACTTCCGTTGCACATGTGAAGACCAGTTCCTATCCCACATTCCTCCATTCACAGCATACCTTGCGTGAACTTTTCCTCTTTCCTAAGCTTAATTTTACATAGATCCATTGGAAACAATTGTTTACCCAAGTTACATGATTTAAATTTCTTTCTTTTCAGTACAGTCTAGCTTTGTTTGTCGGTAGAGTCTTGTTTGTTGTTTTGTGATAGTGAAATCTCATCAAAAAATGTACTTTACATGACCTTTTTATGCCCACCTCATATGAAACAATAGCTTCAACATAAAGTAGTCAAATTGGGGAAGAGAGACAACTCTTTCTCATAGAAAAATTTCAAATAATAAACATAGTCATCCTTTCAGAAGATGGAGTCTAACTCTCAACCTGCTCCTGAAAGTGGGCTAATGTAGTGACTTAGAGTCACTAAAGGGGAGAGTCTGGAAAGGGGAAAAACAATAACTTCACAGTGGAGAAACCTGGCAAACACCACCTTCACCCAACTGATCAGGGTTCACATCACCAGGGTCTCGTGGCTATCATGTGCCCCTGCCATGATGAGATGACAGTGGCACCTCTATGGTATTCTCTTCAAAAACCCATAACCCCATTCCAGTCCTGAGGAAAACACCAGGCAAGCTTAAATGCAGAAACATTCTACAAAAATACCGGACAGTATTCCTCAAAAATGACTAGTCATGAATAACAAGGAAAGACCGAGAAACTGTCACAGGCCAAAGGAGACTGGCATGTCAGCTTAATGTGCTGCCACCTGGATTGTCCACCACCTGGACAGTAAAGGAAAATTGGTGAAATTTGAACCAGGTCTGGAGTTTAGTTAGTAGCAATACAACAATGTTGGCTTCTTGGGTGTGACAAACGGACGGTGGTGATGTAAAGTATTAACAATAGGGAAAGCCGGGTGAAAGGGATATGGGAACTCTTTGCTGTATCTTTGCAACTTCTCTGTAAATCTAAAGTTATTCTAAAGTAAAAAACTTATTAGGAATAAATTAATTAATCATAACACTGACAAAACTGTTGCCTAGAGACTGCCTGCTGTGAGCAGAGACCATTTAGAAATAGTAATAGCTTTTTCTGTGATGTGATTATGTTCACTGTGCTTTAAAGGAAAGAAGGGAGAGAAGTGGTTCTCAATGGGAGTGCCCTTGTAAGAACAAGGAAGTGTAATTCAGCACAAAATATATTCACATAATACAGTTAAAGTCTGGATTTTTTGATGCTTTGAAGTGTTTATCTAATTTAGAAAGAAGTGTAAAAACTATGCTAACATTGAGGGCCCGTATTGCATGGAGCACTGGGTGTGGTGCAAAAACAATGAATTCTGTTACGCTGAAAAGAAATAAAACAAACAAACAAACAAGCAAACAAACAAAAAAGCTATGCTAACATTCGCTGGCAACCCCAGTAGTCATTGAGGAAGTTTCTGTCCCTCCTTAAATCAGTGTTACTTTCTCTTTTAGGAGCACAGACGGGGTTAGGGTGTGTATGGTGGTGGTGGCGGCGGCACGTTATTTATTATTGTTTGTGGTACCCTAATGGGGTGGAAATGAAGGTCTTGACCAAAAGGTGGGATATAGTGATTAAGAGTATGGATGCTGGTGCCCCACTACTGGGATTTGAACCGTTGTTCCACAGATTCTGTGTGACCCTAAGCAATACACTTAACCTCTTTGTATCTCAGCTTCTTCATCCATAAAGTAAAATGTTAATTGTACTTCCTAGGGTTTTTGTGACACTTAGAACAGTGACTGACATGGAACAAAGTGCTCAGTATGTGTTAGTCATACCTGTTTTTATTATTTGTAATTATCAAGTGACAAATGTGGAATGGTGACTATTGTGATATGCTATTGTTTCAGTACTGTGAGCAGTGTTTTTGTTTTTTTTCTTCTATCTTCAGGATTTTCTCTTTGGCTTTGGTTTTCAGCAGTTTAACTATGGTATGTCTTGGGGGGTGTGTGTGTGTGTCCTGCTTGGAGTTCTTTGAACCTCTTTGGCCTGTGGTTTGTGTATTTCATTAATTTTGCAAAGTTCTTGACCATTCATTTTCTCTCCAGATACTCCTTCTTCCTCCTGTCCTCTCTCTCTAGGATTCTGATTATACATGTTTGATATGATACCACAGATCTGGGATGCTCTGTGCTTTTTATCTTCTTTGTGTTTCATTTTGGATCATTTTTGCTCCCTTATTTTCAAATTGATTGTTTCCTGAGCTGTATCCAGTCTGCTGATAAGGCCATCAAAAGGAATTCTTTATTTTACTTCCTATTTAATAGCTGACATTTTGTGTTGAAGAACAGTAGAGACAGAGGCAAATAGTATTTATACTCTGAAATGGGCATCTGTGTGTCAGGCAGGCGGTTAGTTTGCACTTTGAGTCATTCTAGCCAGTAGTTGAATTGGATGTGGGTTTTACTGTTACTGTAGTTATCTTCACTGTACCAGACTCTAACAGTCTCTAGTGGTGGGCTTCTGCTACCTTCTACTTAGTGTGGGTTCTGGAGTACTGGCAGGTTTTTCTCAGTGTCCCTACTCCAGCAATGTTTTCTGACCTTCTTTCTCGTAAAAGCTTCTAGCTTTTACTTTTCATGACAGAAAGTTCCAAGAAGTGAGCAGCTTTTACCACTTAAGCCCCTGTGAAAGCTCTAGTGAGTGAGTGCATACCCTTCTTATGTCTGGTACTCCCAAGAATGTGTAAACTGTCACACTAGCCCACACACAGCCTTTGATAATTTGTTAACATTTTCAGGTGTTTTCTTCTTCTCTGACTTTTATGATGACCATTGCTTCCTGGTTATGTGTCCTTTGTCTCCTTAGAGAGGCTTGTCACCTTTTGGAATTCAGTTCACCTGATTGTCTTGTGACCTGCACTCTGATGGGCCCAAAACAGTTACATCCTACAGATTGTCTGGCCCTTTCATTAGTGTGGAAGCAACATTCTGTAGAGACTTTCTACAATCTAAGCTGGGTGGACCTCCCTTCTAATCATGATAAATCTTTTACACATAAGCTAAATAGTTCTAAGACAAAAATAATTCACCTATAGAACTGCCTTTTTAAATTTTTGAATCTAATAGTATTAGTTTAAAAATAACTTAGGGCGATTGGGTGGCTCAGTTGGTTAAGTGTCTGCCTTTGGCTCAGGTCATGATCCCAGGTCCTGGGACTGAGTCACTCATTAGGCTCCCGGCTCAGGGGAGTCTGCTTCTCCCTCTACCCCACCCCCCACCTATGCTCACTCTTTCTCTCTCTCTCTTCCAAAAAATAAATAACTAAAAAATAATTTAAAGTAGTAGTAGTTTTAAGAATAATGTAAACTAGTAGTTTTAAAAATAATTTAAAAAATAATAGTAGCAGTGCTGAAATGAGTGGGTAAGAGTATATTCTTTAATAAGCATTTGCATACCACAGAGATATGGTATAAAGTGTGCTGTGTAACGGAGTTAGTTGTGCATCAAGATGATTTGATTCTGTAGTGTTAGAAAAATGGACCTCCTGCCATGCTCTGCATTTACTTATAGACTCTACTTTATAATTAGTGTTCTACTTTTGGATTAAATCAGATCAAAGCAATGGCGACTCATTTTTGCCTTAATTCTTTTTCTATTTTAAATACAGGATGATAATATGCTACTCAAAATGAATCTGAATATCATGGTATAGCTGTAACATTTGCACATAATTCCGTAGCAACTCACAATAATTATGTTAAAGTAGAAAAAGCAATGTCCAGGCATGGGGCCCAACACTTTGCCACAGTTACCAATTTTTGTGACATAATAATGTCTTTATCTTTATGCCATTTAGTGTATTTCTCCACTGGTTGCCTATTTCCCCAAATTAGGGCAATCACTGAGACTGGTGCCATGGACTTCTCTTCCAACATAATTGGAATCAATTTGTTGGTTTAACAAACCCAACATGAATCCAGTGAAAAAGCAAAAGAAGATAAAGCAAATGGGCAAAATCTCTGAACAGTATAGAAGTCTTTGGGTACGGGGCGCCTGGGTGGCTCAGTGAGTTGGGCCGCTGCCTTCAGCTCAGGTCATGATCTCAGGGTCCTGGGATCGAGTCCCGCATCGGGCTCTCTGCTCGGCGGGGAGCCTGCTTCCCTCTCTCTCTCTCTCTCTCTCTGCCTGCCTCTCCGTCTACTTGTGATCTCTCTCTGTCAAATAAATAAATAAAATCTTTAAAAAAAAAAAAAAAGAAGTCTTTGGGTAGGACTTGGATTTACAAAGACAGTTCAAGGCATCCTGACCTTTTTCTTTCCAAGTAGTGAGAGGATTTCTGGTTCTAGTGGCCTCACTCTTGAGGTCACTTTGCCCTATCACATATTGAAGATTTGTTTTTCTCTTTTAGAATTGTGAAATATATTAATTTATTTTCCAGATTTTATTTTAAACCAGAAACAGAGTGAAACAGAGTCAGTAATTTGCTATTTTGTGATGTTTTTGCTGTTCTTTGCTATAGGGAATATGTGCTGCAATGTAAATTTTTAAAAATTACCAAGATAGCTTAGCTATTTTATTTTCTTAGATGTTACTTTTGTTTTAACATCTAACATTTTATTTATGCTTTCATATATTCTCCATAAGAATGTTTTTTGCCCCATAGAATTCCACCTTGCATATTACATTACACAGAAAGTATGATATATAATTTAACAAAATCAGTTATAAAAGATTTAAACCATATGCACTTAAATATAATGGCCTTTTTCTTACTTTCCATCTGTGATCCAACCTCTTATCAGTTTATTTTACATCTTCAAGGGAGCATAAAGGAAAAAATATATAATATGAACAAAAGAAGTAAATTTTTATTGAAAGTAAGCTTGTGATGATGCTCGTATTTTTATGACACAGACCACCTCAGTGACCATGAACATTTGCAATGATCATTCCTTTGATTTGCATTAGAAGTTTGATACTTTGTTTAAGTTTTTCTATAACTGACATTTACTATAATTACCTAAAGCCCTAAAAGAGAGATGAAATTCAGCAGTAGATGGGGGCAAGTCGCTCCATAGCACATTCTAAGGTAAGAAACAGACACAACTGAGGTTCTCCAAATTATGTGCTTTTTGCTTGCAGAATCAGAAGATGAAACCTTGCTATGAGATTGGAACTGGTTTCAAATTCCACTTTTTAATCAGTGTATAAAAATGATGAATGTTGGGCACCTGGGTGGCTCAGTCAGTTAAGCGTCTGACTCTTGATTTCTGCTCAGGTCATGATCTCAGTCGTGATTGGGCTCAGTGATGGGCATGGAGCCTCTTAGAGATTCTTTCTCCCTCTACCTCTGTCCCTCCCCTCTCCCCATCTCTTAAAAAAAAAGGTGAATGTATATTCACACTTGAATTCTCAGCACCTGGTATATATATTTATGTCTGCACTAGGTGTCTTTAATGCTTTTTTTTAATAGATCTTTTTACCTGAAGAAAGACAGCCTTCTAAACTTCAATAGTAGAGCATCAGGAACTCAAGTCAACAATTGAGGGTACAAGAATAAGAAACAAAAAGTGGGATGTCTTTAGTTTGGCCTATTTTGTTTATTTTCTGGAGTGGAGATGAGGTGAAAGGATAAATTCCATCTTTTTTTCCTTTTTTCCAACTTCTGCAAGATTTTCAAATTTCTGTTTCAGTCATATTGGTTTGCTATAGCTTTTGATTAGAGTCCCATCATTACTCTCTGCCACTGATAGTCCTGTTACTGCTCACAAATAAAGGATCGTTTTATTGCCTTGATGATTAATGATATTGAACACCTTTTCATATATCTGTTGGCCATTAGTATGTCTTTTTTGGAAAAAGATAGTCCTTTGCACATTTTTAAAAAATTGGGTTGTTTGTGGTTTGTTTTTTTGTTTTGTTTTGTTTTGCTATTGAGTTGTGTGAGTTTCTTGTATATTTCAGATATTGACCCTTTATGGGACATGTAGTTTGCAAATACTTTTATTTTTTTATTTCTCTTAATGATAATTTCATGTTGGTGTTTAGAAACATGACTGATTTTAATATATTTCCATTTTTATTCTTTAAACTTCACTAAGTTTATTCTAATAGCATTTCAGTGGAATCTTTAGGTTTTTTATATGTATAATATCATGTCATCTGTAAATAGAGAAGTTTTACTTCTTCCTTTCTTTTTTGGATGCCTTTTATTTCTTTTTCTTGCCTAAATGTTCTGGGTAGCACTTACAGTGGAGAATTGTTTCTTTGTAAGAATCACTGAAAGTAATAAGGATGCAGCTTGGGAAAAGGAAAATTATATGTCACTGCAATATAATGAAATAAGTCTGTAATAAATATGAGCTTTTATTTAAAAATTAGCCCAAGTTAGTTTTCAATGAGCTAATCATTCTTACCTCCATCACAGTGATCTTAGAGACCACCTTCTTGCTGAAGGTCAAGTGATTCTCACTCATAGTTCTTCATATCTGTTTTTCAGAAACTTCAGGGAAGGTACAGCCATAGTCTTTCTAGTTCTCAGCTAGACTATAGCAGAGGTTGCAGACTACTGCCTACTAATCCAGGATCCTGCCCATTTTTGTAAATAAAGTTTTATTGAACACAGTCATGCTTATTTGGTTATGTATTATGTATGGCTCTTTTGCACAGAGTTTAGTTGCAGGAGACCATCTGAGGCACAAGACCTAAATAGTGTGTGGCGAACAGGAAAAGTTTGCCAAAATTAGGGTGGAAATCATCCTCCCAAAATGAGATCTCTATCAAACAGGTCTCCCTTTTCTATCTTCATCTCTAATTTTGTGCTTTTATTACCCAACACAGTTGTTTGATTTCCTATTCTTATCTTTAATACTTGTGTTCAGAATTCCAACATTTCACTTCAAGATTTTGTATTTTTACTTCTCTCAGTAAAGCAAAAACAGGGAAGTAAGAAGAAATTTATTTTTGCATTTTTGTTTCTAACGTTTTTAGTGAGTCTGTTTATCTGAGCATACATATTTTCTTCCTTACTGTATTTTCCTTTACTCTCCTGTTTTCTTTTTCCCTTTCCCCATTTACCCAGACCTGAAGTCATTTAATAAAACAACAAATTTGGAGCTCTTTTGATAAGACTTTTCAGTTTATATCTTAAGGAAAAGGGCTCTTTCCCCTGTCATGAAAAGCTGCCCAGATAATGCCATCTTTGCCATCTCAGATAGCATATGGCCCTCTAACACCTGATGGTATCTGGAACCATGTAGTTGGTTAGTGGGGATTTGGGGTTTGGTTTAGTTTGGGTGGGATTGATGTTAGCCTTTATTTCATTGCTTTGGTTGTTATTGTTGTATATGGGGGCTCTTTGTGAGGGGCTGGTGATCCTTTCTAAAGATTCCATAGCATGCACAGGATGGACTTGAAAGAAACAGACTAAGGAGATAGGAAAACTTACAACTAGTAAATAAGTGAATCCTGGAAATTTCATACACAGTGAGTATAGACAACAGTATGGTATTATAATCTCCAGCCTTGTTAGGAGACTAGATCTTAATTATTCCCACCACAAAATAGAAATAATAGTTATGTGGTGTGATAGAGGTGCTATGGCCAGAATGGTGATCATGTTACAGTATATAAATGTATCAAGTTAACATGTTGTACACCTTAAATTGGCACAGGGTAAGATGTCAAATATACTTCAGTAAAAAAATTTGCCAAGTGTTACATGTCAAATATATTTTAATTCTAAAAAGCACACCCACAAAAAAGAGAGTGGAGGGTGTATCCTTCAGCACTTTGCAGCTCCTTGTCCTAATAAAGCAGCCAGGCTAGTCTGTTAAGTATATAGTCTGCATGTGCATGGTAAGAAGTCAGGGAAGATAGCCTGTGAGAATATAGGGGTCATTTTACTAGAGAATTCCTGGGTGCGTGGCATTTAAAATTTTATTACAATATGCATATTCTAATGAGATGTTTATAATGGTTTTCAGTAAAACTCTGTGATAGTCCTGTCATACCAAATCTAATAAAGCTATCATTACTAAGCCTTTTCTTCTGTAGTTTTTAATTCATTATAATCAGGATACTCAGGTGTTTTTATATCCAAGTGAAGAAGAAAACATTAACTCTCCCCAATTTTTTAAAATGTTTATCTAATTAATGAAATATGTCCTGGACATGTCACATAAGCATGAATTGCTAAGCTTTTTATTGCACAAATGTTGGCTGTTTTGCATGTATATGTAAAAAAATATATTTTATATTTTATACATACTTATGTATGAAACTCTGCCTTTTTAGGAATCAATATTTAGTCATACTTAATCAGTTTTATCCCAGATATATTTTACAACCCATTTTATCTGTTCTTATTTATTGTGATCCAAACAGATTGTGTTCTAACAAGGTTAAAAGACTAACAAAATAGTTGCAAATTAAAAAAAAAAACAAAAAACAAATTTTAAAAAACCTCTAGTTAATTCCCTATAAAAAAAGCTATGACTTTGTGGCAGGGGAAAGCTGCTTTTCTTAACTCTGTAGAAGTGCAAAATGGGCAGATATGGAGCCGGGAACTTCATCATAGTACTTTAGATCAGTGGTCCTCAGATTTTAATATGTACACTCATCACCTGGGCAGCTTAATAAAATGTAGACTCTGATCCCTATCTGGAAAGGGACTCAGGATTTTGCATTTATTGCACGGTCCCAGGTGATACTGATGCTACTGTCCATGAACAACACAATTTGACTCTCTGCCTAACAGCAAGTTTTTCTCTATCTACAACAGATGGATAAGTTAAACCCAGTGTAGACGAACTGCTAACGTTGAGGTATACCTCTGATAAGGGTGGTATGCACTTGCTTAAGCTTGCTGTGATTGTGAAATATCAGTTGTAAACAAGAGTGATAACTAAATAAAGGATTAAGAATTCCTAAATGTTTTATCCTGGCTTCCCTTTTATCTAAATGTAGTACTGGTATTTTTCAGAAAAATGGAAAGCCTATAAGAAAACTACATTTATCTCTTGGGCTGTTTGGGTTCCCTTGAATCCTGGTCTCCTTAACAGAGTGCTTATTTTTCTTATACAACTTTTTGGCTGATTCAAGTTTTGACTGACATCTAAATACAAAACAAGGTGTTTTTTTTTTAGTCAGTTGGACTTTTTCTCACCTCAGACTTCTGGAAAGCATTTGGTTATCAAATTAGAGCAGGGCACAAATTATTTGGTATGATTCATAGCTTGAATGGGGTAAGTGGCAATGTGTGTGTGTATAAATTTTCTTCCCTCCTGAATTTTTATAAAGGTCTATAACTGAGGATGAACCCTTTCTAAAAAGAGATTCAGTAATATTTCCATGGAAACAGACACCAAAAAAACATACTTTTTTAACTTAGAAAATTTAAATATTTATTAATAATTACTCTTGCCCTATACACAAATGTAGTAGAGACTTTAAATTTTACTATTTATAATATAGTTATTTTTGCTATAAGGAGCCATAAGGCATTTTTAAAAGTTATCAAACTATGCCCCCAAAACCCCATAGGACTTACAGGAAAAATTAGTTTAAGGGCACAACAACACTTAAAAACATCATCAGTGAAACATTTTTTATAAAAGGGAACCTAATAAAAATGATAGCATTACTTTTATATATATTAAGAAATGAAAATATGAATAAATACTACAATGAGTACAGTACTTTACCTTGAAAACACATTCAAAATGCTTGTGGAAGTAGACACAGAAAGGGTTGTGGTAACTGTGGGTTACTTTAAAATGTGGAAGGGTTGAGGAGATTGCATGGGAAGTTTTAACAGTAGCTGTGGGTGGGTGTGGCTCCTAACACAGGAGGTGGTATCCTTGCTGATAGATGTCTGAGGTGTTAGGCTTACAGACCTCTCTTTGTGATCGCTGGGGGTTGGGTCAGCTGGGTGCTGTTTTCTGCTGCGTCTAGTATTTCTCCTGGGTGATATTTGCAATTTTCTCATATTATTTCCAAATACATCAAAACACTTAAAGTTTTTTATGTTTTCAAAGCAAGTGTTAGAGTAGAACTGACAGTTTGTGAAATTTCCCACTTGGAGAAATGAAACTTTTTATTTTATTGCAATTCAGTCGCACGGGCACCAGGGGGAGTAGTAGGTTCACATTTCGCAAGAGCACTGACCAGTGCTTTTCTTCGTTTTTTAGCTGCACATATGGTAGATTATTATCATTTTATGGTTACAGTTATAAGCAATTTGGTAGAAAACGACAGCTAAATTATGCAGTGTTACTTTTATTTGTTTTAATTTTGTAATCTAAATATATTTTTTAAATGGGAAAACAAAAGGCAAAATAATTTTTAGTAGTAAGTAACTTTTCCTGTGGCTTAGTCTTGTACCACCCAGTGGAGCTTGCATTTCATTGTTAATCAATCTCTTGTGTATGATAGAAATTGGAGCATATAGCTGGGAGTTTATGTCTGTATTCTGGGGAGTGAATATTTTCAGCCACATTATCACGACTCCCGACTCCTTATTAAAAGGGAGATTTCACTGGCATTTGCATTGACAAATGCATAAATTTAAAAATCCTCTGCCATTCCATGGAGACAGAACATTCCCAAATTTTATTCCAGGAAGCATCCCTAGAAATGCTGCCAAAACAAATTTACTTCCTTAAGCCCTATCAGGATTTGGTACAGTGCTATACAGACTGCTGACTGGGTGTAGGCATCATGGCCCATTGGCATCTTTACATAAAACCCTGTTTTGAGTTGAAGGAGCTAATAATGTGCCGGGGGAAAATGTGCAGAATGCCTACCTTGTTTGTTTGGGACTGGTATATTGAAAGAGAGTGTCAGATAATTGGTACCTAACACTTGTATGAAGGGCACCATAATTCAACTTGGAATACATATCTATTATAAGAGAATATATTTGCCTTGAGTAAAGGGACTAAATTTTTTTTTTGCAGTATTTATTTAATTAATTATGTAACTATTTGCATTATTAAACCTTTCTTAGATATTTTTCTTGACTTGTTCAGCATTAATACCTGTTAATGCCTGGATGGTGATCTGCATGTCTTCAAACACAGTCTGTCATTTATATTTGGTCTATATATTTCACAGCCATTACCTGAACTAGGGGAAATATATATCTATATATAGATATTGCTTGATAATCGATAATACTAAATCTAGTAAAGTAATGTAGTGCTTATCTTTATTCTGTTAATGTGAGCATGTCGTGTCAGTGATTTTACTAGTGTGGGAGGTTATTTATCATTTTTCATTGCTTTTAAGTTTTTTAAATTTTTTTAAAAGATTTTATTTATTTACCTGAGAGAGAGTGTGTACAAGTAGAGGGAGGGACAAAGGCAGAGAATCTCAAGCAGACCCCTCTCTGAGCACAGAGCCTAATGCGGAGCTCGATCTCATAACCCTGAAATCACGACAGTCTTGAGATCACAACCTGAGTCGAAACTAAGAGTCAAATGCTTAACCAACTGTGCCACCCAGACACCCCGCTTTTAATTTTTTTTAAACAGTTACACAGTGATACAGATGGAACTAGAAAACAATGTATTTGTTAGAAAATTAAATGTTACTGTAATCTTTTTGATCCCAGTTAGAAAAAAAGAAATTTTATTTTGATGAATAATATAGTCCTTAATTTATTTCGTGCGATTTCTTTTTTATTGTATATGGGTAACCCTAACTTAATTCATTTGTATTATATCATATGTGATTCTGGACTCACTTCCAAGGGTAATCAAGTCAGGAATTAACTGTCAAATGTCATTCTGTGGTAAAGTAAATTTTACATTTCCTTCAAATGAAAGTGGTATGTATTAGCACTTTCTTTATATTAAAGTGACATTATTCAACAATATTTGATGATGCTCTAAAAAGTAGTAGGTTGTTAAAATTTTTGAGCTGTAAACTTTTGTTATTTAAATATAAAAGTCCAACAATATGATTTGAAGATACTAAGAACAATTTGAGAAATTGGAGCCTAACAATTATCTTACTTAACATTTTATGAACCATATAAGTGATGAATACATGCATATACTCTTCTGGATAATAATCATGTTTGTAACATGGGACTGCTATAGAAACTCACAGTACACTGCTTTTCTTGAATATAAGGTCATGGGAAGAGAAAGTGAAAACAGTACATTTTAGGACATTATCTTCGGAAATATCTGTATATAATGGTGGGTAGAAGAACGGGAAAGTCAGTGAAAGAGAGTTATAAAGGAGCGGTCAGTAAGGGGGAAGCAGATTGGGCCAGTAACTCAAAAACCGGGGGAGGAGATCCTTTGAAGAGGGAGAAGGTGCCCAGCGAAGAGGATAAACCCCCAAATCAGGTGGTTATATTTAGCAATTCATAGAGGATATTTGTCATGAATAGAATGTAAAAATGTCACAGGACAGGGAGGCCTGGGTGGCTTTGTTGGTTAAGTGTCTGCCTTCAGCTCAGGTCATTATCCTGGAGTCCTGGGCTGGAGCCCCGAATTGGGCTTACCCTGGCTGAGAAAGGCGGGAGCTTCCCAAAGGGTCTGCTTTCTCCCTCTGCTCCTTACTGCATTTGTGTGATCTCTCTCTCTCGCTCGCTCGCTCTCTCTCAAATAAATAAATAAATAAAATCTTTAAAATTAAAGATTAAATTGGAATTTAAATTGAATTCGAAGGAGGAAGTTGATTCAGTAAGTACAGATTAATCTTTTAGAGATTTAGTAATAATGGGGATGAGAGATAGAGATTGGCAGCTTAAGAAGAAAGTATTATTTGAGGACAGCTTTTCTTAGGATGCACTTAGTTGAAAACTTAGGGGAAGGAACCAAAAGCTGTTGAGATCATGAGAAAGATAAAAATAATTTACAGAACAGTATCCATGTGACATGGAAGAGAGTGAGGTCAGAAACACAGATGGAAAAGTTTGTCTTGAGAAAGCATCCATTAGGGGCACCTGCGTGGCTCAGTGGGTTAAAGCCTCTGCCTTCGACTCAGGTCATGATCCCAGGGTGCTGGGATGGAGCCCCGCATCGGGCTCTCTGCTCAGCAGGGAGCCTGCTTCCCTTCCTCTCTCTGTGCCTGCCTCTCTGCCTACTTGTGATCTCTGTCTGTCAAATAAATAAATAAAATCTTTAAAAAAAATCCATTCATTCACTTCTTCCCTCATTCATTCAACATTTTTCAAATGCTGAGGCCTGAGGGAATGATATATTGAGATGGGAGTTGTGAAGAAATTGGGGACATTCAAAAAGGTCCTGTTGGCTATCTGCCTTTTTAGTGAAATATTTATGAAATACTTGTTTTAGAGAAATACTTTCAGGTTGTACTTAAAAATGAGTAAAAATTTTGCTTCCAAATGCAGTTGCTTAAGCTATTATTCCTTAGTTTTTCCACTTAAGTTTCTTCATTATCGCCATCAGACAATATTATAATTTATGTTTCAACTGTCAAACATAATTTAGTAAATTTAAGAGGGCAAGGAAGCCTATTTGGCCATCAGTTTCCTGATGTTCCAAAATTCTATCCTTTGTAGAGAACATTTTGTCATTCTTTTAGAATAGATCTAAATTCTATTAGATGTCCTTCCTTTGAGAATTTCTTGATTTCTTCTGCACTTTTGAAGGATATTTTTGCTGGACATAGAATTCTGGGTTGACTGTTCTTTTTAGCACTTGAGAAATGGGCCATTTCCTTTCGACCTCCATGTTTAGTGATGAAAATACACCATCATTTGATTACCCCCTTTAAATAAATGCTTCTCTCTTGCTTTCAAGATTTTTCATCTTTGGTTTCCAGAATTTTGGTTATGATTATCTTGAAATGGGTTTCTTTGGGTTTATCCTGTTTGGGGCTTACTCAACTTCTTGACTCTTGCCAAATTTGGAAATTTTTCAGACATTAGTTCTGAATATATTTTTTCCAGCCCTACCCTCTTTCTGCTCTCCTTCTAGAACTCCAGTAACACGAATGTTCTTTTATTATAGTCCCACACATCCCTGAGGCTCTGTTCATTTTCTTTTTCAGCCTATTTTTTCTCTTTTGTTCTGATTGGATAATGTGTATTGTTCTCTCTTCAACTTCACCAGTTCTTCGCTATGTCCTCTTCATTCTGTGTTGAGTTCATCCATTAAGTTTTTATCTTGGTTACTGTGTTTTTCAGCTCTAAAATTCCCATTTGATCATTCTTTATATTTTCTGTTTCTTTGCTAAGGTTGTTTTCATTTGATTCAAGCATGTCTGTAATTGTTTATTGAAGCATTTCATGATGGCTGCTTTAAAATCCTTGTCAGATAATTCCAACATCTGTGTCATTTCAGTATTGGCATCTGTTGATTGCCTTTTTTATTCAAGTTGAGATTATCCTGGCTCTTGGTATAGCAAGTGATTTTTAATTGCATTCTAGGCATTTGGGGTGTTATGATATAGTCTTATTTAAGTCATCCCTTCTAGCACATCTTTTCTGACATCACACCAAAGAGGAAAGAAGAGGTTTCCCCTCTTTAATTTTAGGTGGGGATAAAAGCTTAGCTCTTCCCTAAACCTCCACTGATACTACCTTGGACCTCCACTGGCTGAGAAGGGCGGTAGCTTCCCAAATGGCCTCCACTGTTCCTGCTAGTAATGTCGTGAAAGTCTTAGCTTTCCACTCAGCTTCCTCTCACACCACCCCAACAGGGAGGGGCACCTCATTAAAGCTAGATGGAATTTGAAATCCAGGCTCTCTGTGAGGCCTTTACTAATAATCATGAGGCTGAACAAGGTGGAGGAGGGAGGCATTACTGTCAGGGATTCAAATCCTGGCTCCTCAGTCTTCTCAGTAACACGCCAGGAGAGAAGGGGGTATAAGGTAGAGGAAAACCTAGAAGTCCAGGCTTCTTGCTTAGCCTGGACTTAGGTGTAAGCTTGCAGTGTTTTGTGTGCAACTTTGCTAGAGTAAGGCAGTTCTTGTCTAAAAGTTTTCCATTTTGCTAAGCATCCTCCCCCGCCCCTTTTTGGCTAATGGAACAGGCTTTTCATAGATACTTTGAGTACATCTGTATCTGTTGTCATTTCTGGGTTGTTGACTTCTTCAACACCCAGTCTAAGATATTTGAAGCAAAAACAAAAGTAATCAACACACCACAGTATTATTCTCCAGGTTCTGAAGCTCCTAGCCTCTCGCATCTTCTCTCCATCTTTCAGTACCCTTATGTTCATTTTATATATGATGTCCAGGTTTTTAACTGTACTCAGTGAGAGGAATAGCAGAAATTATGTTTATTCCACCTTACGTGGAACCAGGGATCCCACTGTACTAATCTTACTCTTTTCTTTAATCCCCCCCCAGGGGACCTGGGTGACTTAATCTGCTAAGCATCCATCTGACTCTTGATTTCAGCTCAAGTCTTGATCTCAGGGTCATGAATTTGAGTCTTGCATTGGGCTCCATGCTGGGCATGGACCTACTTAAAAAAAAAAAAAAAATATATATATATATATATATATATACACACACACACACACACATACACACAGATTTTTTTTAAATATATTTGCTACTGACATTGACTCAATTTTCTAAACACATCCTATTATAGTTAGATGTCTTAATTTAGTCCAAAAGAGGATATTTTCCCTCCTCCCAGTGCAGACATGGGTGAATTGTTTTAGTAGGCAGGGACTAACTATAGAAAGTTTCTGCTTCCTTGTGGAACTGCTTAAAATAGTCAAAAAATATAGTAGAATTCATTGGCTTATCTATTCTGTTCATTATTTTTTGAATTTTGTGATCTATTTTGTGATCTGTTTTGAATTTTGTGATCTATTGTTAAACATATATAGATTAAAAAAAAAACTTAGGTCTCAGGGATTGTTCTTTTACACGTGGCCTCTTGTATTAATTTATTTAATAGTCAAGAGTGTTAAAATAGTTAAGCCAAAACCTAACTCATGATTTTAATGACACTGTAAAACTTTTCTCCATGGATGTTTTGAGCTATTTTTCTGTAGTATTTCTTGAGTGGAGGGTCAAGCAAATAATCTGGTTCTTTAGCAGTTTTTAAAATATCATTCTGCTAAACAGTCCACATAAGCTCAATTATATTAGGAACCAGTGAAGTGAGGTTGTTCATAAAATGCTTTATTACCTTCAGTCTTTGCAGCATTTGCTGAGTTTAGATAATAAACCTGCACATAGAAGTTACTTAATTTTTCTCTGAGCAATAATTTACATTCGTGAGCAGTAGACTCTCTCATTTTCAAAGAGGCAAGAAATGAGATATTCCTACTCTTTTTTTAGTTTAACCTTAAAATGTTAGGTGTGGTTCCATTCTATAAGAAATCTCCTTTTTCACTCTAGTTATGAATACTGTTTTATGGATATCATTTGATTTTTACTTAGAATTATTATACTGGGTCATATTTTCGTACTTCATGAAAAAGTGCATGCAACTCTGGCAAGAGTGCTGTCCCCTAAGGCCACAGCTAATGGTCTGGCAATGTTAGACTGAATTCAGAAATCATACTGCAACCATAGGCTTAACAGTGTGCTTGGGCAAAGTGGAGGCTGGATATTTGAAAGTAGAAGAGAAAACTGTGTCCACTTACATTTCCCATGGACTTTTCCCCCAGTATAAATTCTCAAACCCTACAGGTAATGTTTGCTAATTGTTATTGCTTCAGCAGCCAGCCAGTCACAATAGAAATGTTATAGTGTTCCGAAAATCCAGAACATCGCTTCCTTCTAAAGAAGAAAATGGGTTATTTCATATATCCTGTTTTATTTCTTATATGCTTCTTTCCAAAACAAAAGCAATTGATGAAAAGAGAGAAAAAAGCCCATCATACTCTAAAGATGAGTTAAAAGGGAAGAAGCAAAGGAGTTGGATAGTGTGTTATCTACTTCGGTATAAAGTAGGAGAACTGGAGGAAGAGGGAGGGTACTGAGAAAGACATGCATGCTCAGAGTGTGGTTCCCAGAACACCTATTAGGATCACACAGAAGAAAGCTTGTTTAAAATGTGAATCTTGTAAAGAAGATGTGGTATATATACACAATGGAATACTATGCAGCCATCAAAAGAAATGAAATCTTGCCATTTGCGACGACGTGGATGGAACTAGAGGGTATCATGCTTAGCGAAATAAGTCAATCGGAGACAGACAACTATCATATGATCTCCCTGATATGAGGGATAGGAGATGCAACATGGGGGGTTAAGGGGGTAGGAGAAGAGTATTGGAAGAGTATATGGAATTGGGAGGGAGACAAACCATAAGTGACTCTTAATCTCACAAAACAAACTGAGGGTTGATGGGGGGAGGGGGGTTGGGAGGGGGGTGGGATTATGGACACTGGGGAACGTATGTGCTATGGTGAGTGCTGTGAAGTGTGTAAACCTGGTGATTCACAGACCTGTACCCCTGGGGATAAAAATATATGTTTATAAAAAATAAAATTAATAAAAAAAAATGTGAATCTTGGGGGCGCCTGGGTGGCTCAGTGGGTTAAGCCTCTGCCTTCGGCTCAGGTCATGATCTCAGGGTCCTAGGATTGAGCCCCATATCAGGGTCTCTGCTCAGCAGGGAGCCTGCTTCCCCCCACCCCCCGCCTGCCTCTCTGCCTACTTGTGATCTCTCTCTCTCTCTGTCTGTCAAATAAATAAATAAATAAATAAAATCTTAAAAAAAAAAAATGTGAATCTTGGGCCCTACCTCAGATCTACTGAATCAGTATCTGCTTTCTAACAAGATTCACAGGTGATTCCTATGTACATTACCATCTAGGAAACACTGAACTAGTGGTTCTAGAACTTTACTCCAAGCCTTACTTAGCTCCCTGACAGAGTAACGTTAGGTAAATTGTTAACCATTCTGTGTAGCAAATTTATTTGTAAAATGAGACTAATAATAGTACTTAATCGTTTTTTTCCTTTTGATGAGAATTAAGTACAATAGCTTTAAAACACTTAGACGTGCCCCCCAAGTAAAACCATCCACAGATACCTATTCCTGGTAATAGCATTTAATTTTGTATCTCTTTTTTAAATTTAATTTTAATTTTTAGTGTTCCAAGATTCATTGTTAATGCATCACACCCAGTGCTCCATGCAATACGTGCCCTCCTTAATACCCACCACCAGATTCACCATCCCCCCACCACCCCCAAAACCCTCAGTTTGTTTCTCAGAGTCCACAGTTTTTCATGGTTCGTCTCCCCCTCCAATTTATCCCAATTCACTTTTCCTTTCCTTCTCCTAAAAATCCATGTTATTCCTTATGCTCCACAAGTAAGTGAAACCATATGATAATTGACTTTCTCTGCTTGACTTATTTCACTCAGCATAATCTCCTTTAGTCCCATCCATGTTGATACAAAAGTTGGGTATTCATCCTTTCTGATGGCTGTGTAATATTTCATTGTATCTATGGACCATATCTCTTATAAGACAACTCTACTGAGGAGTCTGAAGAAGCAAGAGATGACAAACACAAAAATTATAAGAGCTGGAAGATGAATTGTATGAGGAAAATATAATACCACTGGATTACTTAGTTTGAAAAAGAAGAACAAGGGGTCTCTTAAACTCAGTTTACATTTCCACTTGGAAATGGATGGTTTTACACAGTAGCATAAATAGTTCAAGTAGACAAATAAAGTAATGTGAGAAAGGGAAGTATTATGTATATTGATATTGGTAGTTCATGGAGGTTTTAAATTTAATGACAAGAATGAAACTCTCCTGCTTGAAGATAGGACACAGAATGAGATGAGTCCTTCGTAAGGAGCTTTTATCCTGTCCTTCATGGCTACTAGGAGGCCCTACCAGCTTGATTTTTAGATCTGCTTCACAAAGCATTATACACACGACTTCACTTACTGGCCTTTCAGAGTCTAGAAAACTTGGTGTGTAGACAGTTTTCCGTGGTCTGTATTGTCCAAAATATGCCCTGTCTGAAACTGGGAATTTTTTATTTAATATTTTTTTTATTTGAGAGAGAGAGCAAGCAAGAAAGAGCACAAGCCAGGGGGAGAGGCAGAGGGAGAAGCAGACTCCCCACTGAGCAGGGAGCCCAATGTGGGGCTCCATCCCAGGGCCCGGGGATCATAACCTGAGCCCAAGGCTGACAGTTAACTAACTGAGCCACCCAGGTGCCCCAAAACTGGAAATATTCAAGTATTAATCATTGTTTACCTTAATAATGATTGGGAGAGGGGTCAGATAACAGCCTCCTTTTTCTACAGTTCTAGACTAGTTCCTGTAACTCAAGAAAGTCTGAATGATTTAAAGCAGCCTTCCAAATGGAGAAAATACTTCTCCTTTGGGTCTAGCTGAAACATGCGACCTTTAAACAA